>NW_012116265.1:17899647-17918332 GCF_000951035.1 Colobus angolensis palliatus | reverse complement strand
TACTTATTTTGAGGTTTACCTTTTTTTTTTTTTTTTTTTTTTTTTTTTTTTTTTTGAGGCAGGGTCTTGCTCTGTCTCCCAGGCTGGAATGCAGTGGCATGATCATGGCTCATTGCACCCTGGAACTCCCGGGCTCAAGCCATCCTCCAGTCACAGTCTCCTAAGTAGCTGGGACCACAGGCATGCACCACCATGCCTGGCTGATTTTTTTTGTAGAGACAAAGTCTTGTTATGTTGCCCAGGCTGGTCTCAAACTCCTGGCCTCAATTGATCCTCCCGCCTTGGCCTCCCAACGTGCTGGGATTACAGGTGTGAGCCACCACACCGAGCCTGGAGAAAAGTTTTTTTGCTTTCTAGTTGCAGAAGGCATTTCTTACGTAAAAGCACAGGCCTAGGAGTCATACCAGCCTGGGCCGAAATCCTGCCCTGTTATACATTAGCTTCTATGATACTGGGTTAATCTTGGTAAGCCTCATTTACCTGTTGGTGAAACAGGGATAATAATATTCCATACTTCATAGGATGGCTGGAAAGAAAAAGTGATAAAACCCTTAACTCAGTCTGACACACAAATGCTTAGTATGTTGCCAGCCTTTATTATTTCTCTAGAACTTGGGCATTCTTTTTATTCCACCTTAACCTTCTCTACTGAGGTTGAAAGCTGGTGGCCTTCAGGCTGAATTTGGTCTGTAGTCATGTTTTATTTGATCCATACAGGGTTAAGAATTTTAAAATTTGATTTGCGTTTATCAATTAGGAAACGTAATATGGAAATTCAGATTTGGGGCTTCTCTTTAAAATCAGAAGCCTTGGCGCAGTGAGAATGCCGGGTTGACATTCCCACATGGTGGCAATTGGCTGGAGCTGCAGCTGCTGATAGCTGACATGCATCCATCCCTCTCCAGTTCACTGCTTAGTACGTTGATACATCTAGTCAGATTTACTCACATTAGATCTACCTGGCTCCCATTTCCATTTGAAGTTAAAACTCCTGTCTTTTACGATGGATTGATTTTTCAAGTGGCCTCCTCTATCAATCAGTATTGAATTTGGCTGCCTACAACAGAAACAACTCCAGTACTTGAATCAAACAGGAGCAATTTTTCTTTCCCGTAGCAAAGAGTCCAGTGGAGGGCAGAGCAGAGTGGATGCAGTCACTGGAGCATGTCCTGCATTACTCTAGCTCCTTCCAGCTTCATGCTGTGCTATCTGGAGCTTATGACTTTTGTTCTCATGGTTGCAAGATGGCTGGTCATTCTCCTGGAATCAGATATGCATTCTAGGTGGGAAGAGAGGGAATCATTGAAGAGTTCAAGGTGCATGCCAGTAAGAAGGGTGTACCCCTTCTTATCAGGAAAACAGTAGCCAGAAACCTCACTAAGGAGACCTCTAGTTGCATTTCATTGGTCAGAACTGGATCTTACAGCCACACTGTCAGTTTCAGAGGAGTTTTTCATGGGCACATTACCATACATAGCATCGGGGTTTCTTGGTGAGGGAGGTGAGGAGAATGGCTCTTGAGTAGGCAGTTCAGAAATGACATGTCAATTTAAAACAAATAGAAATTATAGAAAGGTCTCTTTTTTTGTAGCCCTGGGTATGAAAAGAAAGAATTATTTTAGCTTAAAAAAATCTACATTCTTCTCCAGTTTTTAATTTGGAGTTGAGTGAAAAAAATTGTATGCCCTAAGTTCCAGGATATCTGATTGAGTGGCCTGTGTGAACTCTCTTCTTGATCTTTTCCTTCTGGTTGTCTCCATAACCACTTAGGACTCGGTGCCAGTAGGATGCCTGTGGTTCGGTCCAGGTAATTCAACTCTTCTTCCTGCTCTGAGAGAAGAGGAAAAGTCTTTGTATTTGCTTGGTCATTTGATACATTTCAAATCACTTAACTGTCTAATTTTAAAATTTACCAGAAAGATGAACTCTTTGTGTAATTTTACTAGTTTGGAGTAGATTGGAGTTGTGTCTACTTTTTTAGGGTTGTTGTGAAGATCAAATTAGGTAATACATGTAAAGTACTTAGCATGGTAGCTGGCACACAGAAACCCAAGAAGAAATGGTAAGTACTAAGAAAGATTATGACTGTACATTTTTTGGGCGGAGGTGGGGTGCACCTGTTGCAGATCAGGCTTGGATCACTAGAAGCATGGTTCAGCTAGCAGTTCCGGTTGGAATTGTAGGTATTGAGGATTTTGCTGGAAGATAGTTCTATGATGAGTGTCTACATGTCTGTGATGTATAACTTTCTCTGGGGAGGACAGGTCTGAGAGTTAAACCAGATTTCTCTGCCTGAGCCTTGACCTTCTATTGATTCAAACGATTGTGCCCTCACAGAACTCTTTCAAGGACAGACCCAGACGCTTTCTGCCAAAAAGTTACATTCTACCGAGTTTGGGCAAAAGTGATCTTTGGCAAAACCTCTCCAGGGCTAGCTCATCTTTTGGATGAGCATTTCTTGCTGGGATCTAGATCTCTTTTTGGCTTAGCTTTTATTTTGCAGATTGTCCTTTTAATAATCATCATCATAGCTTACACTGGAACAGTTGTTAGCTATCTGTTCATTACATGCAGTGTCCTAGTTGAGCCTTATGGTAGCTCTTGAAGTAGGTATTCTTATCATCATATTGTACATGTGAGGACATGGAGACTTTGAGAGTCTGAGTAACTTGTCAGAAGCATTCAGCTGATCTGTGACTCTAGTTGAGTCTTTCTGACTCAAGTGCCTAACCTCTCCTACCTGCTAGATGGGAAGAAGAAAGACCTCCAAGTACAGAAGAGGGTTTTGGAGAGGGCGGAGAGACTCAGGGTCATTCCCTTGGGGTCTCTTTTGGAATGGGAGTAAGTTCTCACTTGATCACCGTTATTCGTTCAGTGGTCTAGAGAAGTGTTGGAATCACAGCTGTTCCCTTTCTCTCCCCCCATCCCCTTGGTGTTTCTCCGAGGACGCAGAACTGAAAGTTAGCCAGATTCCCTCTTAGGAATCTGAGAAATGCTGCTGGGCTCATGTTCCCAAATTAGGCCAATTTCCTCATCCCCCAGCAGCCTCACTCGGCTGGAGCTCCCTTGGTACTTTGCATTACGTCTCTCGCCCTCCGCCTGTCCCCTTACTGGTCTGCCAGCCAGGCAGTTATTTTCAGCCCAATAGGGTTATCTGCTGACCCTTTTTGGTGACATTTTTCTTCTTTCTCACAAAAATAACTCTCCTGATTGGTCACATTTTCCAGCATTTTTCGTAGCCGCTCTGCAATCGGCTGGACTGAATGATGCTTCTGATAACGTTGCTGAAGAGGGATGCAGGGAATTTGATATGGAGTTGTTCATAAGGAATGTGTTTTCCACACTTCATATTTATGTCATGCTTGGCGTGCTTTGGTTTTGAACTCTCCCTCGGGGTGTGCAGATGTGCATCGCCGGCCCATCCCTGGGGCCGGCCGCTGTGTGGGAGGGAATGTCATCTCAGGGTAGAGCCTGGAATTGGAAATCAGCATCTTGAGGTTCTCCGCCAGCACTGGCTCTGGCTTTGTCAAAGGCTCTTCAAGTGCCCCAGGAAAACATACCTTCTTGCTGGCTTCTGTGAGACCCAGAGTGCAAGTTGGTGGTCAAAGAGCACTTTAAGATTTTCCTCCTCACCTATGGGGAGGGTTAGGTGAGAAATATGTGTCAAGAGCTTAGCCCAGTGCACCGTAAGTCCTCTCTTGTTGTCATTTTCTATGTAATCTGAGAAGTAGAAAAGATGATCGTTTTGTCTTTAATCCCAGCTCTGCCAGTTACTAGGTGTATATCCCAGGTGTGTTACTTAACCACTCTAAGCCAATTTCCTCATCTGTTGAATGGAGATGATAGTAGTATCTATCTCATTGGGTTGCTGGGGGGTTAAATAAAATATATAAAGCTCTTGGAGCAGTGCCCAACACCTGCTAACTTTTATTGTCCTTATCTGTATCACACGAGAATTAGAATGTATTATCAATTTATCCTAAATATCAGTTCTGTCCAAGATACAGAGATATTCATATTTCATAGACTAACAACTGGCCCTTATGGCAAAGAAACATTTGGGTGAGGAATCCTTTTGGTAAGAATTATTTGTGCCACTTGAGACCCATTTTATTTGTCCCTCTTAGTAGCATTTCTGCTTGTGCTGTTGGCCAGTTGTTTGCTAACACCTTTCTATCAACAAAATGCAACTCTCTGTCTGGAAGTTGACAGTCTTTTCTTTTTTTTTTGAGACGGAGTCTTGCTCTGTCGCCCGGGCTGGAGTGCAGTGGCCAGATCTCAGCTCACTGCAAGCTCCGCCTCCCGGGTTCACGCCATTCTCCTGCCTCAGCCTCCCAAGTGGCTTGGATTACAGGTGCCCGCCACCTCGCCCGGCTAGTTTTTTTGTATTTTTTAGTAGAGACGGGGTTTCACCGTGTTCGCCAGGATGGTCTCGATCTCCTGACCTCGTGATCCGCCCGTCTCAGCCTCCCAAAGTGCTGGGATTACAGGCTTGAGCCACCGCGCCCGGCCTGACAGTCTTTTCAAAGAATGATCCTTAATTGCCGACTTGTATCATTTTGTTGTTCTGGGGGCAGATGAGTAGAAAATGAAGAGGGCAGGAGTGACCTTGGTGACCTCAGTTACCTTGGAAAAAAGGAAATATTCATTCATTTATGTAACTTGATTGGGAGCTTTCTGTGTGCCAGGTATTGTGCTTTGAACTTGGAATACAATGATTAGCCAGACATGCTCCCTGTCTTCTAGAACTTTGACCTAGGGGCTTGCAGAGAAGTGTCAGGTGGAGATGATTACAGAAGATACAAGAGTACACACGTTGAGCCCATTTTATTCTCAGGGATATCCAAAAAGGTGATCCAGGAAGAAATCATGTTTGAGCTGAGACTTGAAGGATGAGTAGAAATTAGCCAAGAGAAGAGGGGGAAGAATATTCCAGGTAGAGGGAAGAGCATGAGCCGAGTTCTGGAGACAAAAGAGAGAGCATGGCGTGGTGAATTTGTTGGTGGAGCAGTTGACCATACAGGTGATAGAGGGGTGGTCATAAGTGACTTTGTATTTGAAACCAGCCCCTTTTGCCTTCCTTGATAAATGGACCAAGTGTTTGAAAACCAGCCCCTTTGCCTTTTCACAAATGACCCATATGAGGTCAACATTTCTAGTATGACACTGAAATAATTGGTAATGTTATGAGAGCTAAACAGTGAGCTTTCAGTATTTTTAGCCTTGCCTTTTATTGCTGCATCTTCAGTGCAGCCACTATACCTTTCTCTATGTTTTTGTGTTTGCTGGTCAAGAAAAATCTCCGAGGTATGCTCAAGGATTTCAGATTCTGTTGTAATGTTGGAATTTGGTTTGACTCCTTTTTGGAGTAAATAGACCACTGGCTGTGTTCAGAAATCTTTTTTTGGTATGTGAAACTTTTCATGGGAATGATACCTTTGTTGTAATGAGAACTGACTTCTATTTAGGCAAAGTGCCCAGAGCAGAGACTTGTCAGGATCTATGGCTGTGAACAGAATTCTGTTAGAAAATAAAAGTGTTTGTTTGGGGACGGGGGTTAGGGGGGAATTGGATAAATGATTTGAACCACTATCATCCCACCTGGACTTCAATAGTTGCCTCATGACTAGTGCCTCCTCTTATATTCCCACTGTCCTGCAATTTAGCTGGAGCGGTCTTGTAAAAATGTGTATCAGTCATTTCACAGTCCAACCCTTTAATGGATACTCATTGCACTTAAGATAAAAAACAAACAAACCCACCCGGCCGGGCGCGGTGGCTCAAGCCTGTAATCCCAGCACTTTGGGAGGCCGAGACGGGCGAATCACAAGGTCAGGAGATCGAGACCATCCTGGCTAACATGGTGAAACCCCGTCTCTACTAAAAATACAAAAAATTAGCTTGGCGAGGTGGCCGGCGCCTGTGGTCCCAGCTACTCGGGAGGCTGAGGCAGGAGAATGGCGTGAACCCGGGAGGCGGAGGTTGCAGTGAGCTGAGATCCAGCCACTGCACTCTAGCCTGGGCGACAGAGCAAGACTCCATCTCAAAAACAAAAACAAAAACAAAAACAAAAACAAACAAACAAACAAAACCCAAATTCTTAACTTAGCCCTGTGTGATCTGGGTCTTCTCCGCGTGGCCAGCCTCATTTCACACCTGTCAGCTGTTGTAGTTGTGCTGGGCTCCTTACCATGCCTCTTTAGTTCCTTACTTCTTATGATGTCTAGTTCCCTACAATACTTCCCTGAAATAGTAGAGTTTCATAGACTAGAATAGAAAGAATCATTCCCTAGAATATCTACCACTAGTGTTTGTTGGTCTGACTGCTCTCCTTATCCTTTGACTTGAGTATCACTCCTTCCAAAAATATTACTCTTGAAGTGAAGTGCCTTTATTATATGCTCTTGTTTTTTTTTTCACATTTTACTTATCACTTCAATCATAGTTTGTAATCATATGTTTGTGTCCTTATTTAGTTTCATCTCCCTGACTAATTGCAAGCTGCAGAAGTGGCTGTTCTCCTCCCTGGAGACTGACATTGTGTAGGTCCTTAGTAAGTGCTGGTTAAATGAATCCTCAGGTGTGAGGAGTGGGGGATGATGTATTCAACCTGCAGGAAATGCCCAAGAGGCTTTAATGTGTGGGACTTGTGTATACTAGGCTGTGGGCTGGAGTGGAGATTTGGAAGTCCTTAGCATTGAGGTGGTAAATGGAAGCCCAAAACTCTAAGAGAGGGTTTTAGAGTAAGAGGAGAGGGCTTCTGTTGGAAGTGGAGGAACAGACAGAAGCTGACAACCACTCATGTTTAGGAAACACACAGCCAAAAAATAGCTTACCAAAAGAAATTGAGGGGCCGGGCGTGGTGGCTCATGCCTGTAATCCCAGCACTTTGGGATTACAGGCCGAGAGGGGTGGATCACGAGGTCAGGAGATAGAGACCATCCTGGTAAACACGGTGAAACCCCATCTCTACTAAAAATACAAAAAATTAGCTGGGCGTGGTGGCAGGCGCCTGTAGTCCCAGCTACTCGGGAGGCTGAGGCAGGAGAATGGAATGAACCCAGGAGGCAGAGCTTGCAGTGAGCCGAGATTACGCCACTGCACTCCAGCCTGGGCGAAGAGCAAAACTCCATCTCAAAAAAAAAAAAAAAAAAAAATCGAGAAGTGGTGACCAGAGAGGAGAGGAGAAACCAAGCACCTGTAGTGTCCAGAAGCCAAGGTAAGTGAGAGTGTCATGAAGGACTGAGGGGTCAGCAGTGTTTGATGCTGCTGAGAGGGTCCAGGAAGGGAAGGCCTGAGCAGGTTCTATTGGGTTTAGCAATAGGGATCCCTGCAATTTCAGGGAGCAGAGAGAGGGCCACATGTGCCTGGCACAATACACACTGAGTGGCGTCTCAGTAAATCCTTGTTGAAAGAATTCAGTGAATAGGCTATGACATATACTCTGGGGCTCAAGCAATCCTCCCCTTCAGCCTGCCGAGTAGCTGGAACTATAGGCATGCACCACCACACCAAGCTAATTTATTTTTATTTTTTGTAGAGACAAGGTCATGCTGTGTTGCTCAGGATGACCTTGAACTCCTGGCTTCAAGCAGTCCTCCCACCTTGGCCTCCCAAAGCTCTGGGATTATAGGTGTGAGCCACCATGCCTGGTTCTGACATCTCTTTCTCTTTATTTTTTTCCTCTCTCTTATTGAGCTTCCTCTGTTTTTTCTCCACTGTTTCTCTTTTTCCTGCATCTCTTTTTGTTTGTCCTCTTAACCAGTGGTAATGAAGAACTCCGACCCCCACACTCCATTTTGCTTTGCCCATTCATTTATATATATATGTATATATATTAAATTTTTTGTAGAGACACCATCTCACTGTATTGCCCAGGCTGGTCTCAAACTCCTGGCCTTAAGTGATCCTTCTACCTCGGACTCCCAAAGTGTTGCGATTACAGGCATGAGCCATCGCACCTGGCACATTTATATATATTTTTATTTACATATTTATAAGTATAATTTTATTCATTCACTTATTTATCCTACATTTAATATACACTTTCCAATACAAAAATATTTTAACAAGAAAACTTCGTATTCTAGTTGGGGAACCACATACCTGACCAAAAATTATAATTCTGGGGTAGTATCTGAGATCAGGAACCCAGAAGGAGCACCTCACCCTGCCTGGAAGTTAGGGAAGGCTTTCTAAAAGAGACAGCTCTTGAAGTGGGTTGACATGAACGAGTAGGAATTTGCTAATGAGCAAGGAGGGCAAAAAGCCATTTCTGGCGGCCTGCAAAGCCTGTTCTAAGGCGTGCCATTGCACAGGGGCCGGGGGCTTTTAGGGCACGGTAAAGCCATTTAATGTATTGGGAACATAGGCCTGGCATTCCAAGTGGAGAAATAAGAGTTCGTTTTCTATGTTGTAGAGAGCCCACAAAGATTTTAAAGCAAAGAATGACGTGACCGACTTTGTTTTCTAGGAAGATGAATCTGGCAGCTACACTGGAGGATAGAGTGGGAGAGCTTGTTGGCAGGGAGATCGCTGGGAGGCGGTTGGAGCAGTCCTTCTGAGAGATGATGAAGGCATCAACCAAGGCAGCATTCCCAAACTTCTGGCATTTCCCCATCATTTTAACCGTTTTACATTTTTACAGTTACAATACATACCACTCACATTATTAACTTTTCTCTTTAAATCAACTTTCCTTTTATACTTAAATGCATTTATTTTTTTAAAAGTTTTCAATGAAATGATCATTTGTGGTATTTATATTTTTTCTTAGTGTACATAACGTACATAACTGGCTATTTTTAAAAAGGTTCATCCATTTACCTTTTCCAGCCATCTCACCAGTGGCATATGTGCCTTACTTTGGGAAACAATAACAAAAACCTGGTGGAGAGGTCTAAAGAGGAGAGGTCAGTGACAAGAGACCTGTTTGAGGGTGGGCAGATAGGACGTGGTAACAGATTGGCTGTTGGAAGTGGGAGAGAAGGAGAGTCTGGAGTTGAGCCCACATGTAGCTGAAAAGACTGAATGGATAATGACATTTTTGAGACTGAGAATTTAAGAGTGTTAGCAGTTGGTGAACAAGAAAGGATAATTACTTCAATTTGGGACATGCTGAATTTGAGTTGTCTTCAGGATTTTCAAAGAGGTCTGCCAAGTTGAAAATTTGGTATAGAGCTTAAGACAGAAAGTTGGAAACTAATGATAACAGATATGGGGGCCATCAGCATATATTCTGGGGTCTCTATGAAGAACCTATAGCATGAACTCCTTCCTTTTTTGACACACAGACCCTTCATGATCTCCAAGTACAAACACATTTTCAGTGGAGAAGCAGTATGATTGGATTTGCATTTTAGAAAGAACACTTTGGCAACAATTGGACGGGAATGGATCCAGGTTTTGTGAGTCCTGAAGCTTATGCAATTTGGAGGCCTTTTTTAAGACAAACAATTCAAAATGATAGATTCAAAATCAGGTATAAAAGCAAATACTTATAACTGGAACAGAAATCATAGCTGAGTTACTTGAGTCTTCAATATTCAGATGGCCTTTCTTCAGAGACCTTGTTAGGCAATTTACCAAAAATACTTACATAGAAATGCCTCCTGATTGGAACCTAGCTTCCCCTCACTATCTAGAACTCTTTGTAACTCCCAGGGGCCCCTGCGGGCATGCAATACAGATTTGAGGTAGGTGAGACTGGAAGCAGGGAGACCAGGTAGGACCCTGCTGAGGAAAGGCAGAGCATGAATTTGTTTAGCCTTAATTCACATGGTTGTGCAAGTTTCTCCAACACCCCTGAGCAGGCTGGATCTTGACACAGTGGAAGCAGGTAGTTGGCTTGGTGCAGGCTTTAGAGGATGTCATATTCTGTTTTATGTTGCTCTAACAGAATGCCACCGAGTGGGTAATTTATGAACAACAGACATTTATTTTCCCACACTTCTGAAAGCCAGGAAGTCCCAGATCAATGTGCTGGCATCTGGTGAGGGCCTTTTTGCTGAGTAATCCCATGGCAGAAGGTGGAATGGCAAGAGGGCATATGAGAGGGTAAGGCAAAAGGGGACTGAACTTGCCCTTCTATAAGGGACCCACTCTAGTGATAATGGCATTAATCCATTCATGAGGGCGGAAGCTCTCATGGCTTAACTGCCTCTTAAAAATCCCACATGTTGGCTGGACATGGTGGCTCACGCCTTTTATCCCAGCACTTTGAGAGGCTGAGGCAGGTGGATCACCTGAGGTCAGGAGTTCGAGACCAGCCTGACCAACATGGTGAAACCCCATCTCTACTAAAAATACAAAATTAGCCGGGCGTGGTGGTACAGGCCTGTAATCCCAGTTACTCAGGAGGCTGAGACAGGATAATCACTTGAACCCGGGAGGTGGAGGTTGCAGTGAGCCAAGATCGCACACTTTGGCAACAAGGGTAAAACTCTGTCTCAAAAAAAAAAAAAAAAAAAAAAAAAAATCCCACATCTTAATACTGTTACAATGGCAATTAAATTTCAACCCAAGTTTTGGAGGGGACATTCCAGCCATAGCAAGGGGAAGTGCAGTAAAAAGATAAGGGGGGTGGCATGATGTCATAGACCTTGGGAGTGAACTCGTTTGATAGGGAAAGAAATGACACCAAGAAGGAAGTTGTTAGATAAGGAGGGAAGGAGGGGACTGGATATTTCAGAGATGGAGCAGTTCCAGTTATGACGAGTTTCAAGAAGTAGCAAGGCCATTGGCATTTAAAGGGTCTGGGAACCACAAGGCTAAACATTAGAACTGTTCATGTGAACACTGACTTTGCTTAGAATAATGAGTATAGTTGTGGAGAGGGAGCCAAATGCCCAAATTTTTGGTCAGTGTGTGCTCAGGGCATTGTTAGTGACAGGAATGAAGAAGAGAGAGGTGGTATAGCTGAATGGTATGAGTTTTGAAAGAAGTGTTTCATAATAATTTGGAAGAGTAATGGTCTAGAGGAACTTTGGGGAGTGAAACAAGAGTACTGTCTTGGGACTTGGGTTTGTGGGGTTTTAAAGAATGAGCAGACTCTACTTGAAAGAGCCGCAAGAGCAATGAAGTTCATGGGGGAAGCTAGGATTTAGGAGAGGCAAGGAGATAGAGAGAGTGTGCTGTGAATATAGAATATGTAATCTGCTTAGAAACCATGAGGTTGTCATCAGAAAGCTTCACTGAAATCATTAGCTAGGCTAGATTTCTTCTTCTTATGTGACACGTCAATAATTACTAAGAAGGAGCAGAATGATAGTAAAATATTCTTTTAAATAATGATACTTTACAGGAAAAGGGTACTGACTAATGTTAAATGTCATTAGTGATAGGCTGAAACATTTCTGGTCACATGCCTTTACCCAGTATAATGGAGAGTTATGTCACTGTGTTTAGCCCATTGCTTTTATGTTCCATTTTAATTACTCCATTGGCTTTTAGGTATAGTTTTTTATACTATTTTTTTTTTAAGTGGTTGCTCTAGGATTTAAAATATGCATCCTTATCACTGGTTACATAGAGTTAGTATTATACCACGGTGGGGTGTGGGGGCTCACTCCTGTAATCTCAGCACTTTGGGAGGCCAAGGCAGGAGGATCATGAGGTCAGGAGTTCAGGACCAGCCTGGCCAACATAGTGAAACTCCATCTCTACTAAAAATACAAAAATTAGCTGGACATGGTGAGACGCGCCTGTAATCCCAGCTACACGGGAGGCTGAGGCAGGAGAATTGCTTGAACTGGGACCCAGGAGGCAGAGGTTGCAGTGAGCCAAGATCGTGCCACTGCACTCCAGCCTGGGCTATAGAGTGAGACTCCGTTTCAAAAAAAAAAAAAAAAAAATTATACCACTTCATATAAAATGTGAGACCCTTGCAGCCATGGAAGTCCACTTGTCCCCCCAGTGCTTTGTGGTATTAATACCATATATTTTTAAACTATTTATATTAAGAACTCTGCAATACAGTTTGTCAGGTTTTTGTTTTATTTTGTTTTGTTTTTGAGACAGAGTCTCACTCTGTTGCCCAGGCCGGAGTGCCGAGGTGTGATCTTGGCTCACTGAAACCTCTGCCTCCCAGTTCAAGCGATTCTCCTGCCTCAGCCTCCCAAGTAGCAGGAATTAGAGGTTCCCGCCACCACACCCGGCTAATTTTTGCATTTTTAGTAGAGACAGGGTTTCACCATGTTGGCCAGGCTGGTCTCAAACTCCTGACCTCAAGTGATCCACCTACCTCAGCCTCCCAAAATGCTGGGATTACAGGTGTGAGCCACCACCCCCAGCCCAGCTTGTCATTTTACTTTAAACAGTTGTCTGAAAGAAATTCTGCCTTTTTTGTTGTTCTTCATTTCTTCCAATAGATCCAAGTTTCCATCTGGGGGTGTCATTTCTCTTTAGCCTGAAGAACTTCCTTTAGCATTTCTGGTAGTACAGATTCACCAAGAACAACTTCTCTATCTAGTTTATCTGAAATCTGAAAATGTTTTCATTTCATCCTCATTTTGAAGGATGTTTTATATTGATATAGAATTCCAGATTGAGAGGTTTTTTTTCTTTTAGCACTTTAAAAATTGCCATAACTTTGTCCTCTAGCCATTTTTCCCCCCTAGTGTTCCATATATAAGTCTTTTCTCCTCCCTCTGCCTGCTTTAAAGATTTTGTCTTTATCTTTGCTTTTTAGCACTTTGACTATGATGTGACTGTGTGTCATTTTCTTTGATTTTTTCTGTTTAGGATTTGCTAAGGTTTTCAGATCTCACAGTTGATATTTGTCACTCCAAATTTGGAAAGTCTTAGGCGATTACTTCTTCAAATATCTGTTCTGCCCTTTTTTCTCTTTCTTTGTGCCTGGGACTCTAGTTGCATAAATGTTAGATTGTTTGATATTGTTCCATAAGTTTGTTCTATGTTTTTTGTTCCTAAAGCCTTATTAATTTTTTCCCCATCTTTTGTCCTTTGTTCTTCAGACCGGGTATTTTCTATTGGTCTGTCTTTAAGTTCACTGATGATTTTTACTGTTTTATTCAAACGGCTGTTAAGCCCAACTGATTTTTTTCATTTTAGATATTTTACTTTTAAATTAGAAATTTCCATTTATTTTTCTTCGTCTGTTTTTTTCCTATATAGCTTCTGTTTCTCTCCTAGATTTCCCATCTGTTCATTCATTATGGCCATCTTTTCCCATAAGTCCTTGAACATATATCTGCTTTTAAGCTCCTTATATAGTTCTTATCTATTAATTCTAATATCTGGGGTCAGTTTTTATTGTGTACTTTTTCTTCTGAGTATGGGTCACATTTTCCTGCTTCTTCATATGTCTAGTAATTTTTGTTTGTACATAAGACATTGTAGATGAAAAATTACAGTAACTCTGGAATTACCTTCCTCCGAAAAATGTTTATTTTTGTTTTAGTAGACAGTTAAACTATTTGTGGATCACCTTAAACTTGTGGGAACTTGGTTTTGGATTGTGTTAGGTTGGGTCTATTTTGGTTTTGCCTTTGTCCTTGAGCAAATCCCATAGTCCTGGGGCATGGTCTTTACTCCTAAGATGGCCCTTCTGGGATTTCAGTGAAAGACTCAATGTTTGTACCAAGCACGTCTAACTTTGCGGAACTCAGACTCCAAACTCTGCCTCCCTTGCAATGAAATTTCATCTCTACTCAGCTTTTTATTATCCTTTCAGCAGTTGCTTTTCACTGGGTTTCTTGGAGTCTCCTTCATGCATGTACACTTCAGGTATTGACTAAGAATTTTAGAGAAATTTGTGTACATATTTGGGGGCTCCCTCCTTCTCAGGATTTTCCCCTATTTCTAGCCATTCTAGCAGCCCCAAGTTTTGTTCTTAAAGCCAATAAAATTGCAGCTTTCTGCTGGAGTTCCAGCTACCCAGTTGTTGTACAACTGAGTGCACTCACACTCAGAGAATCTATTTGAGCACGGATTTTTACCAGTCCAGTTCTTTTCTTTCAAGGATAAAATCTCCAGTGTCTGCCTGCTTTTGTTTCCTCTCCAGTATCTTCTAATAGTGGTTTTATACGTTTTGTCCAAAGTTACAATTATTATCTGTGTGAAGATTAGTTGAATACATACTACTTTCCCATTATGTGCTAATTGCTTTTGGACTGTTTCAGCATACACTGTTTCTTTCTTTTTTTCAGATGATATTATTGGTGAGAAAAGAATGAGAGGGGTTGTTGCAGAGACAGATTGTCCATTTTCCTTTGGTACTAATGACAGGGACGTTCTGATATATTAGCTATCGAGACAGAAAGTGTTCTGGCATTAGAGGTGCGACTTGGAAGTAATGACCAGAAACATGGGTATGAGGGAGGCCCAGAGACCAGAGATAAGTCACCAGAATACAAGTGTTCGTCCATGCAGATGCTGTGCTGAGCACTAGGAAAGGTTAATCTAAAAAGGCCTCTAGAGTTAGAGAGGTTGGCAGCGTGCTATTTCAAGGGCGGGAGTGGGGAGGGTCTTTCTGTGCAGCCTGAAGCTGAGTAGCAAAATTTATGGGTTAAGTGACTGTTCCTAGCTCCGGCCTTTCCTGTTAGGCCATTTTCAGCTGGGGTGGTAGAGGAGCTGGCCTTCAGCCTTGCTCATTTGGGAAAGGGTTGGAAAAGAACCTGAGAAATTAACCTGGGGCTTGGACTGATAAGCTGAAAAAGAGACTGTAGCACGTTTTAACACTGGTGTATGCATAAGGAAGTTTTTACTGATAGGAGAAATCCAAGAACAATGTAGTAAGTTTTTCATAAACTAAATTTATTCCATCTAAAGGACCATTTCTTATCCTGGTTTGTGTCCTTTCTAATTTGGGGAGATTAGAAAGGTCCATTCTGTAATGAAATGATGGAGAGAAGAAATGGTTAAAAAAAATTCTTAACAAAATTAAAAGCTGTTAAGCTGTACTGCCAATTCACACAAACAGAAATTTGCTTTTTGAAACATTGACAGTTTATGAAGTCCAGAAGTTTGGGAAACAGTTCTAGAAATTTAAAAAATATTTTTAAGGATTACTGGGGACACTTTTTTTTTTTTTGAGACAGAGTCTCGCTCTGTTGCCTAGGCTGGAGTGCAGTGGTAGCATCACGGCTCACTGCAGCCTCTATCTCCTAAGCTCAAGCAATCCTCCTAGATCAGTGTCCTGAGTAGCTGGGGCTAAAGACATGCGCTAGCATGCCAGGCTAATTTTTTCTATTTTTTGTAGAGCTCAGGTCTCACTTTGTTGCCCAGGCTGGTCTTGAACTCCTGAGCTCAAGCAATTCTCCTGCTTTGACCTTCCAAAATTTTGGGATTACAGGTGTGAGCCATTGTGCCTGTCCTGGGACTACTTTTCAGATGGTATATAGTAGGTATAGTGAAATGTATACTAATTTGCTAGCCATGACCTTGCTCTGTGTTTATAGTGTCTTCCCCTTGGGCTCCTACAACTAAAGCAAAATTAAAAACTGCAGTGTGAAACCTGCAGTGTCCCTGGTCTCACCACTGTGTGACACAGAGCGGGGAATGAAGCCAGGCATTTCTCTCTAGGTCTCACATGATGTGGGCCGCCAGCCCATGGGTTAATGCTTCTCTCAAGCTGCCCTCACTTCTTTTCCATCATCACCCGTGAGGAGCCTTGTGAGAGATCAGGTTTCCTAAAGCATCAAGGTTACAGCATGCTTCTACTGCTCTCAACTTGCTCCAAGTCATTCCATCCTGGATTTGGTTGAGGTAGCAAGTCAGACTGTGCTTATACAAAGTCACTAAGTCATGTGCCAGGAGGGGTTGCTTCTTAGAGTGTTGGGAATTTACACCTTCAATATTGTGCACATTTCTGGCTACACACATGCTGGGTTGATTTTAATAAACGGAAAAGAGTTAAGAGAATGACAGAAATGTATAGGTTTTGATTTCTGATGAATGTTGAAAAGAATGTTTATGTTGGCTGAATGGCAAAAAGTATGGGGAAATGGGGCATGTCTTTATAAGTGTCTGAAAGGTATATAGACCCAAGAAGAGGAAGGAGGGAGAGCTGATTTAGGATGACCCAAAAGGATGTAATTGAGATTAAGAAGATGCCATCCAGGGTGGGAAAGTCCAGGGTGAATTTGAAGAATGACTTTCAGGGCTGAAATCTGTTCTCTTTGGATCAGCCTCTTCAACAAACTACTGGCAGCCCTATCCCATGAGTCACTTAAATTGGGCAGTTTGATGACTCTGTATTGAGCTGTAGGATATGGCTCTTTTGCTTATAGGTTATGTGTGAATATTTGGGAAGTGCGACACCAGTAGAGCATTTGCCAACACTGTGGCTGTCCTGAGCATCGCATTTACGTCTCAGTGAGCTACAGAACTGTGGTTTCCTCTTCTTGATTCGGGCAGCTTTAAAGGATATCTCTCTCTTCAGGGAGGCTCGAATAGATAATTGGATCCCTAGAATGAAATATGTGCAAGGCCTCCCCCAAGTAAAAGGCTCTATAACATCTGGCCACCAAAAACTCCCGTTGTCTCAACCCTAAGCATTAAGGATTTCTCTTCTGAAGTCTGCGTTTTATTACTATTATTATTATTTCTGAAAATAATATAACAGCCTCTATTATCCCTATTTATTAGGAGTCTACTCTATGCCAGGGATTTTCTCCAGTGTCTACAGTAGACCTGCAAGGGACTCATGATCATTCTCATTTTACACATGAGGAAAAGGAGGCTCAGTGGAGATATGATGGGCCCAAGGCTGCCCAGCCAGAAAGAGACATTTCTAGAATTCGAACCTAGGACTGTCCCTCCTTACTGCTCCCTCTTTCTTTCCTCTCCTGCCTCCCTCTCCCCACCTTTAAATAGTTTTTCCCCTTTGCTTCCTTGTGGCAAAATCACATGTCCTTGATTCAGGCCCTCCTTCTTCAAAGCTACTCCACTGTTGGTATGAGGAAAATATCTTATAGCATGCAGTAAAGACAGGCTGTCTTCCAAATGCGAAGATTTATACTGAATGCAACCTAACACAGCTTGGCCCACTGTTAAAGCTGTTATTAATATGATTTTGGCATCACTTTTTAATTCTGACTTTGCCCTTAACGCTTCCCTCAATCTAATCCTCGACTTGCCTCATTAAAGGGGTAAGGATTAGACCATGGTATTTTCTGGACCTCCTATCTTATTGAACATATTTGTATCATTGACAGGTACATCTTACCTTGAGCCCGGGAAATAAATGAAAGAAATGTGGTCCTTTCAGTTTGGTCTTGCCAGGTCTTATATTTGTATTATCAGTCTGGATGGCATGGATCTAGTCTCTCTTGTTGTTGGGTACTTTGTTTCAGCCCAGATTGGTTGTTTTCTATGGCGGTTCTGTCCTTTCAAGCCCGTTCTAGGTGGCATGCAACTAGCCACTAGGCAATCATGTATCATCTGCTTCATTGCAAAGCTCAGGTATCAGACACACCTGCGTTTGAATCCTCGCCCTGTTATTTACAAATAGTATGATTTTTAGCTGACTTAATCTCTAAGCCTCAGTTTCCTCATCAGTACACTTAGTATGTAGTAGTACCTACTTCATCATATCATAAGATTCAGCAAATAATCCTCCTAAAGCTTTCATGTATGGTAAACCCTCAATAGACATTGGATATTATTATTTTATCATTAGCTTTGAATTCGTTAATATATTATTTCTCATTACCTAGCTTGGCTTATTCACCATCAGTCAAGTCCTTATGCTGACACATTCTCATTTCTCTCTGTAGCCTGTGTTCTGTCTGTTTTTGTCTGTGTCCCCTTCATATCAGCTTAAATGGATAAGTGTTTGGTGTTGCCATTTACATCTGTTTTGCTTAGGTACCTTCCTCCTAGGTACCTTCTTCCTAGGTACCTGAATTCAGTTTGCCACAATTCATACATCCATAGAATTACAGAATTTTGGAAGTGGGAGGAATCATTCTACCATGAAGAAAAACCCAGGATTGTGGACCTAGTCTGTGGGAGAGCAAGGACTAGAAGCCGGAAGCCAGATTACTTGGTGTCTCATCTATTGTTTTTTTGTTTTTGTTTTTATTTTTTTGAGACAGAGTCTTGCTGTGTCACCCAGGCTAGAGTTCAGTGGTGCAGTCTTAGCTCACTGCAACCTCCACCTCCCGGGTTCCAGCGATTCTCATGCCTCCGCCTCCAGAGTAGCTGGGACTACAGGTGCACGCCACCATGCCTGGCCAATTTTTGTATTTTTAGTAGAGACAGGGTTTTACCATGTTGGCCAGGCTGGTCTTGAACTCCTGACCTCAGCCTCCCAAAGTGCTGGGATTGCAGGCATGAGCCACCCTGCCCAGCCTCTAGTGTTCTTCTACCACATTGTTTTCTTCTTTGATTTCAGGTATACACAATTAAAATATATCCCACAGGAGGCTGGAGTGGGCAGGGAGGCACTTTTATCTAAAAGCACCTTCCTCCATCACCTGTAGTCATGGCAGGGATCTTGAGACCCTGTGTTTTGGGTGTAGAGTAGTTTTCTGGTCCCCAGCATGTTAGGAATTACCAACCATTAGGTGGAGAATGTCCCATTGTTTTTCACTGAGCACATGCATTGAGGAACAACCTCGGTGCTGGTACCCTCCTCCATACCAACCCTGCCTTTTTTCTCTTTTGTTAAACCTCAACTTTATGCATCTAGTTTCTTTATTGTTTTAACTTTTCATTAAAA
>NW_012116265.1:17895356-17899352 GCF_000951035.1 Colobus angolensis palliatus | reverse complement strand
AATGTTGCCCAGGCTGGAGTGCAGTGGTGTGATCATAGCTCAGTGTAGCCTCAACCTCTTGGGCTCAAGCGATCTTCTCACCTTAGCCTCCTGAGTAGCTAGTATTACAGCTGCACACCATCACACCCAGCTAATTATTATTATTATTAGTAGTGGTGGTGGTGGTGGTAGTAGTAGTAGTAGTAGTAGTAGTAGTAGTAGTAGCAGCAGCAGTAGTAGAGATGGGGGTCTCACTTTGTTGCCCAGGCTGGTCTTGAACTTCTGGCCTCAAGTGATCCTTCTGCCTCAGCCTCCCAAAGTGTTGGGATTACAGGCATGAGCCACTGCACCTGGCCCACTCCTATCTTTTTAATGGCATTGACACTTTTGAAGAGATTAAGGCCAGTTCTTCTACCAGAGTTTCCCACATTCTGGGTTTGTTTGATTCTTTCTTCCAAGTGTCATTTTGCTTATTACTTTCTCACCTGATTTCCGTTAGGCTGGAAATCAGACTGGAAGGCTTGATTAGATTCCAGTTGAATGGTTTAGGCAGGAAGTTTTCCTGGGTGGTGTCATGTGTTTCACGTGGCAGCACATTACATCCCACTGTTAATGCTGCTAAGTTTGATCACTGAGTTAGGATAATGATAGATATCTCCATTGTTAAGGAACGTTTTTCTCCCCTGCAAGTAGCATGTAATATACGGGTTGATTCTTTGGCACTGTGAGAATGCCCAGTTGCCCACCAGTCAGTCTTATACCTAATGGCTTTAGCATTCATTGATCATCAGCTTTCTTTCTTATACATAAAATAGACTTTGCATTTTTATATGTCCATTTCAGCCTGAGAGAACTACGTTTATTCACAGGAGTTCAGTTCTAAGCTTGGGTGATCCATTACCTTCCATGACCTTAAATCTACTATGGAGAAACTCATTTCTCTGAGGGATTAGTTGTCAGACCCAGGGTTGAGGCAGGAGGAAAAAACTGGCAGAGTTGGAACTGTACATGGAGGACAGATTGCAGGAGTAGATGCCAGCCCTGCAGCGTATGCACATACCGTATTACTGTCAGTCTTTTCACTCACCAAGCATATAAAGAACAACTTTCTTGGATCTTCTCTAAGATTGCTGGAGAAAGAAAGGGAAGTTTGCTTTTAGTCAGTAATCTAAGATTGAATGTGGGAGCTGCATTGCTTCTAGAAGCTGGAAGATAGATATGTGCGAAGTTTGCAATTGATCTTGCTTAACTAAATATCTTTCTGTTGGAATGTATGCGTGTATTTAGGCTGGCTTTTTGAAACAGGTTGCAGTTTGGACTTAGAACTCTTGGCCTGATTCATATTTTGGGGTTAGGGTGGAGTTTCTCCAGGACTTCTGAGAGTGTGTGAGAAGTTTCTAAACTCAGAAGGCTCCTTTTTTGGCACTGCAGCATCTTTTCTGTTTTGGCATCTTAAGAATCTGGGGGAACCATATAAAGATCAGAAACAAGTCTGGCCCTAAAGACTCCCTCTGACATGGTAATTCCAGTTATTGAATCCTAGCCCATTCGGATGAGACCATATAAAGAGGCCATTTCCTGAAATTCCCGCTCTCTGCCTCTCACAGGCTCCTTTTTGTAGAAAGCTGGTATTTCAGGACTGCAACTGCCAGTCACGTGCTTCCAACTCTTTACTCACAGTCATTCCTGCCCCCTGTTTATTTTTGGAGAGAACACATTTTTGCTGCTTTTCAGGAGCTATGCAGGGTCCTGCCCCCTCCGTCCATCAGGCGGCAGCCCCAGCAGGCTGTGCTCATTTCCCACACTCAGAGACGTGACTCCAGCTTTTAAGAGAGAACACGAGAGATACACTGCCTAAGGACTGCCGTCACTCGATCCTATTTCTGTCCCTCTTGGTGTTACATATTTTAAGACTCTTTCTTTTTTTAAAACAAGTTTAGGGAATGTTACCTGGCAGTAAGTCAGCCAAAATTGGAAATCATTTTTCCAGCTGTTGTCTTGGGGCTGTGCCTCTGAATTTCAGGAGAGTAATTTAAAGAATAAACCAGGACTTTTGAATTCTAGGATCAGGCCTTCTCTTCTTTCTGGCTTTTAAGTTTATTTAGCTTTAATCCCTCTCTTCCATGTGGTTTCGTCCTCTCCTCCTTAACACAGGAATAGAAAATAGATTCTTCCAAAATGCCAACAGATGTCTTCCCAAGTGCTTAGTCAAGGAGCACTCTTGAGTTGATGGACTCTAGGAAAAAAATGCCACGACCATCTTAGCCTGCCTGAAGATTAAGTTTTTAGCTTCAATGATGGAGCAGGAGTAAATTCTTTTTCCTGTAAATGAGTAGACCATTAGGTAGAGAACTCAGACTCACAACATTTGAAGAACAAAATAAATCATGCATTTGTGTCTTCCTCTGCTCTGCGGGAAGGACCCATGGTCCAAATGGAAATATCTGTGAATAAAGTGCTTTAACTTCTCATCAGTCCAGGCAGGCACTGGAGCTCTGACAGTTGAGCTGGCAAGGACATTCACACCCCCGTAGGTTCCCCAGCATCTGATCTGTCACCTTCGGGAAGGGAAGGCCAGCAGTCCTGGCAGCTGGTCATAAAAGGAGCAATAGCAGTGGCTGGCCTAGGTGTGTGTCCTGTGTTTCAGATTTCCCTGGGGAGACAGCCGTGAGCTTTTTTTGAAATGAGGATAACTAGGTGTCTAGGTGTCATGATACCTCTTAGGGAGAGCAGCCAAGTGTTCAGGGACTGGACTGTCTATGCAAAAGAAACCAACTAGACCTTTAAAATCACATTGCTGGGGAAAGGAGCAGCACCAAATCCAAGACTGCAACCAGCAGAAGGCTGATGAAGGAGCTTGAAGAAATCCACAAATGTGGAACGAGAAACTTCATAACATCCAGGTTTGAGGAAGCTAATTTCTTGACTTGGCAAGGGCTAATTTTTCCTGACAACCTTCCATATGATAAAGTGGCCGTCAGAATGGAAATCAGATTTCCAGCAGAGTACCTATTTAAACCACTGAAGACCACAGTTAAAGATCTGTCACCCAAACAGTGACAAAAAGGAGCAAGTCTGTTTGCCAGTAATTAGTGCTGGCAACTGGAAGCCAGCAACCAAAACTGACCAAGTAATCCAGGCTGTCATAGCACTCGTGAACAGCCCTCAGCCCGAGCACCCATTTCGGGTTGACCTAGCTGAAGAGTACTCTAAGGACTGTAAAAAATTCTTTAAGAATGCTGAAGAGTTTACAAATATGAGGAAAAGTGACCCAGGGACTAAAATCTGCTGCAGTTGATTCCAGCAAGTATGAGCAGAGACCCCAAGCAGTGCATTCAGGACTCTGTGGAAAATTGACACGTGCTACCGCCTGGCATTCGCTTGTGGCACTTACTAGTTTTCCATAGTTTTCTTAATCCAAAGTGGTCTAGGAAACTTATAAAGAAAGGATTAAAAATTTAAGATGTTCTAAAAAAATCATATTGCTACAAGCCAGTTGTCTGCTTACATTTCAGATTGTTTGTACTTAATTCAAACTGCCACATTATGATCAAGTTGCATCAGCTTCCACTCTACATTCATTGTAGAGTAGTGAATGCTGAGGGGCTCAAACTCCCAAAAACATTTCCTGGGAACGCTTACAATATGATGGGCAAGTAACAACATTTTGCTACAGGAGAGTTATGTACCATCCCCAGTATCACTACACCCTTGGATCTGGTTGCTTCTGTAATGCTTTTTTCTTTACATTTCCAATCCAGGACAAGCCCCACTTTGCCCATAAAGCTTCCTTGACCTCTCCTTCTCCTCAGCACTTCCTGAGTCTGTACAATTCTGTTTAGCTTTTAGACGTATATTGTAAGCTTTATGCATGCTTATCAGAGCAGCCTTAATAATGCCCCAATAAAAACCACCAAGATGGCAAGAAAACTGCAAATTTTGGTGTAACTGCCCCATGGCTGAGGGATTCCTCCTCAGCTTCATCTTTGGATCCTGGATGCAGCCTCTTCCTGGAGC
>NW_012116265.1:17881616-17894609 GCF_000951035.1 Colobus angolensis palliatus | reverse complement strand
GTTAGCCAGGATGGTCTCGATCTCCTGACCTTGTGATCCGCCCGTCTCGGCCTCCCAAAGTGCTGGGTTTACAGGCTTGAGCCACCGCGCCCGGCCACGGACGTCTAATTCTCACTTCCATTGTGGCCTCTTGGGTTTCAGATTAAGCCTGACATCCAATTATGTGGATTTCATAATACAGGCCTGATACACCGAACTCTGCATCTTCTTGGTCTCATGGAACATTTGGGACAGGGATGATATCTTCTACTTTTTCTATTGCACCCAGTGCACATGGGACCAGTGCCAAGTTCCCCACATAGGTAACGAAGTTGATTTCTGGGGAAGAGCGTATAACTTGGTAATAGTTGTTAATTAAGTCCGTCTCATCCAGACAGGGTATTTGTGTGTGCCCATAACGAGACTCATACTAGGGGCTGTTTACAAAAACATTTCTAATCCTTGGACTCAGAGAACGAAATCATGGACGTAAGGACTTCCCATCAGGAGACAGGCATCTCCCTCTAAATGCCCAAGCCTACTTTGCAGAGAGCTAAGCCTACCTGTCCCTCCTCCTCTCCCCTCTGCTTCAGTGCTCTCTCCTGAGGTTCACCAGTGGGAAGCAAGCTAACTACCATAGTCCTGACTCATTTTGCTCAGAGGATTTCTTTGCAATTTTTATTTTTCCGAGTAATCTCAATGTTTGGGTGGAGGAAATGAAAAGTAGCTTATACAGTTTTTATAATATTATATCAACTCCTAATGGCTTCAGTTATTAGTGAAAAAAATCCTTTGATTTTAGAAGTGGTTGTTAAACTGCATTGGCTTTGGAGGAGTGACTTTTAGCTGGTGATCTCTTTGTTTTGAAGCTGCTGGTACCATTTTATAATGGGAAGAAAATGAGAGGAGATGTGGCTTTGTGTTACCTCTAGGCAGAAGGGATTTTCACCCCATAGCCATGGTTTCCTTGGGTTTGTGGTTAAACAAGATAAAGCTGATCATTTTTGTTTTTAGACTCTTAGGGAACACTATTAATAGTGTTGATATCCATCAGTAAAGTGACAACTCAGGCCAGGCTCAAAGGAGCCATTTTAACTGGGGTAAGATGATATCTCAGTGTGGTTTTGGATTTGCATCTCTCTGATGATCAGTGATGTAGAACATTTTTTCATATACTTGGCCATTTGTGTGTCGTCTTTTGAGATTCTTTTCAGATCCTTTGCCTGCTTTTTAATGGGGCTTTTTTGGTTTTTTTGCTATTGACTTATTTGTGTTTCTTGCATATTCTGGATACTAGTTTCTTGTTGGATAGTTTGCAGATATCTTCTCCTATAGTTTATCTTTTCACTGTGTTGATTGTTTCCTTTCCTGTGCAGAAAGTTTTAGTAGATTTTGTAGTGTCAGGTCTTACATTTAAGTCTTTAATCCATTTTGATTTGATTTTTGTATATGGTGAGAGATGGGGAAGGTCTAGTTTCATTCTTCTGCATATGGAAATCTGGTTTTCCCTGCACCACTTATTGAGGAGACTGTTCTTTCCCTAATATGTTCTTGGTGTCTTTTTTAGAAATCATTTGGCTAGAAGTACATGGATTTGTTCCTTGGTTCTCTATTCTCTTCCACTGATCTATTTGTTTTTATAACAATATTATGATGTTTTGGTTATTATAGCTTTGTAGTATTATATATTTTGAAGTCAAATAGTGTGATGCCTCCATCTTTATTCTTTTTTTGCCCAGTGTTGCATTGGCTATTCAGTCCCTTTTGTGGTCTCATACAAATTTTAGGGTTATTTTTTCTGTTTCTGTGAAGAATGTCATGGGTATTTTGACAGAATTGTATTGAACCTATAGATTCCTTTGGGTAGTACAGTCATTCTAACAATATTAATTCTTCTGATCCATGAGCATGGGATGTCTATTTGTTTATGTCCTCTTCAATTTCTTTCATTAGTATTTTGTAATTTTCACTGTAGAAGTCTTTCACCTTCTTGGATAAATGTAATCCTAAGTATTTGTTTGTAGCTATTATAAATGGGATTGCTTTCCTGATTTATTTTTCAACTACTTTGTTATTGGTGTGTAGAAACACTACTGATTTTTGTATGTTGATTTCATATCCTGCAGCTTTGCTGAATTCACTTATTTATTCTAAGAATTTTTTGATGGAATCTTTAGGTTTTTGTATATATAAGATCATATCATCTGCAAAGAGGGACAGTTTCATTTCCTGTCTTCCAGTTTGGATGACTTTTATTTGTTTCTCTTGCCTGATTACTCTGGCTAGAACTTCCAGGGCTATGTTAAATAAAAGTGGTGAAAGTGGATATCCTTGTCTTGTTCCAGTTCTTAGAGGAAAAATGTTCAGCTTTTCTCCATTAAGTATTATGTTAGCTGTGGGTTTGTCATATGTGGCCTTAAGTTGAGGCCTGATTTGTTCCTTCTATGCCTGATTTGCTGAGAATTTTTATTATGAAGGAATGTTCAATCATATCAAATGCTTTTTCTGCATCTATTGAGATGATAATATGATTTTTATCCCTCATTCTGTTAGTATGATATATCAGATTTATTGATTTGCTTATGTTGAGCCATGCTTGCATCCCTGGGATAAATCCCACTTGATCATGACGTATTATCTTTTTGATGTGTTGTTGGATTCAGTTTGCTCGTATTTTGTTGGGGATTTTTGCACCCTATGTTCATCAGGGATGTTGGCCTATAGTTGTTGCTGTTGCGGTGGTTGTGTCCTTATCTGGTTTTGGTGTCAGAGTAATAGTGGCTTTGTAGAAGAGTTAGGAAGAATTTCCTCCCATTCAATTTTTGGGAATAGATTGAGAAAAATTGGTATTATTTCTTTGTAAGTTTGGTAGAATTCAGTAGTAAAGCTATCTAGTCTTGGGCTTTTCTTTGTTGGGAAGCTTTTTATTACTGATTCAATGTCATTACTTGTTAGTAGTCTGTTCAGGTTTTCTATTTCTTCCTGGTTCAATTTTGGTAGGTTGTACGTGTCCAGGAATTTATCCATTTCCCGTAGGTTTTCCAATTTATTAGCATGTACTTGTTCATAGTAGTCTCTTATAATCCTTTGTATTTCTGTGGTATCTGTTGTAATGTCTCTTTTCTCATTTCTGATTTTATTTATTTGGGTCTTCTCTCTTTTTTCTTAGTTGGTCTAGCTCGCAGTTTACTAATTTTGTTTATCTTTTCAAAAAGCCATCTTTTGTTTCATTGATCCTTTGTATTTTTTTAAGTCTCTAGTTTGTTTAGTTCCATTCTGATCTTTATTATTTCTTTCCTTCTAGTGATTTGGGGTTTGGCTGGTTCCTGCATTTCTAGTTTCCTGAGGTGTGTTGTTAGCTTGTTCATTCAGAATCTTTCCTTTTTTTTTGATGTAGGTTTTCATTGCTATACTTCCCTGTTGGCTCTGCTTTTGCTGTATCCCGTAGGTTTTGGTATGTTGTGTTTCTGTTTTCATTTGTTTCAAGAAATTTTTAAATTTTCTTCTTAATTTCTTCATTGATCCAATGGTTGTTCAGGAGCATGATGTTTAATTTCTGTGTATTTGTACAGTTTCCATGATTCCTCTTATTATTGATTTCTAATTTTATTCTATTGTCATCTGAAAGATACTTGATATGATTTTGGTTTTTAAAAATTTCTTGACATTTGTTTTGTGGCCTAACATATAGTCTGTCCTGGAGAATGTTCCATGTGCTGATGAGAAGAATGTGTGTTTTGCGGCTATTGGATGAAATGTTTAATAAATGTCCGTTAGTTTCATTTGGTTTAAAGTGCAGTTTAAATTCCCAGTTTTCTTTATTGGTTTTCTGTCTAGATGTCCAGTGCTGGGAGAGTTAGATGTTGAAGTCACTAACTATTACTGTATTGTAGTCTATTTAGATCTAATAATATTTGCTTTTCATTATCTGGAGGCTCCAGTGTTGGGTGCATATATATTTAGAATTGTTATGTTGATCCCCTTATCATTATAGAATGACCTTCTTTACAGTTTTTGACTTAAAATCTGTGTTATCTCATGTAACTCATGTAAGTGTAGCTTCTCCTGCTTGCTTTTGGTTTTTATTTGCAGGAATTTTTTTTCCATCCCTTCACTTCTAGTCTATGTGTGTCTTTATAAGTGAAGTAAGTTTCTTATAGGCAGCAAACATTGATGCTTTTTAATTCATTCAGCCAGTTTAGTGAGGAGTTTAATCCATTTTATTTCTGCCACTTTATTAATTGTTTTCTGGTTGTTATGTATATCCTTTGTTCCTTACTTCCTCTCTTAATTTTTATCATTGCAGTTTGATGGTTTTCTGAAGTGGTAATGTTTGAATTCTTTCTCTTTCCCATTTGTGTATCTGTTCTACTAGTGAGTTTTATACTCTCTTGTGTTTTCATGATGGTATACAGTATTCTTTCACTTCTAGATATGTAAGACTCCCTTAATAATTTGTTGAAGGACTGGTCAGTGGTGATGAATTCCCTCGTTTTTGCTTATCTGGGAAGGACTTTGTTTCTCCTTCATTTTTGAATAATAGCGTTGCTGGGCATAATAATCATAGCTGACATTTTTTTTTTTCTTTTCAGCACTTTGGATATATCATCACAATCTCTCCTGTCCCATAAGGTTTCTGCTGGGAATTCCCTTATGTGCAATTTGACACTTTCCTCCTGCTTTTGTTTGAATTTTATCTTTGTCTTTGACTTGACATTTTGATTATAATGTGCCTTGGAGAAGATCTTTTTGAGGTGAATCTATTTTAAGACCTTTGAGCTTCCTGTATCTGAATATCTATATCCCTTTCAAGACTTGGGAAGTTTTCAGCTATTATTGCATTAATAGGTTTTCAATACCTTTGCCCATCTCTTCTCCTGAGACTTCAAAAATTTTAATACTTGTTTTCTTTATGGTGTTGCATATGTCAAGTAGGCTTTCTTTATTCTTTTTTCTTTTTTGTCTAACTGAGTTATTTCAAAAGACCTGTCCTCAAGTTCTGAAATTCTTTTTCGCTTGCTTGGTCTAGTTTATTGTTGAAGCTCTTGATTGTATTTTTTCTTTCTTTCATTGACTTCAGTTCCAGGATTTCTCTTTGGTTCTTTTTTATGATGACTATCTCTTTATTGACTTTCCCATTCAGATCATGAATCATTTTTCTGATTTCTTTGTACTCTTTTTTTTTTTTTTTGAGATGGAGTCTCGCCCTGTTGCCAGGCTGGAGTGCAGTGGTGTGATCTCTGCTCACTGCAACCTCCGATTTCCTGGTTCAAGCGATTCTCCTGCCTCAGCCTCCCGAGTAGCTAGGATTACAGGCATGTGCTACCACGCCCAGCTAATTTTTGTATTTTTAGTAGAGACGGGGTTTCACTATGTTGGCCCAGATGGTCTCTATCTCCTGACCTCGTGATCCACCTGTCTCGGCCTCCCAAAGTGCTGAGATTATAGGCGTGAGCCACCGCAACTGGCCTTCTTTGTACTCTTTTATCTGTGTTCTCTCATATCTCACTGAGTTTCTTTAATATCATTGTTTTGAATTCTTTTTCATCCATTTCATGTATTTTCTTTTCATTGGAATCTGTTACTGGAGAATTATTGTGTTCCTTTAAAGGTGTCATGTTTCCTTACTTTTTCATGTTTCTTGTGTTCTTACATTGATATCTGTGTATCTGGTGTAATAGTTGCATCTTCCAGTCTTATGGATTGACTTCCATAGGAAAATACTTTTTCCTATAGATGTATCTATAGTGTTGGTTAGGTGGGGTGCTTTGGCTTTGATTCTGGGTGGGTGCGGTCATGTAGTTTTTATGTATCTTCAGCTGTAAACAGCATCAGTGGGTATCAATGGGTTCTTTAGTGGCTTACACTATAGCTGTTAATAGAGGCTGTGACAAGGCTTTACTGCAAATGGGGATACCAAGTGGGCTTGTACTTAGGCACTGGTGGTGGTGGTGGCAAGCCAAGTATGCTAGTCCCTGGGGCCCCCAGGTGGTGTGCATGGGCTCTGGTGATGGTGGATCTGGGCAGGTCAGTCCTTAGGCCTCCAGTGCCTTGCTCAGGTGCCAGGGGTGGCGGTGGTGGGCCAGGTGAGCCAGTCCCCAGGTCCCCAGGTAGTGCATGTGGGTGGGTGGTGTCTGCAAGCTGGGTAGACTGATTATCAGGCTTTTGGGAGACATACATGGACACTGGTGGCAGGCAGGGTAGGCCTATTCCCAGGCCCCCAGACCATGCGTGGGTGGCAGATAGGGCAGAACAGTCCTTTGTACCCCAGAAAATGTGCGCCAGTGGTGGTGGGCAGGATGGATCCATCCTAGGCCCCTGGGTCATGTGTGTGCTGGCAGTGGTGGCAGTGAGTGGGGTCAGCCTATCCTCAGGCCTCTAGATGGCATACATAGGTGCTAGTTGTGGGGGGTTGATGGGGGCAAGTCAATCCCCAATTCTCTTAGACACTGTACTCGGTCACTGGCAGCAGTGGCAGGGGTTGGGGTCGGCCTCTTGAGTAGATTTTTAATCCACCCACCAATTTAGTTTATGTCTTCTAAGCAAGTCTCACTCTTATATCTTTATTTTATTACTTTTTGGTTTATAAAGCAGAAGAAAAAAGGAAAATGAAAATTGCCTATAATGGAGTCCTCTGTCAGTCATGTACATATAACTCATTAACACTAGATAGTATATGTCGGTAATCATTTTAAAAAATGCATCAAAAGCATATACTTACTGTTTGGTAACATGTTTTTGAAAATTAAAATGTATCGAATTTTCCTATATCATTGGGTTTTTTTTTTTTATAACATGACTTTTTGTTATTTGCATAGTATTTTCATGTATATTTTACCATTTACTTAATTCCTTATTGCTAGCAATTTTGGTTGTTTCTAGCTATTCACTACTCAAAAATAACATTATATTCCTCTCTGATTTTTTCCTTGGGATCAATTTCTGGGATTAGAATTGCTAGATTAAAAAATATGAGCATTTTTCCATCAGCGACAGATTGGATTAAGAAAATGTGGCACATATACACCATAAAATAATATGCAACCATAAAAAAGGATGAGTTCGTGTCCTTTGTAGGGACATGGATGCAGCTGGAAACCACCATTCTCAGCAAACTATCGCAAGAACAGAAAACCAAATACTGCATGTTCTCACTCATAGGTGGGAATTGAACAATGAGATCACTTGGACACTTAAAGTATAATAAAGTATAGAACTTAAAGTATAATAAAATAAATAAATAAATATTTCCATGATTAAAAAAAAAAAAGTATGAGCATTTTTAAGGTTTTCAATAAACATCACCAAATAGCCCTCCAGAAACGTGCCAATTTATAACTCACCAGGAGGGTATGAAGGAACCCAGATTTTCATAGTAAGTTAGAAAGGTCACTGTATTTTTATTCGGAAGGTAGGCCGAATATTGGTTGGTGTAGGTGAGATTACCCTCAGCCATTGTGGTGCTTAAACACAAATGTTGGTCGGGCACAGTGGGTCACACCTGTAATCCCAGCACTTTGGGAGGCCCAGGCGGGTGGATCACTTGAGGTCAGGAGTTTGAGACCAGCCTGGCCAACATGGTGAAACCCTGTGTCTACTAAAAGTACAAAAATTAGCTCTGTGTGGTGGTGCACGCCTATAATCCCAGCTACTCGGGAGGCTGAGACAGGAGAGTTACTTGAACCCAGGAGGTGGAGGTTCCAGTGAGCTGAGGTCGCGCCACTGCACTGCAGCCTGGGTGACAGAGCGAGATTTCATCTCAAAAAATAGAAAATAAAAAATAAAATAAAATAAATGCAAATGTTGAGTGAATGTGTTCTTTTGACTTCTCTTTCCTTGTAGACTTCCTCTCCTAAATTACCTCGCTGCCGAGAGGGAGGCTGGGCATGTGATTCCGTGAAGGCTTCGAAGTGAGTACCAGCAGCTCATAAGAGTGGGGGTGGGGGTGGACACGGCTGGGGGGGACTTTGCTCCTGTGTTGTTTTATTTTTCACAATAACTTTATTGAGAAAAAATTTACATACCATACAATTCATCCACTTAAAATGTACAATTTAATCATTCTTAATATATTCACAGAGTTGTGCAACCATTACCACAATCAATTTTACAACATTTTTATCACCTCTCCACCAAAAGAAACCCTGTATCTATTAGCAGCACTTCCCATGTCCCCCCAACCTCCCTAGATCTAGGTGGTTACCAGTCAACTTTCTCTCTCTCTGATTTGCGTATTCTGGACATTTCATGTAAGTAGAATCTATATTATGTGGTCCTTTATGGCTGACTTCTCTCACTTGTCATAATGTTTTCAAAGTTTACTCGTGTTGTAACATTCTGTGTTCTTAATTTTCTAAACATAATGGAATTGCCTGTTGTAACTGCTGATGAACTCTGCGGTATGTCCTCCCCTGACATATATCTGTCATCGTTCATAAAGGAAAACAATACAGATGTCCCATCACCCTGCCTAGTTGGTATCTTGTGTTTACTGTAAGCTGGCATGAATATTGATACCATAACCATAACTAACATTATCTCATCAACCTCTCCATAGCTCCTGGAAAGGCTAGGAAACCTGATGTCACAGTGTATGTGGCAGCACTTTATAAACTGCATAGGGCTCACAGTGTGGGACTGTAGATGCAGATGCCATTCTCTCTGAGCTGGATGATGTTGAGCAAGGTGTTAACCATGGCTGAGCCCCTGGATGGACACACTGATGTTCCCTACAGGGCGATTCAAAGACTAAAGGAAATTATATATGTAACAGGAATGTTGCTGTTGTGTTTAGCCCTCCCAGCCTTTCCACAGCTTAGACCAGAAGCTGATCCCTGTGGTTCCACATTGAGAGGCGGCAGAGCGTGGTGAGAGCCGCAGGTACTGGAGCCAGCTGCCTAGCTTTGAATCCTAACTATCTCATTTATTATCTAAGAGATCCCAAGCAAGTAATTTAACATCTCTGGTCTCCATTTCTGCATCTCTACAATGGGGTTAAAAATAGTTCTTACTTGAAAGGATCATTGTGAGGATTAAATGAATTCATATGTGTAAAATATTTAGAAGAGAGAGAAGCATTTAGGAAGCACTTGTAGATGTTGGCTATTATGATGATGATGATGACTGTTTCTTATCCCCATTCTGTCCTCATAGATAGGCTTCGACCATATTCTTCCCACAGGCATTCTGGCAGGTGGTGATGTTTATGAGTTGCAGGAGCTTTGGGATCTTTATGGTGCCATAAATGCTTCATATGAAGGGTCTGTTTGGGAGAAGTAATTACAGATCAAGAAAAGCAATGGTTATTTTGAATATCAGGAATATTCTTTAATGTGAACTACATTAAAGCCTTAAGCATAGGAATGTCAGCTTTCCAAACTGTAGTATCAGAAGTATTTTCTAAACCTTATGTTGGTAAGAATTAACCAGGGGTGTTTAAGAGAGAGAATACAGTCACAGATTCTTAGTTTCTGTTTCTGGTTGGGCCGGTAAAACCCCTTCTTCATTCCTCTTTTCCACTTATCACTAGAGAGAGAAACTAAAAACCAAGGATTCAGGCTGCTAAAAGCCTAAAATAAAACAAAACAGAACAACAACAAAATAAGGCAGGTTGGACAAGTTTGAGTTAGACATAATCAATGAATGATATCCCCTTGGATTTCTGCCAGCATCTGGGAATGCACATGACCTAGAGTAGAAATCTCTGCAAGATCTTCATCCATCCAGGATAAGCATCCACATCTCAGGGATGGTTTCAGAATTACCTGGTTTCAAATAAGGAGAAAGTGTTCCTCAAACTTCTTCCTACCACATACTCTCTCGCATTTCTTCCGTGCTCAAACTGGCAGAGTTTTCATGCTAAGGTGTGGTAATTATGTCATCTCTTGTTTTACTCATAGGTAGCAAGATCACAGTAAGGTTAAAACCATGGGTATCTGATTCAGACATACCAGGGTTTGAATTTAGGTTTCAGCATTTAACTGGCTGTGTAAACTTGGGGAAGTTACTTAACCCTGTAAAGTAGCAATAATAACACCTATTGCAAAGAATTGTTCTGAGTCTTGAACACACAGGAAGAGTACTCAGCATAAAGCTAGTACCTAGCTTGTGCTGCAATTAAGTTACGAATAACAACAGTGCATAAGGAGTAAAGTAATAAGGCAGGTCTACATTTTATGGTTCTAGAACATAAAAGTGTTAGGTAACATGTGCTCTGTAAATGGCATCTGTAGTAGGATGGTGCTGGCTGTCACCTTCAGCCACACTTGTTAGCCTCTGTAGCTATCAGCGCCTTCCAGATGCTTTAAACAGGCTTTGATTACAGTTAGTCTTTGTGATTCTTGAAGTTTGATTCATTGCTTAAATATAGTTAATCTAGGCCAGCCTGACAGAAAATACAATAGTAAGACCGAGACATTTTGCTAGCCTTTACCTTTGGTCCCATTTTATGGACGAAGTAAGTGGAGTCATAGATGCCTGTAAGTCAGAAGGAGCAAGTGCTTAATGTCTTTTAGTTTAGTTCAGAGTCCAGTTCTAAAGACTGGATTACAAATCATTTCATTACTTAATCTCTTGCACTAAGTCTTAGATGAAAGATAAAAAAAATATATGCCAGTGGGATGGCCAGTTATCAAATTTAACTACTTAAGATGTACACGGGAATAGTTTCTCAAAGAATAGTCATTATTCTAGTTTAGAATTTACTTGAGCAGTTGTTGCCTTCAAAATGGCACTATCTTGAAAGATCTCTATGAGAACTACAAAACACTGTTCAAAGAAGTCAGAGATGATGCAAACAAATGGAGAAACAGTCAATGCTTATGGACAGGAAGACTCAATATTGTTAAAATGACCATACTGGCAAAAGCAATTTATAGATTCAGTGCTATTTCTATTAAACTACCATTGACGTTCTTCACAGAACTTTTCTAGAAAAAACTATTTTAAAATTTATATGGAACAAAAAAGGGCCCAAATAGCCAAGGCAATCCTAAGCAAACAAAAGCACAAACACCTGGAGGCATCACACTATGCAACTTCAAACTATACTACAGGGCTACAGTAACCAAAACAGCATGGTACTGTACAAAAAGAGACACATAGACCAATAGAACAGAATAGAGAACTCAGAAATAAGACAGCATACCTGCAACTATCTTCAACAAACCTGACAAAAAAAGCAATGGGGGAAGGATTCCTTATTCAATAAATGGTGTTGAGATAACTGGCTAGTCATATGCAGAAGATTGAAACTGTACCCTTTCTTTACACCATGTACAAAAATTAACTCAGTATGCATAAAAGACTAAATGTAAAACCCAAAAATACAAAAACTCTGTTTTTTATTGTTGAAGACAACCTAGGCAATACCATTCCGGACATAGGATCAGGCAAAGATTTCATGATGAAGACACCAAAAGCAATCACAACAAAATCAAAAATTGACAAATGGGATCTGATTACAGTAAAGCACTTCTGCACAGCAAAGGAAACTGTCAACAGAGTGAGCAGACAACCTAGAGAATGGGAGAAACTTTTGCAAACTATGCATCTGACAAAAGTGTAATATCTAGCATCTATAAGGAACTTAAATTCACAAGAAAAAACCAACCCCATTAAAGGATGAATAAACACTTTCTAAAAGAAACACATACATGCAGCCAACAAGCTCAACATCACTGATCATTAGAGAAATGCAAATCAAAACCACAATGAGATACCATCTCACACCAGTCAGAATGGCAGTTATTAAAAAGTCAAAAAAATATGGCCAGGCATGGTGGCTCACACCTGTAATCCCAGCACTTTGGGAGGCCAAGGTGGGCAAATCACCTGAGGTCGGGAGTTTGAGACTAGCCTGACCAACAGGGAGAATCCCCCATCTCTACTAAAAATACAAAATTAGCTGGGCGTGGTGGTGCATGCCTGTAATCCCAGCTACTTGGGAGGCTGAGGCAGGAGAATTGCTTGAACCTGGGAGGCAGAGGTTGCAGTGAGCCCAGATTGTGCCATTGCACTCCCGCTTGGGCAACCAGAGTAAAACTCAAATCATCATCATCATCATCATCATCATAATAATAATAATAGTAATAACAACAACAACAACAGATGCTGGTGAGGTTGCAGAGAAAAAGGAACGATTGTACAGTGTTGGCATGAGTGTAAATTAGTTCAGTCATTGTGGAAGACAGTGTGGTGATTCTTCAAAGACCTAGAGACAGAAATACCATTTGACCCAGCAATCCCATTACTGGGTATATACCCAAAATAATATATCATTTGATTATAAAGACACATGCATGTGTATGTTCATTGCAGCACTATTTGCAATAGCAAAGACATGGAATCAACCTTAATGCCCATCAATGGTAGACTGAATAAAGAAAATGTTGTACATATACATCATGGAATAGTATGTAGCCATAAAAAAGAACAAGATCATGTCCTTTGCAGGAACATGGATAGAGCTGCAGGCCACTATCCTTAGCAAACTAACATAGGAACTGAAAATCAGACACTGTATGTTCTCACTTGTAAATGGAAGCTAAATGATGAGAACACATGGACACATAGAGAACAACACACACTGGGGCCTATTGAAAGGTGGAGGGTGGGAAATTGGAAAGGATCAGGAAAAATAACTGCTGGGTACTACGCTTAATGCCATGGGGATGGAATAATTTGTACAACAAACCCCTGTGACACAAGTTTACCTATATAACAAACCTGCATATGTACCCCTGAACTTAAAAGTTAAATTAAAAAAACAAAATATCACTATTAAAAATATTTACTTCCGTTTTTTTCCACCCTCTCCTCCCACGTTTTTCTCCCTCCCCATTCCCCAACATCCCCCTGTACACTCTTTTTCCTGAACCTGAAAGTAAGTTGTAGATGTCATGACATTTCACCCCTAAATACTTTAGCATGCATCTCTCAAGATTAATGACACTCTCTACAGTTTCACAGTATCACTCATACATTTCATAGTGGTTTAATAATATTTAATATATA
>NW_012116265.1:17825852-17881403 GCF_000951035.1 Colobus angolensis palliatus | reverse complement strand
GATGGTCTCGATCTCCTGACCTCGTGATCTGCCCGTCTCGGCCTCCCAAAGTGCTGGGATTACAGGCTTGAGCCACCGCGCCCGGCCAGTTTATATTTCAATACCCCGCTTTGTTCCCCCAGATGTCTCTTGTAACTCCAGGATCCAATCAGAGCTCAAATACTGCGTTTCATAGTTGTCTTTTTAGTCTCTCTTTATCTAAACTAGTCCTCACCCTTCCCCATTCCCCACCAAGACATTGACTTTTTTGAGGAACCCAGGCCGGTTGTGTTGTAGAATGTCTCACATTCTGGGTTTCTCTAATTGATTCTTCATGATAAGATTCAAGTTAAAGATTGTTGACCAGAACAGGTGATCACATGTCCTTCTTAGCTTATCAAATTAGGAGGCATGTGACATCAGCTGATCCCTTGGTTGGTGTTACTAAGTTTTATCACTTGGTCTAGGTGGTGATCTCTAGATCTCTCCATTGCAAAGGTTCTTTTTTTCCTTTATCAATAATTAGTAATTGTTTGGGGTACCACTTTGAATCCTGTTCACCCACACCCTTTCACCCAGTTTTAGCATCCATTAATGATCCTTGCCAGAATCAGTTATTATATCGGGGATTGCAAAATGTTAACTTTCTAATTCTACCATTCTATATTAATTGCTTGGAGTTTTTTTTATAAAGAAGAATTTCCTTTTCTCCTTTTTTCTTTTTCTGTTGCTTTCTCTCTTTAAAATCATGGACTCATGGATTTAAAAAAAAACTGTTTTATTTTAGAATCAGGAGATACATGTGCAGGTTTGTTACAAGGGTATATTGTATGATGCTGAGGTTTGAGCCTCTATTGATCCTATCACTCAGATAGTGAACACAGTACCCAATAGGAAGCTTTTCAGTCCTCGCCCACAGCCCCTTTTGGAGTCCCCAGTGTCTGTTGTTCCCAGCTCTATGTTTGTATGTGCCCAGGATTTAGCTCCTACTTATAAGTGAGACCTCCAATATTTGGTTTTCTGTTTCTGCATTTGTTTGTTTAGGATAATGGCCTCCAGCTGTATCCATAGTGCTGCAAAGGATGTGATTTCATTCTTTTAAATGGTTACATAGTATTCTATGTTTTACATTTTCTTTATCCAGTCCACCATTGATGGACACCTAGGTTGATTCCATGTCTTTCCTGTTGTGAACAGTGCTGCGATGAATATATGTTTGCATGTGTCTTTTTGATAGAATGATTTATTTTCCTTTGGGTATGTATATACCACCCAGTAATGGGATTGCTGGGTCAAATGGTAGTTCTATTTTTAGTTCTTTGAGAAATCTCCAGACTGCTTTCTACAGTGGCTAAACTAATTTACATTCCCACCAACAGTGTGTAAGCATTCCTTTTTCTCAGAAGCCTCACCAACATCTGTTATTTTTTGACTTTTTTAACAATAGCCATTCTGACAGGTTTGAGATGGTATCTCATTGTGGCTTCAATTTGCATTTCTCTGATAGTGATGTTAAGCATTTATTCATATGTTTGTTGGCTGCTTGTATGTCTTCTTCTGAGAAGTATCTGTTCATGGCCTTTGCCCACTTTTTAATGGGGTTATTTGTTTTTTCCTTGTTGATTTGTTTAAGTTCCTATTCTGGATATTAATCCTTTGTCAGATGCATAGTTTGCAAAAATGTTCTCCCATTCTGTAGGTTGTTTGTTTACCCTGTTGATAGTTTCTCTTGCTGTGCAGAAACTCGTTAATTTAATTAGCTCCCACTTGTCCATTTTTCCTTTTGTCACAGTTGCTTTTGAGGACTTGGTCATACATTCTTTGCCAAAGCTGACATCCAGAAGGGTATTTCCTAAGCTTTCTTCTAGGATTTTTATAGTTTTGAAGTCTTACACTTAAGTCTTGGATCCATCTTGAGCTAATTTTTCTTATATAGTGATAAGAAGGGTCCAGTTTCATTCTTTTACATATGGTTAGCTAGTTTTCCCAGCACCATTTATTGAATAGGATGTCCTTTCCCTGTTGCTTATTTTTGTCAACTTTGCCACAGATTGGTTGGTTGAAGGTATGCTGTTCTAGTTCTAGGTTTTCTGCTCTGTTCCATTGGCCTATGTGTCTATTTTTGTACTTTTTAAATTATTTATTTATTTATTTTTGAGACAGGATCTTTCTCTTTCTCTGTTGCCCAGGCTGGAGTGCAATGGTGCAATCATAGTTCACTGTAACCTCAGACTCCTGGGCTCAAGTGATTCTCCTGCTTCAGCCTCCCCAGCAGGCATGTACCACAATGCCTGGCTAATTTTTTTAAATTCTTATTTTTGTAGAACTGTGGTCTCACTGTGTTGCCAAGGCTGGTCTCAAACTCCCAGCAGTCCTCCTACTTTGGCCTCCCAAAGTGCTGAGATTATAGCCATGAACTACTGCACCCAACTGGACTCATGGATTTGTATTGTTCATTGTGTTATAACTCATTTCCATCATCACTTTTTTTTTTTCTATAATACTTATGTTTATTAGTGCTCAGATTGTCCCATGTTTGGCCAGGGAGAACTTCAGGATGGCTCTTATGCCTTTGTGCTATATTAGTATTTGAGTAAGTGCTTGCTTTTCAATGCAGCAAGATATTCCAGAATAATTTTGTATTTTCCAGATTCAGTCCAGGAGTCAGCTGCTTCTCCAAGGAGGCCTGGGTCCTTTTGGTGGAGAATAGTTATAGAATTCAAGATCTATGGGCACATTGCATTGCTATTGGATATCTTTGCTTCTAGGCTCTTTTAGTAGGTAGAACTAGTAAACACATTTTAAAAAATACACTCTATCCTGTAACACACATAAAATAGTTTTACAGTTACTATACTAATGTCATTATCAAAAACAAACTCCTAAGTAAAGCTCAAGATTTCTTGTGGTTCTTTTTGTCCTTAGAATATAGCACACTAGGCTGGGTGCGGTGGCTCACGCCTGTAATCCCAGCACTTTGGGAGGCCGAGGCGGGAAGATCACGAGGTTAGGAGATCGAGACCATCCTGGCTAATAAGGTGAAACCCCGTCTTTACTAAAAATACAAAAATTAGCCCCGTGGCGGGCGCCTGTAGTCCCAGCTACTCAGGAGGCTGAGGCAAGAGAACGGCATGAACCCGGGAGGCGGAGCTTGCAGTGAGCCGAGATTGTGCCACTGCACTCCAGCCTGGGCAACAGAGCGAGATTCCATCTCAAAAAAAAAAAAAAGAATATATCACACTAAGGTTCAGGATACTATTTTCAGAAGTTATTTGAATTATTTCTCATATAGGTTAAGGTATCAATTTAATACACAATTACATTCACTTGTTTCTGTGTTCAATTTTAAGGTTTTTGAAAATCCTTTTTATTTAATTTACTCTTGAATATGTAGAACATTTACACCAATGAAGAGTTAAAATTGTACAGAAAGATATACTCAGTGATGTCTCACTCCCATCCTTATCATCCCCTCCACCTCATTCCCGTCCATCCCTTATAGGTAGTTGCTTTATTAGTTTCTGGTTTATCTTTCCTATACTTCTTTTTGAAAAGTAAACATACATATATATAATTATATATGTATATAAACATATAATTTAATAATATACATATATAAATTATATATGTATATATAAGTTTTTATATTTCTCCTCCTTTGTTTCTATATCCTAGGTATCAGTGAACTATGGCCCACAGGCTGGCTGCCTATTTTTATAAAGTTTTATTGGAATATAGCCATGCTCTTTCATTTTAAAAATTGAGATTGCTGATCCATGTGGAATTTATTTTGGTGTATGATTTTACTTTTTTCTAAATGGCTATTGTCCCAGCACCATTTATTTAAAAATCCATCTTTCTCTAGTGATTTGAGAAGCCACCTTTATCGTATTCTAAATCTTTGTATGTATCCGAGTCTGTTTTCGGATGCGTTATTCTGTGCTAGTGGTCTCTCTATTCCTATGCTATTATGTACCATACTGTTTTCCATAGACCATAACAGTCATTTTTAGTGTTAAGAAAAACAAGAAGGTGATGCAGAAATGCTGGTCTCATCTATTAATGTGAATCTCATGGAGGAGCTTTGTTTTCCTAAATTATTAGGGGATTTTAGTACTTGTCATATCTGGAATTTATTTTGAAATAAGAAAATAAGACAAATCCTGTCTGCTCCTTAGAGAACAAAAGATTATCACAAGTATTCATTCCTCAGTGGAAATATTAAAGATTTTTCCAGATCAAATCCATTTCCTCTTGGAGAGAGAAGCTTTTCCTTGTCACGTATTACTTTCCGAGGTATTCACTTGCTTGACTTTTCAGTCTGTGGCCTGGTTCTGACCCCTCGAAATGTTGGAGTGCCCCGAGCTCTTCTCTAACCTCCTCTCTTCTCTGTCAACACTCACTTTCTGCATGATCTCAACCCGGTCTCAGGTTTGACTCTCGTCTACGCAGTGATGACTCCAGAATTTATATTTCCAGCCCAGTTCTCCTTCTGGACAGCCATTTGCCTGCTGATGTTTTCATCGGGAATATGCAACACAAACCTGACACATCCAAATTAGTCTTAATTTCAACCCCTTCTACCCCCTCCCCTAATTGTGCCTCCAAAGTCTTCCCTAGATCTCGGTAAGTGCTGACTCTATCTTCCTAATTGCTCAGATTGTAAACTTTGGAATTATCCTGGCCTCCTCTCTTTATATCACCCTATTCAGTCTGCCAGCAAACCCTGTTAAGTCTACTGTTGGAATACATCTGTCATCCGAACTGCCAGCCCCTGACCGCAGCCATCATTTCTTGCACTGGCTCAAGTGAGAACTTCCTGACGAGGCTCCCTTTGTGTTATCTCTGCATAACCAGAGTGACTCTTTCAAAACATAGGTGCAAACCTTTTATTTGTATACTCAGAACCCTGCAGTAGCATGCCACCCAGTCCAAGTAAAACCCAAAGTCCTTACCATGGCTTACAAGGTCCTACCTGACCTCACTTTACATAAAGTAGCACCCCTCATCGCTCTGTGGTCCCCATTGCCTGCTTTATTTACTGCTACCTGACATATCCACATGCATGCATACATAATCTCTTTTTCTATCTGCTGCAATGTAAGCTCCACGAGAGGAGACACACTCTCTTATTTACATGCCCCCAGTCTTTTACACAGTGCCTAGTCCATAATAAGCATTTGGTGACTATTTATTCAACATACGAATGATCAGATCAGTATTTTTTTAATTAATTATTTTTTATTATACTTTAAGTTCTAGGGTACATGTATACACCATAGAATACTATGTAGTCATAAAAAGGGATGAGTTCATGTCCTTTGTAGGTACATGGATGCAGCTGGAAACCATCATTCTTAGCAAACTATTGCAAGAACAGAAAACCAAACGCTGCATGTTCTCACTCATAGGTGGGAATTGAACAGTGAGAACACTGCGACACAGGAAGGGGAACATCACACACCGGGGCCTGTTGTGGGGTAGGGGGAGGAGGGGAGGGATAGCATTAGCAGATCAGTATTTTTAAATGGTCACTTTGCTTTCAGTGTGGAAGGTGGAGAGCTGAAAGGCTGGAAGACCTGTTGGGAAGTAAGAATCTGCATGAAAGATAAGAGCCTAAACCAGGGCTGTGGTGGGAGGATGGAAAGGAAAGATGATGTGGAGACATTTTGGAGGTAGAGTTAATAGAAATGCCAGTGGTTGGATGTGGGGCAGAGGGAGGAGTTGAAGGTCACTGCAAGGAGCCCCACTTAGGTGTCTGGTTGGGTAATGGTGCTGTAAGCGAGGGAAGGCAGGAGAGACCTGATTTAGGGGCTGATGGTGGGACATGTGGGTAATTTCCGCAGCTCAAGCATCCAGAAGGGAGGTCAAAAAACAGATGCGCTTTGAGTCATCTACAAAAACAGGAGAAGACAAGGACAGATCCTTGGATTTGGCTGTTTGGAGGTTACAAGGGGCCTTTGAGAAAGTGGTTACAGTGATTTGCTTTGGAGCCCGAGCCAGATTGCAGTAGATTGAAGAGGAAATGGGACATGAGGAACTGGCCAGTAACATAGGATACTATGAAAAAAGGAAAAGGATGGAACAGTATTTGGAAGAAGAGTGTAGATTAAGAATCATGTCTGTAATATTTGAGGAAAGAGTAATTAGAAATTAAGTAGGGGGTTAATTGATGTGGCAGGATCCTGGAGGGATAGGATAAGACCTTCCAGAAGAGATTGATTGACCTTGGACAGGAGGAGGGAAGGTGGATAGTTTTTCTCCAAAACAGACGGAGCTTGGAAAGGATGGGTAAGTTATTGAGGATGGTTGAGGGGAATGGGGAATTGAGAGAATTTCCTTTTGGTTTGGCTTCTCTTTTTTTTTCCGTTTTTCAAAGTGGGAAGACAGACTGACTGTTGAGCTTGTTGAGGCAAAGGAGAGTGGCATCTTGAAGTAGAACAGATTTAAAACAGAAAAAGAGGCTGACAAGAGGTAAGAGAGGCAACTTTTGAGTTGCTTTGAGGACCTACCTCATTAAGGTTGGAAACATGAGCTCCTACTATTTGCTGGATACTGTAGTGAATACCAGAGTGGAAGATATACTTCCTGTCCTGCAAGAGCTCGAATTCTAATTTAGGAGACATTTTCACCCACAAAAATCAGAAATGGCAAAAGGAGCACATTGGCAGAAGGTGCACATTGGAAGTGAGGAACAAATGAATGAGTAACACTGGTGATGTGACATCAGAAGAGAGAGTAATCATTATGGTCAGGGAGTGTCTTACAGAGGAGATAGGAGTCAAGCTGGATGAATTTTGATGGTCAGAACAGGATCATGAAGAAGGCATTTTGGTTTAAGATTTGGTGTTGTGGGAGTGATAGTAACTTTATTGTCAGTCTAGTTACAGCAGAGGATTGACCCCGGAAAATAGCATATTCACCTGAAATTCTTTTTGGATGATAATAACAATGGCACTGTGCTAGTTACTTGTCTTAATTTGGCTGCTATAACAAGTTACCATATACAGGGAGGTTTAAACAACAAACATTTATTTCTCATGATTCTGGAGGCTGGAAATCTGAGATCAGGGTGCCATCATGGTTGGGTTCTTGGTGAGAGCCGTTTTCCTAGTTATGTCCTTAAGTGTCTTTCCTTGGTATGTGCACATAAGGAGTGAGATTTTATGTTTCTTTCTCGTCCGCATCATGAGGGCTCCAACCTCATAATCTCATCTAAACCTAATCAGCTCTGAAAGTCCCACCTCCAAACACCATCACACTGGGGATTAGGATTTCAACATAAGAATTTTGGGGAGACACAAATATTCAGTCCATGGCAGCACCTTATATGCGCATTACACCAACTCTGTTGGGTAGATTCTGTTCAATAAGGTAGGTATCCCTGTGCAAAGAAGGTAGGAGGAAAGTGTCACCAGTGAGAAGTAGAAGGGCTGTTTGTGAATCTGATTGAGGAGCTCATAGCTAAGGAATACGAGTTGCTGGGATACCTTGGCTTTATTTGCATAACACTGCCCAGGACAGAGAGCAGAACATGTATCAGCCACCTCACTGGTTAGAGATGTTGGGTGCCAGGGCTCAATTGCTCGTCCCTGAGCCACAGAGAGGGCTAAGTTCAGGAATGACATGGGGCCTGGGATCACTACCAGTCCCTTCCCCTTGTCATCAGAGTCATAGCTACACCAGAGACTCCATCTTGGAGCTGTCCTTGGCTCTGAAGTTGCCCGAGGTGGGACACTTACGGTGGGTCACTGACTTGGCCATGGGGAATAGAGCTGAAGAGAGAAAGCCAGCTTGGTAAAGAGAAGGAAAGGTAGTTTGATTAAGTTTTGTCTCAAAGTGTCTGTTTTTGGGTTTGTCCCTGCATTGATCTGCAAGGGAATGAGGCAAGTAATGGCCCCTCAGGGACTTTCAGGACGTTGCTCTCAATGTCAGCCGTCATTTTCAATCACCCTCTCCCTCCCAGCCATTAATTTTGGCCCAGGATCATGGGGACTTGTCCATCTATCACTCCTAATTGACACTAAATGATCTGTCAGTTTATTGATGAACGACAGGAGTGGAATTGTCACAATATATTTTACTTTCTAACAACTCCTCCTGACAATTTTACCTTGTCCATCTCACTCTCCTCACATAAATCTCCATTGGCCGCTCATTCCTTCTCATGGGCTGTTCTGGTGCCAGCCACTTCCACACCATCTGCACGCATCAAGGACATCAAGATGGCGGTAGAACTGCTGTGTGCTGGTCCCGAGGTTATCCCCCTTCCCTCCTCCTTCTCTCTTTCTCTCTTTTTTTAATGGCATAGATGTTCCAAGAATACTAAAGGGCTTCTGTCCTCTCCCTCTATGTCACTGCCATACCAGAATCTTTTTGCCTCCCTTTAGCAGCAAATAGTTAACTCCTATTAGGCTAAAAAGTTTGAAAAGCAAAAACTCATGGAGCTTTTGCTCCTAGATCTGTAAGCACAGTTACAAACATATGTTCTATCCTCTTAAACCAGCTCTGTTATAGGCTGTCCATCCCCATAGAAGTCAATTTCCCAGAAAGGTGTCACAGAGAGAAGGTTAGCTGGAGCTGCCCAGCTGGTGTGCCATATGCTGCACTGTGGGTGCTGGTGTGCCATGATGTGGGCACTCCCTGCCTGTGGTGTAGACCTAGCCAAGGGCCTTAGGCTGGTCACCTGTGGCCACGAGAAGTCTGCATCCATCCACCCTAGTTAGCCATTTACGTGTTATTTTTAACTGTTTCATGTCTTGAAAAAGCCAGGGAAGTACTATGTCAGACATATATAAGGGCACACAGTTATTTAGTCTCAAGAAGATATACCTATGGATGTGAACATGCTTTATCCTGTACGAGGCCAAGGATGAGTAGAAAAGCTTAACAATATGTAAATAATGCAATTGATTCCCTCCCTCATACCTTTCCTGCTGCTGCTGGAGATCATTTTTATTAAAGGACTGTTTTGGTTTATTAACCATCATGACATTAGCATACATATCAAAATTAATAATTCCTAATGTCAACCTATATCCACATCATGTTGAGTTACTTCCATTGTCTCAAAAATGTGTTTTATAGGTAGATTGTAAAAAGGACAAATCAAGGTCCATATATTGTATTTAGTCTTCCTTCCTTCCTTCTTTCCTTTTTTTTCATTTGTTTGTTCATTCCTTGGTTTTTCTGTTCTTTCGTTCGTTCGTTCTTTCTTTTTTTTTTTTTTTTTGATGGAGTCTCACTCTGTTGCCAGCCTGGAATGCAGTGGTGCAATCTCGGCTCACTGCAGTCTCCGCCTCCCAGGTTCAAGCAGTTCTCCCACCTCAGCCTCCCAAGTAGCTGAGACTACAGGTACGTGCCACCACACCTGGCTAATTTTTGTATTTTTAGTAGAGACAGGGTTTTGCCATGTTGGCCAAGCTGATCTTGAACTCCTGACCTCAGGTGATCCTCCTATCTCGGCCTCCCAAAGTGCTGGGATTACAAGTGTGAGCCACCGTGCCTGGCCTAATTGTTATATTGCTATAGTCTCTCTTTTATTCTGCAACAATCACCACCCCCCCAATTTTTTTCCCAATGCCATTGATCCTCTCTTCCTCCCTCCCTCCCTCCCTTCCTTCCCTCCTTCCCTCCCTCCCTCCTTCTTTTTTAGAAACAGGGTCTTGCTCTGTTGCTCAGGCTAGAGAGTGCAGTGGCATGATCATAGCTCACTGCAACCTTGAACTCCTAGGCTTGAGTGATCCTCCTGCCTCAGCATTAGCTGGGATTAGCTGGGACAGGTGCATGCCACCATGCCTGGCTAAATTTTTAAAATTTTTTTGTAGAGACAAGGTCTTGCTGTTTTGCCCAGGTGGCCATGATGATTTCCTTTTTTAAAGAAGCTTGTCTTGTAGAATTTCCCACATTCTGGATTTGGTCTGTTGCTTCCTAGTCACGGTGTTTAACTTGTCTCTTTGTCTCTCATGTTCCCTGGTAAACTGATATTTGGGTGTAGCTCTAACTGGGAGTTCCATTTAGGCCCAGTTTTGGCAGGAATACTTTGTAGGTGATGCCATGTACATCCCACTGTATTGCCTTGAAGGCACAGGTATGAGAAGGCACAGGTGTCTGGTCATTCCACTTTCAGTCTGTGGTTGACCAGTGGGGGAAGGGCTGTGTGAGTCTCCATTTTAGAGCCCTCATCAGACTCCCCTCTCAAGATTGTAGCATCCATTGATGATAGTTGCTAGAGTCATAATTTCATTAAAGGTTGTCAAGTGATGACTGTCTAATTTCCATTTATTAACAGAAATTCTTCTGTAATGAAGTCTTACCAGCTACTTGGCTGCTTGGAATACATTTTATACTTATAACCCTACCTTTTTGTCTTAGTATTTTTATTTTAAAAAATTTCAAACCTATAGAAAAGTTGCAGTAGTAGTACAGCAAACACCCATGCACACTTTTACCTTGAACAACCAGTTGTTAATATTTGCCTAAATGTGACTTTTCCCTCATTCTCTGTTTTTTAAAAATCTTTTTTTATTGAACTAAGAGCTGCAGCTGCCTTTGCATTTGCATTACTATTAATAGTAACAAGCAAGTAGTTACTATGCAAGAGATGTTTGTCTATTTTGTTTGCATCTGGATCTATAGGGCTTGGTACACATAGGTGCTCTGTACATATTTGATCAATGAGTAAATTTGGGGCATTTCTTACAGAGCTCTGATAATTGAAAAGGGTGTCCCTGTTATGACCAGGAAGCTCTGATTTCCAGTAAAGTAAAAGGACTTAATCCTTGACCTTCAGATTTTCATCGGTAAACACAATTTTGCTCATTTGGTTTTCAAGAAACACAAAACAAAATTGGAAGTACTGAGAATTGATTTTTCCCTTGCTACCCTCAGCCACAAAGAACCCGGAATCAGTATGGCATGACTGGAGTCCTGGGCGACGTGGGTGAACAGTTGTTTGGTTCTTAACTAAGTCAGTCAGGTACCAGAAACGAGTGTCCAACAATGGGTAAAATCAGATGGGGCTGTTGCATGTGAGATGGTTGAGAAGGGAACGTCTTAGGGAGCTACTTGTGCTCCCATTTCCAGTGGCTGTGCCTAGAATTTAGGGGCTATGTCCCTATTTCTGTGGTTTTGGGAGATGCTTGTGTGAACTCTCTGCTTGGATCTCTGTCTCAATTTCACCGTCATGCATTTTGCTCTGCATGGATGCTTTTCTTTCACGTGCCTTTCGAGATATGGTCAGTTTAGAAAGGATGGCTTTAGGACCATGTGACATCACATCTTTTTAATGTACATCTTAGATTTGTTTATTCTAGGTAGGCTCCCCAAAGTGTAATTTTTTGCTTTGCTCTCAGAGCCTGGATGGAAAGATGATAGAGGAAGAACTAGGTAAGTTTTTATTTTCATGAACTTAGAGAATCCACAGTTATTTTGAAAAATTGGGATTAAGTTGCATTATTACAGGAAATCTTAGATGTTCAGCAAGATGTGATGAGATGAACAACCCCCAGACTGTGTACATCGAAATAACTAGTGAAAAATAAGTATCCTCGTTGAAGTAGGGAAAAGTGTGAGATGTGTCACACTCATTCTATCCTTAGGCCTTTCCTGTCTTCACACATTTGTATTATTTTGGTAGGTTTCCTTTGTTCTGGTAGCTGGCGGGTGGAGAGGAATGAGAATAATGGATGGGTCATGGTGGAACAGCTCATCTGTGGAGCATGTTCCCTGTTAAACTGATAGTTAGACCTGGCTCTAACTGGTAGTTCCATTCGGGCCCGGTGTCCTTTCCTACTCAGCCCCTGAAGTGTGTACAGTGAGGCGGGTACTTCCTGAAAGTCACTATTCGTGGGCACAGATGTAAAGGTAAGCATTTGTTCGTTCTGTGGACCCTTGTCCAGCACAGGCACCCAGGTCTGATGTTAGACACAACCCCTTTTTGTAATGGTATATTGCTTTTTTTTTTTGAGACAGGGTCTCACTCTGTTGCCCAAGTTGGAGGGTGGGGATGCAATCATAGTTCATTGTAACCTCAAACTCCTGGGCTCAAGCTGTCCTCCTGCCTCAGCCTCCTCAGTAGCTGGGACTACAGGTACTCCTGAGTAGTTGGGACTACAGGCATGCGCCACCACACTCACCACATTTTTACATTTTTTGTAGAGATAAAGTCTTGCTATGTCACTGAGGCTGGTTTTGAACCCCTGATCTCATGCAATCCTCTTGCCTTGGCCTCCCAAAGTGCTAGGATTACAGGGGTGAGTCATTGTGCCTGGCCTGCCTTTTTGTGGAGTGAAGTGTCTTTGACCTTAAAGCTCAAATGTAACTAAGTTGAGAAAGGTGGATCATTTCAAGAGGGCTGGAAGAGAGAGAAAGGGAGTGGGATGTGGAGACAGTACATATTTTTAGATTTTAGCCTTTGTATAACATCATGTCTTCTTTTGAGACATTAGAAGTCCTGGTGAATTTTATTTATTTATTTTTAAAATAAAAAGAAACATAGTATAGAATTCAAAAGATATGAAAGAGTGGGATATGAAACCTGAGTCTTTCTCTCCCTTCCTGACTTTCTCAGGCACCCAGTTTCCTCTCCTGGAGGCAACCACTTTTAACCAGTTTTTTTCGTGTTTCTCTCCAAAGGTACTCTGTGCAGGTTAATATATTCTCCTCACCCACCTACAGACACAAATGGGAACATATACATTCTGCACTTTTAAAAAAAGTCTCTAACAATATTTATTGCTGATCTTTCTGAATCTCAGTACGGAGTAGAAGAGCTTCTTTTCTTTTTTAGAAACAGGGTCTCACTCTGTCACCCAGGCTGGAATGAAGTGGCGTGATCATGGCTCACTGCAGCCTTGACCTCCCAACCTCAAGAAATCCTCCCATTTCAGCTCTTGAGTAGCTGAGACTGCAGGTGTGTGCTACCACACCCAGCTAATTTTTTATTTTTTTGTGGAGACAGGGTCTCACTATGTTGCCCAGGCTGTTTTTGAACTCCTGGGCTCAAGCCATCCTCCCACCTTAGCCTCCCAAAGTGCTGGGATTATAGTGTGAGTCACTGTACCTGTACCTGGCTGAACAGCCTTTTTTTTTTTTTTCTGAGACGGAGTCTCGCTCTGTCACCCAGGCTGGAGTGCAGTGGCGCGATCTCCTCTCACTGCAAGCTCCGCCTCCTGGGTTCACACCATTCTTCTGCCTCAGCCTCCCAAGTAGCTGGGACTATAGGTGCCTGCCACCACGCCCGGCTAATTTTTTGTATTTTTAGTAGAGATGGGGTTTCACCATGTTAGCCAGGATGGTCTCTGTCTCCTGACCTCGTGATCCGCCCACCTTGGCCTCCCAAAGTGCTGGGATTACAAGCGTGAGCCACCGCACCTGGCCTAACAGCCTTATTTTTAAGGGCTACAGAGTACTCCAACATTTCCTGTTTCAATGAAAGTAATGATAGGCAGGTAATACATGTGATATCTTCCCAGACTGAAGAAACCAGACTTCTATTGTTTATTCATGTGATAGGCATAACATCACCCTTGGAAAGTATTGTGAAGGCTTTAGATATGGTACACATAGATCCCATAGGCTAGGGAAGAGGTATGAAGGTGCATCAGCCTTTTTCTCATTGAGGATTTGGGTGAGCACTTTCATGCACTTCTACTTGCGTTGATATAGTGACATTTGGCACAGAGTAAGCAGAGATGTTCTAGGTTATGTTCATTGCAGTTTAAGGCCTTGGATGGCTAGTGACTAGTGTCACAAAGCCCATTTACTTAGGCAGATGACTAAGCATGAAATCACTGGACTCTTGCACTTCTGTCAAGTGCTTCCCATTCAAAGGGGACAGCAGTGTGTCCCCACAAGCCCTGCTGCAGCAGCATTTGGATACTTCGCTTCCCACTCTGAAAAGCGGAGCAGTCTTCCTGACAAGTGACCCCAGTCAGTTCTCTCCCTGGAGCAGAGGGGAGCACCCGACGCCCTAGGGAGGTGGCTGGAGAACAGGCGGGGACTCGAGATGAACTTGCTGCCTGTGCATGTGTGCCAGGGAAAGGACAGCTGAGACCCTGAGGCCACACATTGTACAAGGGCTGTACCTCTAAGGGCCCAAGTCAGCAGAACTGTTTCCCAACTGCCTGTGGGCTGGCCTTGCAGGGAAGTTTGCCAAAAGATGGCCAGGTGCAGGCACAAGGCTTACCTCCCTGAGAGCCTGCTCCCAGCTTCCTCTCTGGCCTTCAGCTTTTCTTAAGTGAAGCTACCTTTGACCTTTGTTGTAATTAAAACAAAGAGTGGTTCTAGAATGGGTTCTCAGGATGTCCTGTGAAGGCTTTGACTTTTGGCCCTTTACAGTTTCTAGTTTTGTAGAAATGAAAATGCTCTGGTGACTAGAGCAGGTCAGTTATTGGAGCCGAGAGTAGTATTGTAAAGTTGGAGGGTCTTAGAGGGTCAGAAAAGAAATGAGTGGTCCACGGAAGTGTCCCTTAAATGGTAACAGCCAAAAGCACAGTCACCTGTGGAATATTCCTTTGATTTTCTGGACTGGCACAAAGTGCAGGGCTTGCAAGAGTAGAAAGTTAGAGCCAGTCTCATCCAATGTCCTGTCAAATTCTAGTGTTTCTATTAAGTGCTTGCTGAGGTCTACTTGGACCCCTCCAGTTGGGGAACTTGGTAGAAACAGTCCCACTGATTCTGTTTTTAATAAAGTCCTTTTTAGTTGTACAAGCAAACTGATAGCTCTTTAATGATGTAAAAATTCAAACAAGACAGATAAAGCTAAATGTGCCTAAAACTATTTACTCTGATCCTAGCCATCTCTCTAGAAAACTATTTACTCTGATCCTAGCCATCTCTCTAGAAGTAATTACTGGAATAGTTTGTTGGTATCTTTTACACACTTCAATACATGTATGTACAAAAGTCTATTTTTTTTTAAGTAAACAGATCACATTAAGTGCATTCTGCACCTTACATTCTTTTTTATCTTTGCAGTAAGTACATCCTAGAGATGTTTTAATACACGTAGATTTACCGCAGTTTTCTTACTGCTCCGTGATAATCCCGTGGTACGGATGCATTATTCCCCTGTTGGTGGACATTTAGGTTCTTTCTTTCTATTTTTGCCATTATCTCTCCCCTGAGTTTTTTTTAGACAGCTCTAGACTTTAGGAAATTTGCAGCTTCATCCTCAGAAACAGATTCTGGCTTCCAGGAACGTGCTGCAGAACCCGTTTGTGGATAGCCCACGTCTTGTCCGGTCCTTGTATTGTATGGACGAGGACACACACACACATACACACACGTACACACATTATTTATTGTGACTTCTTTTGCTGGCCACTGTGCTAAAAAGAGTTATCTTTTTCCTCAAAACAACTCCATGAAATAGGTGCTGTTATTATCCCTGCTTGCAGATAAGGAAACTGACATTCAAAAAGTTAAGTAACTTGCTCAGAGTCACACAGCTAGTGAGTAGCCAGCCAGAATTTGGACCCAGGTAAGTCTGATTGTAGGGATCTTGGTCTTATTCTCAGTGCTTTGCTGCCTTCTGTTTTTATGCCCCTTGACACCTGATACAGCATCTTTGCCCATGGTAGAGCCTCAGCAGATAGTCTTTGAGGGCTATTTTGACAAGAAACCAACATGTTCAGCTTGTGAGAATAATAGCAAGGAATGCATGCATGACCTAAGCCCTTCCCAGCTTCCTTTGGCCTCGCTCTCTGCAGAGCTGTGCTCCAGCCAGCTGCCTGACCCACCAGAAGAAGGTGAGTGCAGAGGATGCAGCCTGTGCTTAGGGGTACTGGCCAAGGCCCTGCCAGCCCTGCCATTAAAAGGCTTAATTAGGCTAGTCATTAAGTTCAATTAAGCATTGGAAATGATTGTCCCTTCTAACCCTGTAGTGCCCTCTAAGAACTGGATCCATTCCCAGGCAGCCCACTCAGGAGCCAGGTTCTAGTTACGGGTGCACCTGTAAAACTGCTTCTGGTTTCGGGGCCTGTGATGCCATGGCAGACTAGGGCAGAGTAGCACAGAGCGAGGCACTCCAAGTACATGTTAAATCGGGTTACGTTTCTGCCTTTGAGGCCATTTCCTAAGTTCGTTTCTGAGCCACCTTCTCTTATTGGGTCACCTTTTCTCCAGGTGTCATTAGGAGTCAGGACATCTGCCTGTGCAGTGGGCACAGAGCAGAGCCCTGGGCTGGGGTGGGAGGAAGAGAGGTGTAGTGTAGCAGCCCCATGCAACCAGCTCAGTGCCCTTGGCCTCTATCTCTTCAGCCTTACACACAAGAGATCTCAAAGGCCCTCTCCAACTCCAAAAGGACGTGAACATACTTTCGAGATGGCTTGCTTGAAACAAGTCCTTTTAGTTTCTGAGTTATTATATTACCTTGAAACAAAACATTGACAAGCATTGAGGCAAGGCCAGGGGCCAGGTGAGTAGGGACATGAATGAACCACCACAGTGTGTTTAGGATGAGCACACCAGGCTTTGCAGAGGGGAGTAGAAGGGTAGGTGGGCAGGGTAGAGAAGAGCTCCCGTGCAGGGCCTGGAACTCCAGGCAGGCCCTCCTTTTTTAGGAAATAGGAGCCACTGCGGTGTTGACAGTGCATGACTGGTGGTGCAAAGTATCACCCTTTTTTTTTTTTTTTTGACATGGAGCCTCCTCACTCTGTCACCCAGGCTGGAGTGCAGTGGTGCGATCTTGGCTCCCTGCAGCCACTGCCTCCCACACTTCTGAATGCCTTTTTGATATGGGACAACCTTGGGGTACTTGCAGATGTAAAAAGAAATCTATTTCTCCCAATGTAGAGTCCTCTTGGCACAATGTGGAAACTGTTTTCTCCTATTGTACCCTCAGTGCTCCACTTCTGACACCAGATGTATAGAAGTTTTTCTCCGTACACTAGCCAGTTCTGCAGTGGACACTAGCTGGCTGTTCTGCAGTTTTACTCAATTCTGATGCTAACTGCCTGGAGTTAACATCAGATCTCACAGGTTCAGAGCTGAGTCCCACAAGACTGTCCCACATTTCCAGTGCCAGTTGCAAGCCCTGGGTGGTTTTACCTGTGCTTCTGAACCACTGGCTGTAAATCGAGCATTCCTATGACCCCCTCTCTGGCTTGATTAATTTGCTAGAGTAGCTCACAGCTCAGGGAAACAAACACTTTACTTACTATCACAAGTTTATTACAAAGCATATTTTATTTCTCTTTTTTGTTTTGTTTTGTTTTTTTCTGAGACAGAGTCTTACTCAGTCACCCAGGCTTGAATGCAGTGGCGCTCTCTCGGCTCACTGTAACCTCCACCTTCTGCCCTATGTGCCTCAGCCTCCTGAGTAGCTGGGATTACAGGCATGTACCACCACGTCCAGCTAATTTTTTCTATTTTTAATAGAGACCCAGTTTCACCATGTTGACCAGGCTGGTCTCGAACTCCTGGCCTCAAGTGATCCACCTGCCTCGGCCTCCCAAAGTGCTGGAATTACAGGCGTGAGCCACCATGCCAGGCCACAAAGCATATTTTAAAGGATCCAGATGAAGAGCTATATAGGGCAAGGTTTGGAAGGGACCCAGTTGTAGGAGCTTCTGTTCCCATGGAGCTGAAGTGTGCCACCCTCCCATCAGGTGAATACATTCTTGCTCTCCAGCCCAGAAGCTCTCAGAACCTAGTCATTTTGGGTGTTTATGGAAGCATCAGTATGTATGCACAATTGATTAAATCATTGGTCATTGGTGATCAAATCAACCTTCAGCCCATCTCCTCTCCTGAGGTCAGGGATTGGGTTCCCCTGGCAACCAGCCTCCCTCCTGAGACCATCCAGGAGTCCCCCCGTCCATCTATCTCCCATCAGTCATTCATTAGCATACAAAAAGACATATCACTTTGGAGATTCCAAGGGTTTTAGGAGCTGTGTGCCAGGAAACCAAATATTTACAGTTGGCCTTTAGAACTGAGAAAGTCCACTTGTAGGAGGATTTTCTTCTGCCTCCACCACCCCTGAGACAGCAAGCCCAACCCCTCCTCCTCCTGATCCACTTCCAGTTAATGAGTAGTAAATATATTTTTCTTCCTTCTGATTTTCCTCTAGCTTACTTTATTGTAATACAGTATATAGAACATATAACGTACAAAATATGTATTAATTGACTATGTTACTAGTGAGATTTCCAGTCAACGGTGGGCTGTATGTGGTTAAGTGAAACTTCAACTGTATGGGGGGTCAGTGCCCTAACACCCACGTTGTTCAAGGGTCATCTGTATTTGGATGAAGACCAAATATATATTTCTTATTATAAATCACAGTAACACACTCTTCTTAAGGGCTCACTCATCCTCATTCTTTATAGCAAGAGTTCTCTTTTCAGGCTAGGCAAAGTTGTGGAGAGGGTGTGCTCATCTTTTTCCCCTGGGTTTGCCACCTTTTTCTCTAGCAGATATTGACGATGTCTCTCACATCCTTAGAATTCTGTTCCTCCTGCATCCATTTCAAATCATTACTTTCTCTTCTGAAACCATATATGAAGTTTAACTAATTATAATTATGTGAGGTTTCTTTTTCCGTAGGATTTGTATTCCTTCCTGACTAGAATGAGTTCTCATTTGAGATGTGCTCTAGTAGTTGGAGTTAAAAATCTGTGGTCAACAGAAAATCCCATTAACAGAAGCTTAAACAGAAAGGAGTTTGTCTCACAAAAGCAGAGGTCCAGGGCTTAGCAGCCCAGGGCTATAGAGGGATGGAGCGCTTTCCCTTCCTGCCCCCCATCCTTAGCATGCGGGCCTTTGTCACCATGCTCATGCCTCCTGGTTGTGGGATGGCTGCTATACCGCCAAGCCTCACCTCTGTTTTCCAGGCAGAAAAAAGAGTGACGTGAAAGTGATGGTGAAGGGCTCTTTCTTAGCAAGAATTTGTTTTTTGGAGGTGAGGGAGAAGAATGTGCTGCATCTTTCTCCCGGGACTACCCCTCAGGCCCAGAGAAGCAGGGAAACAGATTTTTAGTTGGGTCATTGTCACTCCAAACAAAACTGGTATTTGAATCAAGATGGGAGAGATGACTTTGGGTGGGTGCCAAGCTATTTTCCGCGGTCTGACCCCGTCGAACTGAGTTTCAGAAGTCACTGGATGAGGCTGCCCTACTATAAAGACTGTGTCGTGTGGTGGGGAGGGTTAGGTGTGTAGGTAGCGCAGAAACCATTTCACCTCATTCTAGAAGCTTCCCAGAGGTGGAGAATCCTTCAGAAAGATATGAAAGCCAGAAAAAGTTGCTTTTTAGACAGGAATAAACAGAAGTGACTAAAAGGGAACCAAGAGGCAGAACAAGTAAAGTAGGAGATGGAAAAAAATGAGAGGGCTACCTGCTGAGAAACTGAGAGGTAAATTAATTGTGTTGTGGTAAGCAGTGGCCAGCTGGTGGGGAGGCTTCGTGAGCAGGACAAAAGGTTTCTCGTGTGGGGCTGGGGGTCTGTACATGGGGTCAACAGGTCAAGTGATGAGGGCAGGCTGCTGGACTTGCCATTGAGGGTGGCCTGGACAAGTTCAGCAAGGGAGGCAGAAATATGTACAAACAGGGGAAGTGGTGGGTCCCCAGAAGCAAAAAGCATGAAGCCACTCCCCTGGGCACACCCAGCCAGCACCCATCTCATGGGTGGGGATCAGTTACAGGATCAAGGAGGAGAAAGACATCTCAAGCAAGGACAAGCAGCACAGGGAAGAGACTGGATGAGAACCACCACCACCACCACCACAATAATGATGGTGTTAGCAACAGCTACTGTTCACCGATCACTTCCTGTGTGCCAAGTTCTATGCAGAATGCTTTGCTTGAATTAACTTACTTGATTTTTAGAACAACATTGTGAAGTAGAATTTGATATTATCCCCAGCTTGGCAGAGTTTAAAGTGACTTGCCCAAGAGCATGCAGGTAATGAATGATGAAACTTTGCTCTAAAGCCAGAACCTATGAAACTTTGTTCTGCACCTATAGCCAATTTCTGCTTCTATAACAAAGTACCATAGTCTGGGTAGTCTATAAATAATGGAAATGTATGTCTCACCGTTCTGGAGTCTGGGAAGTCTGAGATACAGGCACTAGCAGATTCAGTGTCTGGTGAGGGCTACTGTATACTTCCAAGATGCCTTGTTGCTATGGACTCACCTGGCAGAAGGCAGAAGGGCAACAGGGACTAGCTACCCACCAGCCCTTCCATAAGAGACTAATCCCATCCCTGAGGGTGGAGTCCTTATGGCCTTGTCACCTCCTGAATACCGTTGCATTGGGGATTAAGTTTCAACATCAATTTTGGAGGGGCCACAAATACTCAAACCATAGCACCCTCTGACCCTGGAGCCCATGTTCAGAACCACTGGCTTCAAGCTAGTTGTTTAAATTGAGGCCCGAGATTAGAGCTCAGCACGTACACCTTGGCTGGCCTGATTCTGAGTAACTGAGCCAGCCTCTCTGACTTGAGGAATAGGAAGGTTGGTTTCTGAGTTCCCTCTGTTTGGAGGGTTTAGCAGGTCTAGGTAGCTATCCTCTTTCCAACTGCTTGGAGAGAAAGGAAATAAAGAAGTCATATTAAGCAGGAAGAAAACAAATGGAAATGTGAAGAGCAGGTTAACTGTTTAGGAGAGGAGTATAAAGGGGAAGTAATATTTCTGTGTGCAATCCGGAAAGTTGTAGCAGGTCCGACAACAGCTAAGAAAAAGAGAGACAGACCAAGGAGGAAAATGCCTTAAATTCTTAAGTAGGAAGAGAGTTTGGGTCAACTTTATTTTGCCTAAAAGTAATTGAAAAAGGGAAGAGGCAGGCCTGCTCACCTGCCTGCCTTCCTCCTTCTGTTCCTTCCCTCCCTCCCCCCCACCTTTTTTTTTTTTTTGTCATTCCAGTTTCCAAACCTGCACACTACACTGTCTTGATTGAGATTTTTAGGGCTGGATAAACCAGTTGCAAGGAAGGGGCTGCGTGGGGGTTGTCAGAATGGAGAGCAGTATTAATGGGGAACAGATGTGGGTGGGGGCCAGGATCAAGGGGAGGCAGGGTTGGTGATCATTCACAGAGCTGGGGAGAGACCTGAGAAGCTATGGAGTCTGGCCCCTTCCATTTGGAGATGGAGAAAATGAGAACTAGGGAGGTTAAGTGACGCTGAGTTATAGAATCTCAGAGTTAGAAAGGCCCTTAAATGTCACCTTGCCCCACTGCCCAAGGTCGTACAGCTAATTAGTATAATAGAATGTGCCTCTCATTCTGCAGCCATGCCCATTCTCAAACCTTGAGCGCTGCATGCATTTATCTCAAGTTCACGAAAAGGCCATGCACTATACTATTTGTGCAAGAGTGAGTCTGTTAGAATAAAATTCTCTTTACTGCTATCCTCTGGGACCCTCACAGAATTGAAATGTTGATCGTATGAAGCAATCTTATAGAACAAAAAAACTTCCAAGGAAAAAAGTTGTGTCCCCCGAGCCAGCCAGTCTCTGCTAAGGGGGACCTGCTGCTTTGCAGAGTGAGCAGCTGAAAGCCAGGAGGGAATGATTAGAGATGCCAACCATTGGTTAAAATTCTCCGAACATAAATGATCTCCTTGTTCTCCCTTTGATGGATTCGGTCTCTCAAAAATAAAATGCATCTGTGAACATCACACCTACTTCTTTCCTTTTCTTTTGAGTCCTGTATGGAGAAGTACCCAAAAGCAATTTAAATACAGATGAAACGGGCTGGGCACACATAGGTATAAATATGCATAGGAAATTGAGGCCCCTCACATCATCTGAGTTTGTTCTGCTCTAGTGGGTCGGTCAGAGATTTTACTTTTTGACCCATGCTATCCCCACCACAGCTGAATACTGATGGCTACACTAGTTTCTCCAGGTTTAACAGCACCCATTGTAAAAGAGCCCACGTGTTGAAATGGCAGGGTGCCCTTGGTTCCTATTTACTAGGGATTCACCAGGGTGGGCCCTGAGCCTCCCAGGAGGCTGCCACACATGGTCCTGTGCTCCCCCAGTGGCTCACATGCCAGCAACCAGAGCTGAGGCACCTTCTCTTCATGTACCTCATCGCTTGGGTGAGTCTCAGTGTATTTATGGGATTTCGGGGGGACCGCAGGATGTAAAAGAAGAACAGAAGCAGAGAAGATGGCGGGTTAGTTACCAGAAGGAAATCTTTACAGGTTTCCCTATTATAGAGCAGAAACTTCTGTACAGGAAAAGTAAAAGACCCACTCCAACAATTAAACATGAATTGAAATAAAGGTTTCCAGAAGCACTAAGAAGTTTGTCCCTTGACTTGTGGCACACGGTTTCTACTTGTCTCAGTCACCACATCCCATCTCGTTTATCTCCATCCTCCATCCTAGTAGCTCTGTTTTCCCAAGATTGGTGTCTAGTCCCAAAGTTACTCTTTTCCACTAGCTTTCAGTTCCTCTGATCATGCCAATGGAAGAGTCTCCATTTACAGCCAGTCTTTCTTTAACACTTCTCTAACCCTGCTAATCTCCCCTTTTAATACAAAATAGGCTGTGGGCTCTTGGATTTTTAACAAACAGCAATGTCTAGCTAATCAAGTTTGTAGTTTTTTAAAAAGCTGTGTTGTTTTTACAATTATTTCCCTATGGCTGGTGATGATAGCGTTCCATTGAGGATAAAGAGTTTTCTTTTTAAAAAAAAATTACTAAAATCAAGGAATCAATTTAAAGAAAATACTAAGTAGTTGCAGAAAGTACATAGCTATAGCAAAATTGGTGAAGGTGGTATTGGAAATGGCAGGCATTTGGGGAACACTCATACAGCAGTTCTTCTTGGCTGCTTCTCCCTACCCCCAATCCCCTTCTTTCTCCCAGTGGGAAGAGTAACAACTTCTTCCACTTAACTGCTCTGTGCTGCTTTTGTACTGCAGGATACAGGGTAAGTTGCATAATATTAGGTCATTGAGGTCTCTATATGTGGGCATAAGTAACTTGAAGGGGGAAAGCAGAGAACCCAGGGAAAATTAATTTCCAGCCCCAGAATCCCTCCTGATCCCTGATCAATGTCAGTGTATATATTTATAGAGTTGACACCAGTAATACCATATTATTTGGTCTTAATACTTACCCACTCAGCCCTGATGCCATTCTCATCTCCAGCCACCATCTTATCCGTATTTCAGCCGCGCCATGTCCCCTGCTGTTTTCCGAACACCTCGGCCCCTGCATGCCTCTAACCTCTGTTCAAGTGGTTTCCCTCCTGCAGCTTTTCTGCCCATTGCAAGCCTCCTCGTCTCTCCACTGGCAGGGCTTCTAGGAAGCCTCCCCAGATCCCCAGCTAGAATGGCTGGTTCCCTCTTTAGTGCTCCTGTGACAGTTTGCTTATACCTTCCTTACTTGTCCTAGCAAATCTGGGGCTCAGTAGAATGAGGGATTGTGAACCTCAGTTTCCAGGTCCGGCACTGCATCCACTGGCTTTGGAGCCTTCATTAGATCTCTTTGAGGACTCCTGGTCTCCACTTCTTCATCTAGTAGCTGACAGTTTGGATGTGGTGGGAATCTTCTGTTTGTTTTCTTTGTGTTTCTTTTTGTTTTGTTTTTTGTTTGTTTTTTCAAGGAGATGAGGTCTCGCTGTGTTGCTTAGGCTGGTTTTGAACTCCTGGGCTGAAGTGATTCTCCCACCTTAGCCTCTTGAGTAGCTGGGATTACAGGTGCACGCCACTGTACCCATCTGGTGGTGAGAGTCTTTTTGGCCTTACAGTATGTAAGTTTATGGAGGCATTAGTGTTATTTCTGTAATGTTCTTCTCTCCCACCGGATTGTAAAATCTTGAGCAAACGATCCCCAATTCCAAACACCTCTCGCTTGTTCCTAGTAGATGATTAGTGATCCAGTGACGGTTTCCTGAATAAAAACGTGTTCATTTGAGATGCCTAAAACCTCTAGAGTTCTAAACTCTGCTGCCTTTTCTTGATAGCAGGCATATTACATTTTATATGTTCCCATAACTGTAGCTAATCAAAGCGTTTCTGTGTATTTCAACCTTTTTTCATACATTTAGTTTGAAGCAAAACAAAGCTGTCATATTTAACATAACCAGCAGGGGGAAACCTCCTCCCAGGAATCGCATTGTGATTCACTACGCCTTGGCAGTCTATAGACAGGACGTGGGCATGAGTTTTTCTCTCTCTACCAGACATCTTAGTGATGAACTGTGCTGGCAGGAACTAAATATAATCTAGCGTGACCTAAAACCTCAGAGTGCCAAAATTTGGGTGTTAGGGAACACCTGCCTGTTTTCAAAAGAAGGAAGAAAATATGGTACCTACCGGCATATAGTGGATGCTAAACACATGAGTGGCAAGAACTAGGAACTGAGGGGAAGGAGGGGGTGACTTCAGCTTTCAGGGGAGATTTAAATGAGGAGAAATCTATTGAACAAGGAAAACTTCAGTTCATGAGAAATATCTAGCTTTTAATGAGTATTGCAGGTGTGGGGGCAGCTTAGAGCAGAGGGACCCCAATTATCCAGTGTACCGCCTGGGATTGAATGAGCAGTGTAGCCAAGATGACAATGGCAGATTTCTCCTTTCCTCACATTTGGGTTTTCACTGCAAAGGCTCATTTGGCGGTTCACACATTTATAAAGTAGAGCCTTGGTTCTGGATTTGCTGGTGACATTAGATGATCTGGGAATATTGCCTTCTCTCTCTCATGCCTTGGTAAAATTTACCTCAATGAGATTTGGAGGCAACTGTGAGATTTTTCTTGGACATTTAAAAATAACGAGGGTAGAAAACCTTGCAAGAAAGTGGCATTTTGATTTTTTCTTTCCAGAGGAGGAAATTTTAACTTGACATTTAAAAACATAAAATAGCTTTGGCATCAATGTAGTTGGTATCTCTTTCCTGCTCTTCCCCTGGCCAGTTTTTCTTCATGCATTTGACCCCTGGCTGCAGTTTCTTCTCTTTTGAAATGGAACCATGCAGGTGCCTTCCTATGGCTTTGGCGTTTCTCTCATCTGCAACAAGTTATAGTCAGAACCATTCATCTAAACCCTTCACATTCCTCCCCAGGTCAGAGTGATCCGTGAGGGATGGACTCACATAGGGCCTTCCCCGGGCACAGGCAAGGCTCCAGGTGCTTGGCGCTTCGGTCTATTTTAAGCCTGTTCTGCCTTGCAGCAGGGAGGTGGGTCTAGGGTCTAGTATGTGCTGTGGATATTAAGAGACTTCAAGGACACTTCCCCCCATTTATCCCGGTTATGTCCCCTGCTAAAATAGGTTAACGGTGTCTAATTAACCACTGAACATTGTCATGCTGCATAAAGATAGCATCCTGGCTGTTCTCTGAGCCGTGGTACTTTATCTCCATTTAGATCTCTGCAGTATTCCATTAAACTCGAGAGAAACATTTTAACTGAGATGATGTCTACATTAGGGCTGCCTTTTACCCTTCAGCACATAACCCATGTAGCAGCAGTTAAGGCCTCTTCTCTCTGGTGAAGGGAATCCAGGTTGTTTAATGGTCTCTTCCCCAGAAGTTCATGGGGTCCCTGCAGTTGGGGGTCATAACTACCTGCTAGTCCCACTTGATCATGATGGCCAGATCAGGCCCCCTGATGCAGCAGGGAGAGACAGACCCCGCAGGCAGGAATAAAACTATGAGGATCCAAGATTCCGCCGTGGTCCCACGTGGCTGAAGTCACAGATGTGCCACTGGAATCCACCTTGTGCTCAGCTGCCCAAATCACACCATTGAATGTCAGTGTGGGCTCCAAATGCCAAAGAAAGGGATTACATTTGAGCAAAAGAAATTCAAAAAGGGAGGAATATGGAAAGAAAGGCGACTTAACTAGACAGGATTTCTTTTTGCCATGATGCACACTGTTGCATTGTAAATATGACAAATCACAGAACAATGAAGCCAAAATTAACTACCAGGTCATCAGGACTGACAAAGCTACAGCCCTACTATAAGTTGAAAGAATGTCCCTGTCCTGAAAATATTAGTTGGATTTGAAGCAGAGGAACATTTCCCATGCCGTAGAAATGCCTGCATGTCTCCATGGTGTAAGGGCTGGAAACTGAGCTTTGGAGTCAGACACTCTGCTTGTATTCTGGCCCTACTACTTTCTAGGTAGGTGACCTTAGGCAAGTTACTTACCTCTCTGAGCTCACCTGTAAAACAGAGAGAATAAAAGAAGGTACTATGATACTGAAATAAGATAATGTATACTGTATAGGATGTATGTGATTATGTAATTATATAATAGTATTATAAATACTATAATGACGGTGGCTGGTGCCTAACAAGCTCGGTAAATATTGACTATTGTCGTCAGTCGTCATCCTTCTTAGGGCAGGTTTGTGGGGGAAGGGGCAGCATAAAGGAAGGGTGGGCCGGGGCCTGGAACTGGGCTTTCTTTCCCCTGAGAGTTGACAGTGGGTGTGCTGAGCCAGGCAGGAGAGGCTCAGTGTGGGTCAGAGAGAAGCTGGGATGAAGACCAGGAGGGGACTGGGTGAGTGTGGAGCTGAGGTACTGGGCTTTAAATGCAGGTCACAACAGCAAGACAACCCCCTTCACCTTCACATCCTCTACCTGAGAAGCCAAGCTTCTGAGTCCTTGGCAGCTTCGTGGCTGAGCATTGTAGGCAATTTGGAAAGGGCCATCAGCCCGCTGTGATGTGGGGAGGGGGAGCTGGTGTGTCTTTCCTCCCTCACCCTGCTCCACAAGGCGGAGGTGACAGAGAACGTTTACTGTCACTGTCCCGAGTTAAAACTTCATTCTGCAAAATGGCCAAAGCAATCAGTGAGTGATGGAGTAGCTCTTAAAAAGAAAGCTGGCATTTAATTAACTTTCCAAAGTGCTGGTTCAGCAACCTCTGTGTATTACATTTTGAATATTGAACAAGCATCTCTAATCGAATCTAGATTGCTCTGGGCCTGGTGTGGTGGAGAACACCTGCTTAGTTTTCATGAACACCATGGACTCGGGCGTGAATTTCAGGATCACTCAGGAACAGAGACTTCACCTAGTGGACCATTCAGGCCCCTTGCTATTTCTTCCTCCTCGCATCCTTTAGGTCAAGTCCATGTTCATTAACACTTCTGTTAGAAGAAAGTAGGCAACTCAGGAGGAGAAGGCAAATAAGTTTCAGTTTTGCTGCTTAGCAACTGGAGTATTCAGCTGAATGTCTCAAAGCTTAGGGCAAGGAGTCTCATCTACATGACTAGGTCCCATTTCTAGAAGTTACTACCTCAGAGGGATGAGGAGTAAGCCCAGCCCATGGATACTGAAAAAGCTTCCGGGGGTGAGTCTTGTGCACCACTGTTGAAGAACGACTAATTTAAAAGATTCTCTCCAGCTTCCAGTTCGCTGTCTATACCATATCGTGCCTTCCATTAGGACAGAAAATCAAGAAGGGACCGTCTACACAGTAAATCCAAGGAGATGTCTGGGTGCCTTAGGGATATTAGATAATCAACTGGTATCTTCCTTTGAAAAGGCTTGAGGCAAAGTGTTTGGAATCTAGGGTGAAAGTCGGGAGACATGGATTCTAGTTTCAGCCTCATCACTAACTAGCTCTGTGATTTGGGTGAAGCCCACAGCCGCAGTGCCCAGCGTCCCTCTCTGTGTTTAAAATTGTTCTGCTGAAACCTGCTTTTCCTCTTCTCCAGAACTCAGCCAAGGTAGTATTTGTAGATGTGAATGTCTTTGAAGAGTATTGAAAAGTGCTCTGTGTGAGGTGATCTTGCTGGAATTATTATGATTTGCCAGGTTCCCCAAACTTCTAATAGCCACTTTTGGGGGAAAAGGCATGGGGGCCCTGAGTGCAGAAATAAACCAGCAGCCCGAGGCTATGCTGATCTCAGCTTTGCAGACAACCTGCCAGGGGGCTGGGACCAGGCCACACAAGCCTCATCGACAGCCTCAGTTTCCTCAGAAGTTGGGGATGAAGTGTCTGTGAAGAGGTGCTCCAGAACCCATAATTCTTTACCTCACCCTCTGTCCCCACACAGTCTGGGAGGCAGAACTTCCATATCAGATTCTTCTCTGATTAGCTACCCTGTGGACTGTGGTAGACTACTGTGTTTTAGGTTTTTGTTTGTTTGCTTGCTTGTTTGTTTTTAACCTGTACCAGTAGTTTAAAAATACACTCAGGGCTGAGCACAGTGGCCCATGCCTGAATCCCAGTGCTTTGGGAGGTAAAAGCAGGAGAATTGCTTGAGGTCAGGAGTTTTTAAGAACAACCTGGACAACATAGTGAGACCCTGTTTCTACAAAAAAATAGAAAAAAAAAATTAGCCAGGCACAGTGGCACGCACTTGTAGAGGTGGGAAGATAACATGAGCCCAGGAGTTTGAGGCTGCAGTGAGCATGATCCCAACACTGCACTTCACTGTGGGCCACAGAATGAGACCCTGTCTCTAAAAAAAAAAAAAGTAAATTAATTCAGAATATACTTCATGATTGGGTATGGGTACACATAAAACAGGAAACAAAATGTTTATGTAATACCTATCCTTACTATTTTCAGCACACTGCATTTTCTGTGCTATTAAAAAAGAAAGGTGAAAGAAAAATTTTAAAAGGAAAGGAATGCTGGTGGTGAGCCACGAAACTGGTTTCATGGCTCAGTAGTGGGTCATGACCTGAAGTTTAAAAAACATGGTGCTAGATTCTGTGTCTTTTGCTGGGCTGCTTGTTGCTGCACTACCCTGAGGTGCCTTTGAGGGCCAGGCAGATACAGTAAATCTGTGAAGTGGGGTTTTATTTCAGAATGGCACCTTCAGTCATATTCCTGAGATACATACAGAAATTATTTGCATATTCGCATTTCTATAAAGAAATATACTCTGCCAGTTTTCCTAAAACACGCTCCCCACTTTTTTTGCCTCCTCACATTTGATAGCTGCATAGCTACAGGACGTACTTTGCCAGCCTCCTCACTCCTGTTGGAAAACCAGCGGCGCAGATGACGTAATTGAGGACTAGTTCTGGACCCCCAGTGTTTGGGAGCAATGCGGGGTCGGGGGAGCTCAGGTTCATCCACTGCACGTCCAGTATTGCCAGGCTAAAAAGTTAAACTAAAAAGTTAGAGTTCAGAAATTTGGATTTGTATACAAAATCTCCCCATTTTGGCAATGAATTTACATTACAACAGAACAAAACAAAAAATAAACAGACAGCAGTATGGTTTAGACCAAACTCATCTGCAGGCTAGGTAAGGCTGGGAAGTGGACAGTGTTCCCTCTGTGACCCAGATCAGAGGCAGTGCGCTCCCAGAACCTGTTATTTCTGGCAGAGAGTGAGAGACAGAGAGAGAGAGAATGAGAGAGAAGACGCCACCTGAGGGCATCCTGCTGCCCGTCCTTGAGGACTCCATTTGATTTTTCTCCTTCCTCTGTCGGGAGAGCCCTTGGGCTCCCCCTAGAGCGAGAGAGAGCAGGATGTGGGCTCAGCAGCAATTAAGCTGAATATTATACTCATCCCCTTTTTGAATGTTGAGTGGATGAATGGCAATTATTCAGCCTCCCCCCAAAGATTAGCATTATCATTATTGTTTCCTTCAGACATAATCGCGGCTGGTTTTGCCACCGCACATTGTGTAGGGAAGGAACAATTCCGTCATAACTCCTGAGGGTAATTGGAGACGAATATGTCTCTTATGTACACAACAAAGGCGTCAGCCTTTCTTCATAGCCTGTTTAATTCCAGGATTCTTCTCTTATCCCTGTTTTCATCCAAGCACTTCTACCCTTGGTGACATTAGCTGTGCCATTCGGACAGTGGGGGTATAGAGTTTAAAACTTCATGAGGACGATTAGAGGCATTGGTCCTTGGGAACGGCGTGAACTAGGAAGTCAGCTTCTATCCTCCCACACAGACAGAAGGTGGCTTTGGTGGCTACTGGGTGCTCTTCCTTTAGGATTCCGTTGACTTAGAACAGGCGTTGGAAGTCTATAGCCTCCAGCAACACCAGGCTGGGGATGCCCTGGGCACCCTGCAGTGGTTTCCCCATGGTGCCTCCCACTACCCATTCTGTTCCCCTATGCCCTCCTAACCCTCATTGCTGAGTCTCCTTTATCTCTCTTTAAGGGTCAGAAACTGCAGCCTGGGAGATTCCCTTAGAGTTGTTATACCCTGTTCTTCCAGCTTGACCTACCCATTCTCCCACCTCACTTCAGCTATCATTCTTTCTTTTTAAAAATAGTACAGTTGATAGAGTAAATTCCATGGAAAGCAGTCTATTTAAACTTTGACTGACTTTTTAAAATCATTTTTAATTTTTTAAGTTTATATTATTAATTTTTTTTTTTGAGACGGAGTCTCACTCTTGTCACCAGGCTGTGGTGAAATGGCACGATCTTGGCTCACCACAATCTCCACTTTCCGTGTTCAAGTGATTCTCCTGTCTCAGCCTCTGAGTAGCTGGGATTACAGGCGCCCACCACCATACCCAGCTAATTTTTGTGTCTTTAGTAGAGATGGGGTTTCACCATGTTGACCAGGCTGGTCTCGAACTCCTGACCTCAAATGATCTACCTGTTTTGGCCTCCCAAAGTATTAGGATTACAGGCATGAGCCATTGTGCCTGGCTGAAATTTTTATTTTTTAATTGACAAAAAAAAAAAAAATGAATGTAGAATTTTGCTTTTGGCAGGGGGAGTTATTTGCATTTTGCAGGAATTGCTGGTTGGCTCCAAGAAACCAGTTCTTACTGGCGAGGCTGGTGGCCCAGCCTGTCAAGGTCTACATCCTGCCTCCAGGCCATTTGCCATCCTTTGCTGTTGCTCATCGTGGTGCTAGATTTCTGACTTAAAATAACTCATTTAAAACAAACAAACAAAAAACCCACAATAACAGAATTGTGGAAGTTTTCAGACATACAAAAATGTAATCGCCATGTACCCAATGTTCAATTTTAATAATCATCAACAGTTCACCAGTCTTATTAGAAAACTTCAGATCAGTGTTTCTCAGAGTGTGAGTAGTGACACACTTAGATTAGAATTTTAAAATGCATATTCCTGGGCACCCCCCACCCACCCAGACCAGCTGATTCGGAACTCTCCCTGCCAGGCCCACCAATCTGCATATCTAACAGGCTCAGTGGATGGTTCTTATGCACACTGACACGTGAGAACCACTGCCGTAGGTACGCGTGTGTCAGCCAGGCCCTGGCACTACTCACCCACCATCACTCAGAAGGTCCTCTCGTCCTTCGTGTGAAGGGCACAGAAAAGCAGTTCTGAAGCCTGAAGCCTGAACTGCGAGGCGAGGGCATCCCTTTTTGCTCCTTGGAAGCTGCAAGTGCTGACAGCTAATAGCACCAAATAAGACCCAGGGTCTCAGTCCTAAGAAAGCACTCTATAAACCAGTCAGTTTATTGCTGAAAGAAAAGAGGGCACTGAATCATCTGTATCTATTTGAATTTTAAGCCACTCGCTCAACCTGCACTTAAACTCTCAACAATTCAATTTGGAGTGAGGCTGATATAAAGCTGTAAGAAGGCACTACAGCATCTTTGGTTCTCTCATGCTGGTTGTGGGGCTTGTCTCTAAAGAGAACTGCAGACAGATAAAGCACTTGAGATATACTAATTTTCCTCCACTTTTGAAACCTTCCTCAAGATACTACCCTGGTGCATCAGACTAGTGGGCTCTTAAAAACCTTGTCTTTTTTTTTTTTTTCAGGTTTAAGAGGAAAGCTTCTGAAGAAATAGAAGAGTACGTTTCCAGTATTCTTATTCTTATGGTATTCTATGTTGATCTTGGTCAACAGTGTGGTCTTGGTGGTCATGACCTGTTCCACCTATGTTGAACACAGTGTTAGAAGTCTGGGGCTAGAATTATTTTTGCCTGCTGAATCCAAGGTTTGGTTAATCCCGCTTCCTCAACTGAAGGTCTGGACCCTTTCATTGATGCCCATGTCCTATCTCCCACTGTGTGATTTTTAGAATTATATGTCCAGGTATCAGGGTACTGGCCCATGCCTTCTGCATTATTGATATAGAGGGGCAGAAGCAATACCAGCTTCTAAGCTTTGCCTTCTCATAAGACTTATATCAGAAAAGAAAGAAGTTTCCTAGATAAAGGTGGCTGTGAAGGTAGGGCCCCCAGTTTCCCACTCCCGGGGGTGGAAGGAGCATTCATGTCATAGCCTTTGTGATGCTGTCCTCTGGAATAGTGCATTGCACAGCCTGTGCAGCCACACACGGCACACCCAGTGGCCTAATTAGGTTTGACCAAGTTGACAGAGAAAAGCAGGTCCAGGGACATTTTCATCTGGGAGAAAGAATGGATACAATCAACGTTTGGGATGTTCCTTTCTGTGTTTGAAACTCATTTTCTGCTCTCTTTTTCTTCTTTTTTGGGGGGCAGTTTTCGCCTCAGACCACAGAGCCTGAATGGATCAGATTATGGAGGAGGTAAGAGGCCCTTGAAGGGAGTCAAAAGGTCTTCTAGAGAGGCCCCAGAACATTTCCTGGGCTACAGCTGAGGCACTGTTGACTGCAGCAGTACTGAAGACATTTGCAGTGGTTTCCTAACGCATGCTGACACACATCTCCATGCCTTGTTGAATGCTGCCACCTCTACCCAGAGTACCTCTCCCTTCTTTATCTGCTAACCCTGCTTATCCTTCAAAAGGTCAGCCAAAGCATCACTTCCCCTGAAATGTCTTCCCTTCCCATCCCACTCCCTCTCTGACCAGATGTTCTTTCTCCATACTCCTCTAACCTCCTTGGCAAACCAACATTGTAATAACATGGCTAATACTTACTAGGTGTTGACTGTATCCCAAGCACTGTCCTTCCAGTTTACACATGTTAAAGCATTTTCTCTCACCACAACCCGTAGTACTACTATTATCCCCATTTTACAATTATGGAAACCAAGGCATGGAGAGGTTAAGTTGCCCAAGGTCACAGAGTTGCTAAGTGAGTAGAGCCAGGATTTGAGTACAGTTAGGAGGTATTGTGCTTTGACCTCTTTGTTGCCTTGATTGTTTTCCCACCAGACATCTAAGCTTCTTGATGGCAGATAACACATGTTCTTTATCTTTGCATCTCCAGTGTGTGACGCATACTAGTTAGTTAATGGCTAGCTATATAAATGCAGGGGGAAAAGTACTAAAAAGGCAAGTAGCTGTGGCACAGTGGAATCCTGTGTTCAAATATCAGGAGAAAAGATGAGGTTTGTGTGTGTCTCTAAAAAGAAGCCTTCTAGGGAGGAGATTATGCAGGGGATCCAAATTATTATTATTATTGTTATTATTAGTATTATTTTTTGAGACAGAGTCTCACTCTGCTGCCAAGCTGGAGTGCAGTGGTACAATCTCAGTTCCCTGCAACCTCCGCCTCCCAGGTTCAAGCGATTCTTCTGCCTCAGCCTCCCGAGTAACTGGGGTTGCAGGTGCATGCCACCACCCCCAGCTAATTTTTTGTATTTTTAGTAGAGATGCGGTTTCACCATGTTGGCCAGGCTGGTCTCTAACACCTGACCTCAAGTGATCCTCCCACCTCGGCCTCCCAAAGTTCTGGGATTACAGCCATGAGCCACAGCGCCCGGCCCCAAATTGTCAAAGCCTTTTTTTTTCCAGATACACTTATTTATAATTTTCACACTCCTTGTTTGTGTAGATCCTAGTTTCTATCTGGTATCAGTTTCCTTCAGCCTGAAAAACTTTATCATTATTTTGTAGAACAGGTCATCTGGCAAGAAATTCTGTCTGCGTTATTTGTCTGAAAATGTCATCCTCAACTTTTTACCAGACATGGAATTCTAGGCTGACAATTTTTTTCTTTTAGCTTTTTAAATAGTTATTTTATTGCCTTTGGTTTTCTTTGTTCCCTCCTTCCCTTCCTCCCTCCCTTCCTTCCTTCCTTCTTTTCTTTCCTTTTCCTCCTCTCCCCTCCGCTCCCCTCTGTTTTCTTTTCTTTCTTTCTTTTTTTTGAGACAGGATCTCACTCCATCATCCAGGCTGGAGTGCAGTGCCACGATTTTGGCCCACTGCAACCTCCACCTCCCGTGTTTAAGTAATTCTCCTGCCTCAGCCTCCTGAGTAGCTGGGACTATAGTTGCGTGCCACCACACCCGGCTAATTTTTGTATTTTTAGTAGAGACAGAGTTTCAACATGTTGGCCAGTCTGGTCTCAAACTCCTGACCTCAAGTGATCCACCTGCCTGTAATAGGCGTGAGCCACCTTGCCTGGCCTACATTGTTTCTGATGAGAAGACAGTCATTATTCTTATCTTTGTTCCCCTGTATGTAATATATCTTTCCCCCATCTGCTTTTAAGATTTCTTCTCCATTATCAGTTATTTTCAGCAATTTGGTCATGATGTGCCTTGGTGTGCTTTTCTTTGTGTTTATCCTACTTGAACTTCTTGAGTCTGTGGATTTATGGTTTTCATCAGATTCAGAAAATGTTAGCCAATATTTCTTTAAATATATTTTTCTTCCCTCCCACTCCTTCTGATTACAAGTTTGCATGTCCACGCAATTGTCTCCACAGGTCACTGAGGCTTGGTGTTTTTTGTTTTCAGTCTACTTTTTTTCTCAGTGTTTCAACTTGGATCATTTCTATTGCTATGTAACTGGTCTTGTCTTCTACAATGTCTGGTCTGCTGTTAAGCCCATCTAGTGAATTGTTATTTCATATATTTTTTTCAGTTCTAGAAGCTCCATTTGGTCCCCTTTTATGTATCTTCCATTAATCTTCTCATTCTGTGTACGTTTTCTTTCATCCTTTGTATAGACTGAGTATCCCTTATCTAAAATGCTTAGGACCAGAAGTGTTTTAGATTTCAGATTTTTTTCAGATTATGGCATATTTGCATTATGCTTATCTGGTTGAGCATCCCAAATTCCAAAATCCAAAATCTGAAATACTCCAGTGTACATTTCCTTTGGGCATCATGTCAGTGCTCAAAAAGTTTTGGATTTTAGAGCATTTTAGATTCTCAGATTAGGGATACTCAGCCTGTACTAGCTCTTTTCATGTTCTTTTGCTGCTAATTCCATATATCTGTCTTTTCTGAGTCTGTTTCTATAACTGATTTTTCTTCTGGTTACAAGTCATATTTTTCTGCTTCTTTACATGATTCGTAGGTTTTGATTGGATGCTGGACATTGTGAATATCATTATGTTGAGTCTCAATCTTGTCTTCCTTTCAAGACTGACATACAGACACTCTTCAACTTACAGTCTGGATAAACCATTGTGAGTTGAAAATATTGTAACATAAATCAAAATATCATAATCCATAACCCCCTCTTAAGTCAAGGACCGCACTGAACATGTGTTGCTTTTGCACCATCATAAAGTTGGAAATGTGTTAAGTCAGTCAGGTGTGGTGGCTCATGCCTGTAATCCCAGCACTTGGGGAGGCCGAGGCGGGTGGATCACCTGGGGTCAGGAGTTCGAGGCCAGCCTGCTCAATGTGGCGAAACCCCATCGCTACTAAAAATACAAAAAATTAGCCAGGGGTGGTGGCGGGCACCTGTAATCCCAGCTACTCAGGAGGCTGAGGCAGGAAAATCACTTGAACCTGAGAGATGGAGGTTGCAGTGAGGCAGACGTTGCACTCCAGCCTGGGCAACAGAGTGAGACCCCATCTCAAAAAAAAATAAAAAAGAAAGAAAGAAAATGAGTTAAGTCAAACCATTGTAAATTGTGGAACATCTATATTTGTTTTGATAAGCAGTTAATGTATTTTCTTAAATCAATTTGAGCATTTTGAGAATTGTTTCAAAGCTTCATTAGGGCAGGTCTAGAGTTAGCCCTAAACACTGATGCCTGGTTGTTCAATAAGATCTCTGTACTCTAGCTGAGTGGAGCTGAGCCTCCTCCAGTTCTGTATAAGTGCTAGAGATTGTTCAGCTCAACCTTTTCAGTAGTAATTGAAGTGTCATAATGCAACATGCAGCCATACCAGCCTGAATGCGCCAGATCTCGTCTGAAATACCATAATGCGTAACCCCCTCTAAGTCAAGGAGGTTGTGCTCAAGTCTGCTTAGGCTTGTGGAGTTTCACCCTACAGAGGCACAGCTTAGTATCCAGTCAGTCTGGACTTCTGGAGCTTTTCCTCTCCATAGCTCCCCAGTCTTTCAGACTTTGCTTCTAAAATTCCAGCCACTTAAGCCCCACTAAACTTTAGTCTCCCTTCAACTCCATGAGACCTTTATGCTACGTGTGGGATTCCCCCACACTGTGCAAAAGTCCAGGAATGACCTCTAGTGACCTAGGGCTTACTTCATCTGTTTTCCTGCTCTCAGGAATCAGAGTCTTAGGCTGCTTATTATCCAGTGTCTGGAAACAGTAGTACCATGTATTTTTCCTCCAATTTTCTAGTTGTTTTGTGGCAAAAGGGCAAGTCTAGTACCACATATTCTCTCGTGGTTGGAAATGGAGTCTTAAAGCCTTTTTTTTGGAACACCTTTGTATGTGACTGCATACAAAAAGAATTCAGTCTGTAAAACTTAGGTAATTGTCTGATAATCACAAGACTAGGGAAAGGATCAAAAAGAACATCTATGAAATATTCTGGGATGGTGGCTAAAATGTATAATCCCAGGCCGTGCACTAATCAGAAGCTAGAGCTGGGGAATCTGCATGAATTTAAGTAAGCTCCCCAGATGAGTATTTGACAACTCTGTAGGGACTGAGGACCAGCGAGGGCAGGAGTCCTGTGAAAAAGTACTTCTGCCTCATCTCATTCTGAGCAGGGATTGGGGGTTGATGAAGGTGGAAGAGTTGTTATTAGAGGTCTGAACACTCCGCACTCTAAGATTTAGTAAGACCATACTCTCATTATTCTCCAGCCTTTTTCTTTGCTTTCCAGTATCTCTTCATGACAGATCTTCCTCCTTAGCACTACCTACTAACTTCCTTTTAGACTTCTCCACCCACTAATAATTCTCAATGACTATATTAAATATGAGGTCTTGCATTTCTGTTCTCAGAGTCTGTTTTCCCAGATATGTACCTAAGATGTGTTTTGCCAGTGCTAAATTGTCAGCTCAGAGATTGGTGGCTGCTGGCCACACTTGTGATCTGCCTGTCCTTGCAGGCTGCTTCTTCAGCCATTGGTTGCATAGGACAGTAAGGTGACCATCCAAGAGGATGTACCCAAGGACGGAAGGAGGCAGAGTGTCTGCCAGACATGAGCAAAGCGGGTAGGTGGTGAAAGAGCAGTGTGCATGGAAATTGTAATGCTAGAGCAACAATTCTAGAGTCTCTGGTTCGAACCAGCATGAGGGAGAGTGGTAATGAAGGCTGGTTATTTGTAGTGTGGGGATCTGGCCCTTCTTGAAGGTGTGTAGAAGTGAGTATAGGGCAAATTGTTTCCTGCAGGACGTCTTCTTTGGACAGCTTCAGTCCCCAGTTGCTCATGTTTTGTATTTGTTCAAAGCACCGAGAGACTTGTGTTTTAAGTAAGAAAGCATTAAACTCAGGAAAAAGGATTTTAGAGTTCTTTGGCAGAAACTTCTAAATGGAAACACAAGAAAACAAATTGATAATCTATAAAATTATCTGGACTTGTACTCTTCTGCAGGCTTTTCTCCACCCTACCTTGAACCTGTTCCCAACTCCCTTGAAAGGACTTCTGAAATTCTACTTTCTCTACTTTTTTCATCATGGAAGTACTAAATTTCAAGGAGTAACTGCTAAATGTTAGAGCAGAATCCTCTGAGCACTAAAGTTTACATCTGTTATAAATACATGGAGTTAGAAAGTTGTAGTGGCCACCATTGGGGCATCATCACTTTAGGATCAAGTTGTTGCACCTTTAAGGAACTTTAGGACATCTTGTCCAGACCTGTTCTTTGTTGTGTTAAGAAAATGAAGCTTAGAGATTATCATATATCAGAGGATATATATATATCCTCTGACTTCCAGGACACTCTGCTGTCATGCCCCAGTGTCCACCAACATCACCGTCATCATCATTTACTACCAAGCACTTACCATATGCCAGCTACATTTTCTCTCATTTACTTCTTAAAACAAATCAGTAGGAAAGTTTTGAAAAATCAACTTTACTAAGGCCTGATTTATATACAATAAATGATATCTTTGTTAAAGTGTACCATTTAGGTTTTCACGGATGTATATACCTGTGAAACCCCTGCCACAAGACAGAACATTCCCATCCCCCAGAAGTTCCTCCATGCCCCTTCCAGCCCATCCTTCCTCTCTCTCCCTTGGCCTCAGACAACTACTGATGTGTTGTTCATGCTATAGAGTAGCTTGCGGTTTCTAGAATTTTATATAAATGGAAGCATAAATATTTACTCTTTTGCACCTGGCTTTTTTTTTTTCACTCAGTGTAATGATTTTGAGATTCATCTAAGCTGTTGCATACATCATTAGCCTATGTATTTTCATTGCTGAATAGTATTCCATTGTATGGACATACCACAGTATGTTCAGTTGTTGATAGACATTTAGATTATTTACTATCCCCATTTTATTTGTTATTTATTTTAAAACATTTTAAGAGATGGGATCTATGTTGCCCAGGCTGGCCTCAAACTCCTGGGCTCAAGCAGCCCTCCCACCTCAGTTTCCCACAGTGCTGGACTACAGGCATATGCCACTGTGCCCAGCTCATTAACCCCATTTTAAAGCAGACTAAGGGAAAGAAAGGAAACCTTACCTAAGGTCACACAACTAATAAATGGCAGCACCAGGGTTTGAATATGGATCTTGACCTCAGAGCTCTTGTTCTTAGCCTCCAGGCTCTAACAAATGGTACAACTCTCAGATACACTGGTGTCTCCTTCCACAGGTAGGTATATTAATGTCAGTTTCCAGATTTGTAATATAGAGTGCCTAGAATGATTGATGGGCTGCTTAATACAATTTCATTAAGGAAGGAAAGAAGAAAGATACCTATTTTGAAGAATACCTCTAGTGTTTTTTCGTCCTTCATAAACTTGATATATGAAATTTGCAATTTGGCCTTTATTTTGGCCCTGGAGGTTTGAAGCATGAAATCCTTTCTTGTCAGAGAGCACTCCTGCTTTTACCCTCCAGGAGGGATGCCTCTTCTCCAACATAAATCTGTTTTCCATGCAGTTATGCTTGAGTCCTTTAATGGAAAATCAGTTCATATGTTACACTTCACACTCGACTTAGTCCATTTCACTGTATATGAATGTTTAGAATCCATTATGCAGTAGGAATCATATGTTACATATAACTAGTTTCTAGAATTATCTTTGCTCAGAGAATTACTTGGTTGGCTAGTGAAGGCTGCTCCTTTGAACTTAGAATATCCAGTGGGTGGGAAAACTCCAGAATGATTTCCCTGAATCATCCATGGACGTCCATTCAGCAATGACATTAAGCAGATCTTTGGGCACCTGTAAGGAAACCTAGTGGTTCCTAATAAAATCACACCCAGGCTCTTTGAGGTGGTCTGTGCAAGGAACGCTGTCACTTAGGAAGGGGCTGATCACTTTCTTACACTTGTAGGGACACGTGATTGGTGACCAATTCCAAAGGATGAGGTGTGAATATTAGAGAATAGACATGAGGATCCAAGGTCAGCGCCCCTTCCCAGTAGACAGTCTCCTTTCATCACCAGCCTTGGAGATTAGATTTTATTGAGGAAAGCCAGCAGCTTTTCATCCAGTGCCTCCTATGGCCTGTATTGCTCTAGATGCAAGAGTTAATGATGAATGAGACCGTCCTTGCCCTTCAGGAGCTTCTGATCCAGTAAGGAAATGCCCTTCCTTCTCTTCCTTTTAGTCTTTTATAGACAACTTTCAGGAGACGTGTCTCTCTCTATGTATATTTCTCAGCATTCAGCCTCCCTTGCTTCATCCATGGTATGTGTTGCTTATTCTTTCCTTGGGAAGATGCATGCTCTCCTCCAGACCTCTGATGCCTAGGGGTAGAAGACAAGCATTTTCTCCATCCATTCATGCTTTAGCCTTTCTAGAAAAGAGAAGAGAAAAATAGAAGAGAGGCCGGGTACAGTGGCTCATGCTTGTAATCTTAGCACTTTGGGAGGCTGAGGTGGGTGGATCACGTAAGGTCAGGAGTTTGAGACCAACCTGGCCAACATGGTGAAATCTTGTCTCTACTAAAAATTAAAAAAATTAGTCTTGTGTGGTGGTGCACACCTGTAATCCAAGCTACTCGGGAGGCTGAGGCAGGAAAATCACTTGAACCCGGGAGGTGGAGGTTGCAGTGAGCTGAGGTTACACTACCGCACTCACCACTGCACTCCAGCCTGGGAGACAGAGTGAGACTCCGTCTCAAAAAAAAAGAAGAGAAAAGGAGCTTTGAAGATTAGGTATGTTTTCAGAATGAGAAATGGAGAGTGAGTGACATTAGAGGTGGCTTTGGGATCTATTGCTTAACAAGAATGTACTACATGGGGACTATTTGCAAACCATTACCAGGCTACCAGCTTAGACTCTGCTAGAAGTCAGGCAAATAATGTAAACCCATGAAACAGAAAAGTGTAAAATAAAGGATGGTGGGGCCTGTGGTGAACCCAGAGAGGAGATGGCTGATATAGCTTAAAAGTTTTTGATTTCATGTTTTTAAAAATGACAGAAATAATTTTTAAAAACACTTTGTAAACAGAACAAAATGTATCTGCAAGTTGGATTAGACTTTTAGGAGCTGATTTGCAAATCCTTCACCAGACCTTGTGAGGTCACTGCTCTGAAAGAGCACAAAACTTTGTTGGGGGGACAAGGCATAACAGGTAAAAGGCACTGTGAAAGTTCCATAGCTAAGACAACAGGTGAGTGGATAGGAAAGGCAGCAAATGGTCATTCCTGTGTTTGTGGTTTACATTACTAATGGCCATGAGTTCAGAAGAGGAACTGGTCCCTGAGGGCTGAGAGCACTTCAGGAGAAAGGAAGAGTGTGTGCTGGGTCCTGAAGGATGGATAAGAGTTGACTAGCTAGGCCGGTACAGTGGCTCATGCCTGTAATCCCAGCACTTTAGGAGGCTGAGACGGGCAGATCACAAGGTCAGGAGATCGAGACCATCCTGGTTAACACGGTGAAACCCCATCTCTACTAAAAATACAAAAAAATTAGCCTGGCATGGCAGGTGCCTGTAGTCCCAGCTACTCGAGAGAGGGAGGGGAATGGCATGAACCCGGGGGGTGGAGCTTGCAGTGAGCCGAGATCATGCCACTGCATTCCAGCCTGGGCAACAGAGTGAGACTCGTCTCAAAAAAGAAAAGAAAAGAAAAGAAAGAGTTGACCAGCTAGAGAAGAATGCAAAAGGCCTTCCAAGGAAAGATGTCTGGCGTAAGAGACTCCACATGGAGAATGAATAAGGAATTCATAGTACCCAGAAGAGAAGCTGATTCTGCAGAGATAGGTCTTGATTCTGGTCCTTTCCCAACTATAGATACTCGTCCTTCCCACATAGACTGCCTTTGATTAATTATGAAGATTGTCACTCACCTGATTTGCTGATTCTAGGTGGAATTACCCACAACTATAGCTGACACAATGCTTCAGGGAAGGGGGGATTCATGATTCTGGAAAATAGCTAGAGAATGATGGACAGCCAGAGTCCCAAATGATCTCACGGTCCCCAAATTGTAGGATGGCAAACTGCTCTGTCTTACTGAGATGACCATCCTTCAGTGGCATAATCATCCATTCTTGCTCTTGGAATCAAGTTTATCAGCTTGCCCTAAGGCCTTTAGACTTCTTCTGTCATGGAAAGTTGTATTTGTTAGAGAAAGAACATCAGACCTGGAGTAGGCTTGAACTCAGTCTCTACAAGTGACTTTGGGCAAGTCATGAGTTCATTTATTTGTTCGTTCATTTACAACCCCTTGTTGAATATTTCTGAGTGTGATTGTGATGCATGGGGCTAAGCATGGGGATGCGACGATGATCCGAACATTCATTGTCCTTGCCCTCATCCAGTTTACAATCTATTCGGGAAAACAGGGCTTAAACAAATAGTCACACAGCAAAATAAGAAAGGACAAACTGCAACTGAGTCCCCTGAAGAATGAGTGCACTGGGTGCTGTGAGAGAAATACCTGAGACTGGGCAATTTTATAAAGAAAAAGATGCTTAACTGGCTCATGGTTCTGCAGGCTGTACAGGAAACACAGCACCATCTGCTTCTGGGGAGCCCTCAGGAAGCTTCCACTCACGGCAGAAGGCAAAGGGGGAGCGGGCACGTCATGTGGCGAAAGCAGGAGCAAGAGAGAGAGGGAGGGGAGGCGCCACACACTTTTAAACAACCATAACTCGTTCACTGTCTCAAGGACAGTGCACCAAGGGAATGGAGACTTGATTTGGACTAGGGGATGAGGGAAAGCCACTCTGGAGAAATGACTTTTAAACTTCAACTTGAGGGCAGAGTAGAGTTGTCAGAAAAGGAGGGTGTGAAGTCAGGGACCAGGGAGGAGACTCCTAGAGAGGAGAGGGGAGGAGACAGCAAGTGCAAAGTGATGTCCCCTCTCTAACCTCTTCCAGGCCTTCATAGTCTCTTCCAGCTCTACAACCCAGTTCTCAGGAAGTCAACTCGACAGAAAGTGAGACTGAACATGGGCATTAAGAGGCACACTGACAGGAGCATCGTTTAAAAAAGATGAAGAACGTTCAGGTGGAATAACGTCTGAATATGCAATTAGATATGGACTCAACTTTCAAAAATTCATCTCAGAGCTAAATTCAAGTTACAAAAGAATTTGTGAGCTCCAAAATATGTCCTTAAACAGTAGAAAGTCTCTGAAAACAGGAGCCTAAGAAAGGGACTCAGTCTTGTGTTTAACCATTGCCCTTTAGCAGAGCCCAAGACTGAGTGGAGTCGTAGCTCCCTCTCAGGAACCTGGGCATGCCTCGCCCCCACTGGAGAGGGCCATGCTCCTTTGCATCCTGAGGTCCAGTTTTGGCAGAATTGAATACCTCAAAACCTTAGGAATAATAAATCCTTCTGGCTAACCAAAAAGTGTTTAATTCCTAAAGGACAAACTGGGTTGAGCTACTTCTAGCCAGGGGTGATTGAAGACTTAATTCTGCAAGTGTAGCGATCTGGATGATCTGAAAGTGCTGAGTTTAAGGGTAATTGCTCAATTTTCCATCCATGTCAACAGGGAAAACAGGTAAAAGTGGCTGAACACAGCCAGGCAATAAGGCTGGAAGAGATGTGAGATGCTAGACTGTCAATGGAATTAGAAAAATGCTATCTGTAGAGGACTGTCGTCCCACTGTCTCTGCCTCTTCCCGTTCATCTGTCTCTGGGCTTTCTAACTCTCTTTTGGACTCTCTCTCATTTTTTGCTTAATTTTTTCACCATATCCTTCATCCCTTCTTCTTCAAACAGCAGAGTCACTCTGAGCCTAAACAGCTTTGTCACAGAGAGAAAGTAGAAAGAACTCTTTAAGAACTGATCAGTGGAAACCCTGATGCTTCAACTCCACTCTCACTTAGTAAGAACATTTCATTATATTGGCATTGCTTCCTTAGACTTCATATAGCATATGAGACTTTCTAGGTGGTTCCTAAACCTGGTTCCTTGGCCTCCCTAATTTTTAAAAAATGATTGTAACTACTTGATATCATTTGGATGTGTGTCCCTGCCCAAATCTCAAGTTGAATTGTAATCCCCAGTATTGGAGGTGGGGCCTAGTGGGAGGTGACTGGATTATGGGGCTGGCTTTCACATGAATGGTTTGGCACCATCCCCTTGGCACTGTCCTCATGCTAGTGATTGAGTTCTGGTTGTTTAAGTGTGTGGTGCCTCCCCACCCCTCCCTCTTGCTCTTGCTTTCTCCATGTGACGTGTCTGCTCCCCCTTTCTGCCATGATTAGAAGCCTCCTGAGGCCTCCCCAGAAGCAGAGGCCGCTGTTTCCTACACAGCCTGTAGAACCATGAGCCAATTAAACCTCTTTTCTTTACAAATTACCCAGTTTCAAGTATTTTTTTATAGCAATGCAAAAACGACCTAACACACTACTTCTGATGTTTTATCAAATAACACTCCTTAAACTCAATTTGTTTTCCTAAGTTCAGAGTTACTAGGACTAGACATTAAGGGCTTTCTCAGTCTTCCTAACCTTTCCTAACACATGCGCATGTAGGAACTCCACATCCATAGGGGGAACGGGGAACGGGGACCGGGTGAGGTGGATTGGTGCTTACTGGTCAAAGGACTAAGCTGCTCTCTCTTTTGTCTCAGTGCTTTGTTAGATGTTGGTCTGTTTACAAGATACTGAGTAAGAAATTTGAAAAATCATTCTTTTAGGAAATAATATTGGTAATTAATGTTTGTGTGTACCGTGAGCCAGGCATTATGCCGACTGCTCTACCTGCCGTACTTCAGTTAATCCTCATAGTTCTAAGGAGACACAGTGATTATCACTGTCTTACAGAGGAGGAAACCAAAACTTTGTGAAGTTAAAAAACTCATCGAGGTCACGTGGCTAATGAGCAGTGATGTGCTCTGCAGGTGCAGGGAGAGGTCCTGATTGGTAGTGTGTGCCAAGTCTGTGGTGTAAATACTCCCACCATGATTGATTTCCAGCTCCCAGCATGACATCACTGATTCCAGAGGTGGGAAGAGATGGGCAGCAGCACCATCACACGGTCTTTACCTCCTCTGTACAGGTACACAATAGGCACGCATAGCCTCAAGAGCACAGATAATAGGAACATGTAGTAAAATTCAAGAAGTGGTGAGTTTCGAATATTTATTACCTTTCTTTTTAATATAATCTACTTAGTTATAAGAATGTATAATTTCATCTTTAATGATGCTTCTGTTTGACAACCTGCAGACAAAATTCCTAAGAATTTAGCAAGTGGTTCTTTGGGGCCGGGGCGAGCTGCTCCAGCATACCACAGCTGGGAAGTGGTGGCGCTGGGACTCGGACGTGGTCTTTGTGTCTCCTAACCCCCCTGCTCACAGCCCTACTTATGCAGGAAGCCTGTCTCCACCCATTTTCTAGCCGCCTGTTGCACATTGGCTCCCCCATCCTGATCCTCAGCTTTACTTCTTGGCCATGTCCTCAATTCTGTTGCTCCTATCATTGTCAAGTCTTGTCTACAGCAGGGCCTGGGCTGGATAGAGACAAGCACAAGAGACCAGGTCTTTAAAGCTCTCGTGACATGAAGCAGAATCTTCAGGTTTGACCATTCCTGTCTTTTTTCCGTCAAATCCATGGAGATTACTTTTAGATGATGAGTTCAAGAGTACCTGTGCTAAATCCTTCAGAGGGGAGAACCTGTTTTAGGGCTGGAGGAGTTTCACTGGGCTTGTACAGATTGCAGTGTGAGTACTGGAGAGTTTGAGAGGTTTGGTGAGAGCTGAAATTCCACAGAGTACCACTGGGCCATAAGTCTTGATCAGACCTCCTGTGGCATTGGCAGGGCTAGGCCAGAGTCCCTAATTGTGCCCTGAAATGTCTTGGTCACACAAGACTTCCCGAACATACCATCATAAGCATCCCTACTCAAAACACGGTTGACAGTAGTAATATCTCTGGGGTTCCATTTTCCTTGTTATGTGAGCAGCTTGCTTGCATGCATCTGAAGAGGTAGAATGCGAAGAATGAAAACGGAAGTCTTGTGATGTGCACGCGTGCGTGTTTTAAACGAAGCAGGTTGTATTAACCTTCCTCCAGGAACACAGAGAGAAAGCTCTGTCAGCATTCTGTCATGCTCTAGTCTGTTAGGGGGATTGTGATTAATAGCAAATCATCCAGCATTGAGCACTGACAAAAGTAAAAGAGAGTTAAATCTCCCCGAAATCATTATCAAGATCAGGGTTTGTATGCTGTACCTCCTTGGATTCTGTCCCCATTTAATACAGAAGACAGGATCAGGATAGGACAAAGCCAATCCCATTTAGTTTTGTGTGATTGTCCCAGAGGTGACTGTACGTGGCGTTTCAGCTTTCAGGAAGAGGCACGAGCACTTCTCCACCTCCACACAGTTGTGACAGGAGCGGGTGAATGAGGATGCAAGCAGGAGAGCGGCCTTAGATTGATGAGGACCACTGCCCAGGGAGATCTTAGACTGCTTTGATTTTTATCTGACCCGAAAGAAAGAGAGGCTCAGTATTCTAGGGTGTCTGTTTCCAGTGACAGGGACTATATAAAGAAAAGGCACCAGATTCTCTGCAATGGAAAAAGATAGGTGTAGTTGTAGAATTGCTCCCAGTAGTCTTTGTAACCCAGAACACAGCAGGTTGTGGCCTGGGATGACTGGTGACTGTCTGTGCTCTCCTGAATAGAAGGCTGTGGTTCATTTCTCTGTTTGAAGACTGGCAGCTAGCTGTTGCCTAGGTGAGATGGGAAGGGACAAGCATGTTTGTGCATCTGAGGTTGGACTTAGGATGTCACTTGGCCCTCAGTTGGAGAAGTCTTTTCCTTCTGACACATCACACATGAGATAAGTTTCTAAAGGAGGACTTGAGGCAGCAAAACCTACATAGGGCAGAAATCTGGGGAAGAGGTAATAGGGAATCCTCTGACCCTTGCAAGAGGCAAACTTCATGGCCAAGTGACGCATCTTCCTTTTGTGCTTTAGGTTCTGTCAGTTTTCTGAACATTCAGAGATGTCCAGTGTGTGTGCGCACATGTGCACACATCTCTCTGTGTGTGTACTTGTCTATATACACACGCAGGAGGACACCAATGTGATTCCCGAGTCCACAAGTGTGGTTGACGGACTAGGTTTACCTAAAAGACCCTTTAAGAGAAAGCTCTTGAAAGATGATTACAGAATTGAGACACCATCATTTAAAAGTGCCCGAGGCGAACTCCTTTGAAAATTGCAGCAGCGGAGGGACAGAGAAAGAGCCCCGCCGCCCTTGATTGTTGCGCTGCTCCCTCAGGACCCGTTCTCCCCCTCCCCCTCTGTTTCTCATCTGATAAGAGAGTGAGCAGCAGTAAGACTCCTCATCTGTCTTATGAAAATTCGATTCCGAGTGGCTGTGATCAAAACCAGCTGGCTGTCACCAGCAGTGGCCTTGCGCAGAGGGAGCCGCTCAGAAGCGTTCTGTATGTGGGGGTGTCACAAGTGGCACCGATCAAAGGGGCATTTTTTTAATAAATATATATAAGGAAAAATATAAAACCTAAGGATTTAGAATAAAAGCAGTGTAGTTTGTCTTGTTTTTTTCAGTGTAACATGAAGAGGATGAAATAGAATCAGATATGCCTGATTTCTAATGTTCTTCCACTGGCGGCTCTGAGAAGGTACTCTCTGTCACATTAATACCAGATCACTCATCTTGGGCCTTATTGAAGAGAGTGGAGAGTTCCTCGGCTTCCATTCCTTCTAGCCACTTTATTTCTTCATCACGTTTAAAGTCCTTTACCCCTCCTTGTCCTTAACACATCTCCACAGATGAAAGCTGGGGCCTGCACGAGGCTCTGAGAGAGCTACTGCAGGACTCGGTTCTTCGTTTCCTTCAATTGACAGTAACCAGCGGGGCAATACTCCCTAAAGGTCACCCGGGCAGATGGCCCCAGGGTCCTCTTCAGAATGGGGTCATTTGAGACTGCTGGGCTCTTCCCTATAGAGTCCCCTTAGGGCCCTGCCTGACTCTCAGGCCTGCAAGGCTGAGTCCTGGCTGCTGCCACCTTGCATTGCCAATACTGATTCTTGTATAACCTTCAGTGGACCTGGGTGGGATGATAGGAACATTGTTGTCTGGGAGGTGACACTGGTGGCTCCTTCAGAAAAATGCTAACATCCCTCTGTGGGCAACATGAGGTCCAGCCAAGTTGACATGCTTACAAACCCCTTCTCTGCTGAAGATACAGCCAGATCCCAACTGTGCTGAGGCCTGGCTGACCTCAGAAAGCAAACTCAGTCCAAACCTCCCTCCCCAACCCATTGTCAGCCAAGAGAGCCATCACGGCTTGAGGGGCTGTGAGGAGCAACCATCTATTTTGATCTTCCTCCTCTTAAGGTCTGTGATCCTTTTTTCCCAGCAGTATCAGGAGAGATTCAGTTTGGAGGAGCACGGAGGCATTTCAACGTATAGGCACCCCAAACTGCCACTGCAGAACAAGGCCTCCTCTCCCTGCCTCCCCATCGCACGCCTCCTCAGGGACCTGCTCGTGCATGTGTCTGCAGGGCCAGCACACGTGTCTGCAGGGCCAGCGCATGCTGCGTGCGGTCAGTCCTGTTCCACAGCTTTTGCAGCATGGCTCCGTAGCCACTGTCGCAGTTTTCAGACTCTTTCTCTCCTACCTGCCAGTAACGAGCACAGCCCTGGACCCAGCTCTAATCAGGTGAAATCACAAGGGACACGTCTTCATAAAGCAGACCTGCCAGAGACCTGAGACGTGTTTGTGCCCCTTGTCCCCTGATTCAAGGAGTGCAGGGGACTGCGCGGGAGCTCCTCTGAGACTGCCTGTTTCCCTTGTTCCTTCGGGTGTTTGAAGCCTGTTGCCTCCTGCTTTCCCTTTTCTTTTCCCTTTTAAAAAATTCTCAATTTTTTCACTTAGAAAAAAAATTATTTATACGATTGAGATCCACTAATTAAAGCCATTTTCTGGTATTTGGTTACTGGAGCGTTTGATGTCTCTCTGACAAGACCATGAAATGCACGGAGTGTCCACAGGGACAGAATTTGCTGAACACGGCTCTTTGTAAATGAGGGGACATAGTGTCGCAGCAGCTCATGAATATGAAACGCCCATGATGCCACCTCAGTGGACTTGGGAACACAGATGAATCCTGTCATGTGCTAAATGAGACCAATTTCTTTCACTTAACTTCATCTTCAATCAGACCTTCTTCCATTTGCCTGTTTAAAATTCCCCATACATGATGCAGAAGGTAACAGCATTCAGTAAAACAAAGTTTTGCAGCTGCAGAGAAAAATTATAATGATCTCTGGTTTTAAGTTGTCATCTCCTAAAAACATGGGCATTGTTTTCTTCCACTCGAGAGTTCTGAATGTCTGTTGACTTTGGGCATAGAATCAGGGGTTTGTCTGGACTGCTCTTATTGGGGTGTCCTTAAGCAGCATGTCCAGATCGCTTTCATGTGGATTGGTTGTTGAACTTGGCTGGGTATGGTGGATGTGAGCCCTGAGCAGCCTGTGAGTGCTCTGCAGTGACCAGGGCACTGAGTGGGAAAGAAGTTTGGGAAGAGATTGCGTGTATCCAAACAGAGCATTTGCCTTTGGAAGCTCATTGAGTAAATGAAGTGGGCGGGGTGGTGTCATCATTAAGCACCTTAAGGAAGCTGGAAAGCTAAGCCAACCATTTGTATCGTTTGCTCAGATGTCAAGGTGAGAAAGTGCTGGAGTACAGAAGAGACTCTGTAGTTCTATAGAAGCCCTTCTGAACACGACCAGGGAATCCTACTCAGAAATCCCCAACCAAGAAAAGTAGCAAAGAGTAGACCCTAAAGGGTTACTGAGAGAAGAAGCTCCCTGCCTGAAACATCTCTGCCTGGGTGGGACCCAGGGGCCAGATTGGGGTGTCTCCTTTGTTCTCTCCTTCCTGCTGGAGTTAGATTTATACTCCAGGTGAAGAGCTGGGTAGTGCTTGGGGTATACTCATTGCAAGCTGAGTCCAGTCTAAGAAGTCACTTTCTGTTCTGGCAGTACCCAAACAGGCAAACAACAGCTGGATCTGAACATCTTGTGCATGCTATCACAAAACGCATCACAGAGATTTGGGGCTGGCTTCATTGGAAGAGGCAGGTAGGCTTTTGACTGTCAGGCCACGGGAACTGAAAAGGATCCTTCTGGGACTCTGCTAGGTAATTAGCATTTTAGTGTGCACATGTGATGATATTATCCATAATGAATGTATTTCAGGGCAAATGGCAGTTGCCCTCACATCCAACAGCTCACATCTTTGAAACCAGTTGTAATTGATCTATTGGTGTTCCATAAGTTTCTATTTATTTAGGCAGCACCCATTTATTTCTGTGGTATCATCTGCTGAATGATTTATTGGGTAGATGTGTTGGGTGTCGGCAGACTAGTGTTCTAGTATCAAAATGGGTTTCCCATTTGGCGATCTCTCTTTTTCAAATAGATTTGTACTGCTGTTGCTGTGCATTCATAAGCCTCTGTTGGGTGCTTCCAGAATGTGGAGACTGGTGAAGAGCAGTGTGACCCAGCCTCAGGATGGACGCCAAATGGACCATATTGGACCAAGTTTGAATGACTCTTCCTCTGAAACTTTGTCTCCACGCATCCATTATTTCTTAGATATGCACAAGCCTTTCCCAGCGGGCCTTGCAGCTCTGAAGGAAGCCAAAACCTTTGCTATGATGTTATCAAATCCAGGAAGTAGCCAAGGATTACTCTTTGTTCTTGTGAGATGAATCCTACTCAGGCAACTTTAGGACTCAGTAGCAACTCTAATTGGAACAATGTAGAGAAGTAGAGAAGGCTGACATGGCTCTTCCGTGTGTGTCACTCCTGACCTGAGGAGCATCTGTTGAATGCAGTTCTATTCAGTTGTTCCTAATTCTTCCAATCCTTGGAATGCACAGATGCTGGGTTGTGGCTTTGCTTTCAGCTAGTTCATCATCCAGGGGGCAGACTTGGGGCAAATTTCATGGATTCTACCTCCTGCAAGGTAATGAGAGCTACCCCGTGGCCACGAATAAAGTATTATGGAAGGATAAAGTAGGAAGCTCTTATTTCTGCTTGTTAGATTCACTAAGGAAGGAATATGCATTTTCTATCCTGCTTAGTCCCTCTGGGTTTTCCTCCATCATGCCTTGGAAAGGGTCTGGCGTAGCCCGACCACAATGTCCCGCCTACCGTTTCTCCAGTGTTGCCAGTTACTTCTCACTGCCGAGCACCTTTGCACATGTTCCCCACCTAGCCGAATCCTGCTTCTCCTTCAGTTTCAGTTGCCCTGTCCTCAATGCAGAAATACCTTCCTTCTTTAACTCCTCAACCCTAACCCTACTAATCCTAATCCCATACCCCCAAATTAAATCCTCTCTGGACTGGATTAAATGCATTGTGGAGCAATGTTCAATAGAATATTAGAAGGTCATTTAAAATAAGTAAAAGACTTCTATCTATTGATAAGGAAAAATACAAGCAAGGTGCAGAGCAGTGTCTGTGTAGTGTGATCCCATTTGTGAGCATTTGTAAAAGGACATACGTACTGTGTTATTTGTGAATTCTTTTCGATAAATAAATGTGAAAAAATTGTTAACAGTGATTACTTCTAGGGAGATGACTGGGTCTCGCAGAAGGGACATTTTTCATTTTAAACCTTTCTATCACATTTCAATTGATTACTACCTATAATGTTACTTTTGTTTTAGAAAAATAATTAGGTTTCCCTGTTGCTTTCAATCATGAAATCCAGTTGGTTTCCTTCTTTGTGTGTATTTTAATTTGTAAGCAGTACCTTTCTTTGTGTTTACTAGCCGCCACCAGACTGGTGCCCCATGAAGACAGTGACCATGTCTCTTTTATTTGCTGTTGTTACTGGCATGGCACCTTTCACATAGTGGGTGTTCCATCAGTATCCTTGAATGAATGAACGAACAAATGAATGAATGAACAAGCAGACAAATGGAGTTTCCTCACAGCTTGGCTGACCAGGCCCCACGTGAGACAGAGAAGCGGGCTGAACAGCTGTGAGATAGCCAATGTCGAGGTAGGGAGCGGAGCACAAGGCAAGGAAGGAGTCTTGCGTTTAAGCGTCAGAGCTGGGGCAGGGAGCAGCGCAGCCGTGTGAGGGTGGCACTGCCTGCCGGGGAAGCTGGGGATACTGGCTCCCATGGCACTGGGGGTGTCACAGCCCTCTAGCCTCACCTTCCCCTCCTTGGGCTGGTCAAGGTGCCTGGCCGCCTCCTCCTCCTCGGGGCTAGTTTAATAAGATAGGGTTGGTGGAGACGGAGTCTCTGGGACTCTGGTGTGGTGCCTTTTTTTCATTCTGCCCCATTTAGCCTTGTAGGGAAGTAGCGAGTCAGAGTGTATGGTAAGGGAGAGGACTTAGCGTATCTCTAGTTATTGGAATCGAGAGAAAGACCCCAGAAGAGAGAACATTAAGTTTCACAGGACATTAAGTGAAAGCTGTCTTGACCATAGGCAGCTGTCTCACCCCTTCACTATAAGAGGAGGGGTCTTTGAAGGCATTTCACTTTTGAGAAGAAAGCCTGTGTGGGGCGTGGCAGGGCTCAGGCATCACAGCCATATTGAAGTCCATCACTCATAGTTTCACCCCATGCAAGCTGCTTAATCTTGCTTAGCCTCAGTGTTCTCTTCTGAAAAATGGCCATCACTGGCAGGGGAAAATGAAGGTGGAGCCATATAGTTTCTCTACATATGTAATATTATAATATCGGTTAAGTCCATAAGAATAGTTATTAACTATTATATACTGATCACAGTGCTAGTATTGTATAAAGATCATTGCATTTAATACTTACAGCAACTGACTGGGTGGGCGTGAGTCTGATCTTCATTTTATTGATGAAGAAATTGAGGCATAGAGAGAAAAAGTCACACAACTAGTAGGTGGTGGAGCCAGGGTTTGGAGCGGACCCTCCTTCCTCCAGAGCCTGCCTCTTAACCACGGAGCAGGAGTTCTACATAGCACGCCCCTGACCTCATTGCAGCTGTTCATGTTCTTCTGGTATTAGCAAAATTGAAGAAAAGGAAAATAAAGTAAACATAATTTTTGAATTTTTTAAAATGGTAGTTGCTTTTCAACAGTACCAGAACTGAGTCCTGTCTTCCCCATATTGTCTCTGTTAAAATCGTGTGTTTTGCATGTCAGACTTTACAACCTGAATCAGGCTGCATCCCCAGTCCGCCTTTGCAAGTCGTCACTGTCTCTTACTGGAGGCAGGCCAGATCACTGCTCAGAGGTAATTTTGTGAAGAAGCTGGTTTCTTAAGGCTGTTTTCTTTTTTCCTGTGTTCATTCGTGGTATATGTGAGAGTAGGGGAGCGGGGAGGAGGGAAGGAGATAAAGAGAAAAAAAATTCCCCAGAACATATTATGCACTCATGAGCACTTGCCTGTGATTGTAAATCAGAAACTATAAAATTCTGAAGTTCTTTGAAGTTTGCCCAAAACCTGCTCTGCAGACACCTGTTCTGCTGGGGGCCGGAGTTGGATGGCCTGCCTCTGCTGCGATGGCTCAAGCTGTCACTGCACAAGAATGTTCCAGCTTGCCTTGGCCTGGCTGTCATCGCTGGCTCTGTCCCACTCAGGCGGTTCACCGGGTTCTGCTGGGCACCAGGCTTCCAATTAGAGAGAAATCCCACTGTGTGGCCAGCCCCACCAGTGCCGCTCTGAGCGGCCCCTTTGCCAAGGCCTGAGCTGACCTCTGATCTGTCACAGATGGGCCAGCCCCACACACTTTGTGCACATTTGGAGGAGGGGGTTGGGGACGAAGAGGGACGCCTGTGGGGAGTGAGAGTGGACATCGGGCAGAAGTGCAATTCCTCAGAGCCCCAAGACGCTGGGCAGAGTTGACAGGACCCGAATGCTAAAGTTGTGGAGGGAAAGAGTTTGGGAAGACCCTGTCCTGAGCCCTAAACTCAGCACGGGGCATTTTCTTACCAACTTCTGAATATTCATCTCAGGCTGGACTCTGCACCCGAGGAGAGCCAGGCGCACTCCAAAACTGTCACACTGCCGATGGTGCATGGCACAGCCAGCTTCCTCCCTGTCCCTCCGCAGGGCCTGTACAGTCTTACCAGCCTGGGGCACGGCATTCTTAGCAGCCTGCACAATGGACTGTATTAATCACACAGAATGGGAGGGAAAAAGAAAGCTAAATTTCTATTAGCATAAGAAATAGAGTCTTAGCGCATTCCAACTCCAATTCTCTAGCAGAATAGAGAGATATAATCTAAGCTCTGAAAGCTTCTTTCTAGATATAAGACTTGCTGAATGTGGTTCATTATTTGGGGGGTGGTGAATGTATCTCTTCTTTATTTTCCCTATCAGCAATTTCTTTTTATTTTTATCCCTTTTCACTCTTTTTGTTCCTTGTTTTCTCTGCCTGTCTCTTTCTGTTGAATTTTCTCTGTCTCTGTCTCCCTTGCATGCTCTCTTTTTTCCAGGTACAACATCTGTGCCTCCACAGTCGGAAGTCATAATAAAGACACCAGGCTTGGAACTGACATTTCCATCCTCTGGCATTGCTTGACTAGAGTGATCAAAAAGTCTAAATCATGAATTGCCTGAAAGTGGCAAAAAGGTCTTCTCAGCTGCACTTGAAATGATTTTGCACCTCTTGTAAAACTAAGATTGAATTCAATCCATGAAAGCAGAAATGAAAGATGTCTTCACCAGTCTCTCTTTGGGATTTTTCCTTCTTTCCGTGTTTATAGTTGCTTTGGGAATTCCAGGACTGTCTCACCCCACCAGGCCTCTTTTCTTGCACCATCTCTCTCTTCTCCCCCACCCCTGACTGTTTAAAACAAAATCTCTTAACCAGTCAGTGATACTCATTTGGAAAAGGAAATGTTTCTTTAGGGTGTTAAGTTGACCCAAGAGAACATGGACAATTTTTGGTCACTTAAGCAAGTTGCCACAATTAAGGGATGGACTCGTTTCCCAGTTTCTCTATTTGCATGATTTTGTTGGACTGGTGAAAGAAATGGCCTCATGTCTCCTCTTACATTGTCTGGAGAGTTCAGAGATGGAAAATCTTGAGACAGCAAGAAAAGCATGATCATAGAATCAACATCACTGATTACATTAGCTCTGATGAATGGAGACCTGGATCCCAGGGAGTCAGCCTATGTCATTAGGTAGAAGACGCCCTTGAGATGCAGGCTGAGGGCCCTGATGGTTGCTCTCTGGGGCTAATGCACATAGAGATCTGGGTCATGAGGAGTGGCACTCACTGCGACATCCGCTTTGTGACACTGCACATTCTCAGTTCCTCTGTCCCTGACCATGCCAGGCTCACTTGTCAGTTCCTCTTCTTTCCTCTCCTCTAATAAGCCCTTTGTTACATTTATTTCTTTACATTTCTCCTTGGAGATCCACTATAGTGGCTCCTAACCTGTCACATGCATCAGAATCACCAAGGAACACTGGGAAAAAAAATCCGGATGCTTGAGCCTTACCCAGGAGGTTCTACCTCAGCAGGTTCTGGAGTGAGGCCTGGGATTCAGACATCACTGAAACACCACCTTTGATCCTACCCCGAGTTTGTATCTGAGCTTCCTGCCCCAGCCCACAGCCCCATGGCTGGTGTGTTGAAGGGGAATGAGTAAGAAGCGGAGAAGCAGGCACAATCCCTGTGAGTTCTGCAGACAGTGTTGCTTCTGCCTCTCCTTGCAGATACTCCTATCATTCCGGATCTGGAGGAAGTACAGGAAGAAGACTTTGTTTTGCAAGTGGCAGCCCCTCCCAGGTAGGTTAAATCGGATATGATTGGGGAAGCAAAGAACACGTAATGAATACACTCCAGATATCATCTGCAGTGGACCTTTGATGCCCCCAATGTCAATCTGGATCTTTCTGGTGTTGGACTCCATCCAGGGTTCCCATGTTGTTAAGACATTTTATTCCCATTCTGGTCATCCCCAGCCATGTGCAAGGCTCTGGGGATGGTGGCAGCAGCACTCCTGGAATGGGTCCTGCCTGGGGTTCCCTCCTCTCGCTCTGACGGTGGCAGCAGCACTCCTGGAATGG
>NW_012116265.1:17788331-17825702 GCF_000951035.1 Colobus angolensis palliatus | reverse complement strand
TCCTGCCTGGGGTTCCCTCCTCTCGCTCTGACGGTGGCCCAGCACTCCTGGAATGGGTCCTGCCTGGGGTTCCCTCCTCTCGCTCTGTCTCTCCTTCAGCATCCAGATAAAGCGGGTGATGACCTACCGTGACCTGGACAATGACCTCATGAAGTACTCAGCCATTCAGACGTTGGTGAGTGGAACAACTTCTGCATAGAGAGGCAGGCCCCAAGCAACGGGCTCTAATCGGTAGAGATTTCTCAGTTCCTCCCAAGCTGTACAGCACCTCCACCAGTCTCTGAGGCTGGCTGCGTGGTACCCATACCTCTGCTGCAGGTTTTAGCCTCGTTCATCTCACAGCAACCCTGGACCCAACATATTCCAGTGTTTCTCAGTGCCAGGCTCCCACCTGGCTGCCCACTTGGCACCTGACGGCACCCCACTTCCCTCTGTCCCTGTGGACATGCTGCTGTCACGCTCTGCCCTCCTGGTATGGTCCTTTGCCCCAAATCACGCCCAGCATGTAGGAAGCATAGCCTTCCCTCATTTCTCATTGGGCATGTGGTTTATTCATGATTTTACTCTCTTGTGAAGGCGTTCCTGCAGGTCTCAGTTTGGGAAGTTCTGATACACAAAAACTGATCCTGAATTTGTGAGAAAGAATTGCCTGAAAGCCCTCAAGGTACTCAGCCTGACCTTTTTTGTTTGCATTCACAGGATGGGGAGGTCGACCTGAAACTCCTCACCAAAGTGCTGGCGCCAGAGCACGAAATCCGGGAGGTACCGTGGTAGCAGCAGTTCCCCGGTCTCTCAGCTCTGGCATTCCCATAACCAGCCGACTCCCGGGCTGGCCTGTGCCTCCCTGAGGCCTGGATGGGAGGGAGGAGTCAGCTAAAGTTGAGGGAAAAGGCCTTTCTTTGTCTTACCCAGCGAAACCCTTCTTGGCAGGATGACGTCGGCTGGGACTGGGACCATCTGTTCACTGAGGTGTCCTCAGAGGTCCTCACTGAGTGGGACCCACTGCAGACGGAGAAGGAGGACGCTATGGGGCAGGCCAGGCACACCTGAGCCCGTCACCCATGCTCTAGACATGAAGAAATGCAGTGAGCTGAAAGCTAAAGAAACTTGCAAGCAGCTCTAAATTTTTACCTGGAATATTTTGTAATAAAAATATTTATATTCAGTCAACCACATTGGATAATTCAATTGCAATAAATTGCTTTATTCTGTGCCATCTCCTCCATTTCTTTCCAGTCCCTTCTTGGAAAAATGTATCACAAGTGAAGGAGAACTTTTAAACCAGCTGATAGGAACTTGAAACTCGCGGCCTTGTTGCGGAGCACGTGGAAGAGTTTGATTCAGGAGAGGGAGTGGGTACTCCTGCTGAAAGTTGTTCACTTCTCGGAAGGTTGCAAACAGTTGCCCGCTGGGGTTCTGGGGCGGGGCCTCCCTTCCCATGGGTGCTTTGGACCCTTTGTTTGTGACCTTAGTGATGCAGCATTGCCACCTGCATCATAGGCTTCCAGGCAGCTGCTGCAGCAGCAGGAGGAGGCAGCGGGACGGATAAGGAGACCCATTCTTCACTTGCATCAGGGTTTGGTGGCTGTTGTGAAACATTCTCCTTTCTCCCCTCTTCCTGCAACCCATGCCTTGAGCTCCAGACGCTTCTACGGGTTCCCAGAGCCTCATTTCTGATTCTCATGGGAAGGGGCCAACCAGCAGCCCTGAGAATTCCATGGAAGCCCTCTCTTACGGAGCCTGGGCCTCCCTTCTCCTTATTGTTTCAGATACGTGGCAGCCATCTCCACTGCTGTAAATATTATAACCGCCTGGTTCCAAGATGTGCTGAGATCAGGAGCAGAGTCCCACCCTTCTCCTAAACAGAGATGTCTTTTGTTTTTGTTTTTCTCTTTTCCTCCCTGAGACTTTATCTGAGGGCAGAGCCCCTTCACTGCCCGCTTCTCTTGGATGCGGCTTTGGGTTAGGCTGGCAGCAGCTAACTAAGGCCCACTCCCCAGCCATAAGGAGCTCTGAGTGCTTCTCTTATCCTGCCTGGAAAGCTCTTCATTAAAATTCAGAAAAACAAAGAGGCTCAACACATCAAAAACCCACTGGGGGGTTATTTTTGTGTGACTACGGTGCCCTTCCCCGGCGAGCCACATGGCTCCGGAACAGGCAGAGTGAATGCTTGTCTGTTAATTATAAACTCGGGGATTTAGTGGCTTTAGGGTTCCATTTCCTCCTTTTCCAGAGTCACACTTTTAGCCCAGGCAGCCCCTCTTTGGAATAATTCCCATGGCCACTGAAAAGTTTCTATCCAGGCTAGTTTTGCTTGAGTCTACATCATTCTGAAACCCAAAGGAGAAAGGCTGTATTTCTACTCCCTTAATTACTGGAAATCCAACTGCCTCAGGACTCTGATAACCTTGGAGGTCTCCAGCCAACCTGAGCAAGTGGCCAGGGGCTGCCTTCCTTTCTCCCTTTATTTTACAACAACAGCAGCAACGAGATCTAACACGGAGCTCTCACTGCACGCCAGGTGCTGGGCTCAGCACATAGGAATGATCGGGCTTCATCCTCACAGCCTCCCAGTGAAGCAGATGCTGTGGTTATCCCATTTTACAGATGAGGAAACTGAGGCTCAGAGAGGTTAAGAGATCACCCAAGATTATCCAGATTAGGAGTGGGAGAGCTGGAATTCCAAGTTCTGATGCCACAGCGCCTTAACACCTGTGTTTCTGTTACCCTTGCTGCCTTCAGCTTGGGAAAGTAATCCAGTTTATAGCAGACAGAATTACAAGTTCATCGGAAGAAAGAAGTCCACTGCCACCCCCCTCCCCAGCCCCCACTCTTGTCTGTGGAGTGACCACAGAGCATTGGGCTTCTGTCAGTCCCCTCTTGTGAAGCCTGGCAGCATGGGTGAGCTCAAGAGTCCTGGCCCCAGGGCGGTGGGACCTGGGTAGGAGCAGCTCTGTGTTGAGCAAATTGAGCTCAGACAAATCAGGTCCAGGCCACATGTGACTGAGTCTCCTTTCACTTGTCCTGTGCCCTGGCCATGTCCTGTCTGGGCGTTTTCCTTTACCTAGCATTTGCATATCATGTCTTCAGGGTGCCAGAGAAATGGGATGTTCCAGAATCTACAACCCCCCCAGTTCTCATCTGACATGGAGAATACCTGCCTTAGGTTACATCTAGCAGTGTCATATACTTGACTTCAGAGAGCGTTTCAGGAAGGTGGCCCAAGAGAGCAATGACAGAATCAGCAAGTATCCACAGGTAGCAGCAATATGGTTTTGTGCAGGCATGGGGGAGCATGAAGTGAAGAAGTGCTGCCATTTCTCTGCCATACATGGCTTGTTAACCAGTTCCTTACCAGTTTCTCCTAGACTGGCTCAAGTCACCTCTGAGCAGGCTTGGGTAGCCCAGCTGGTCTCTGACAAAATCTCCCCTGGTGTCTTTGGCATTGGATGGTCACTGCAGAGATGCCGTTCAGAGGCTGGGCTGTGATGGGGAAGTTCATTCATTACTTTGTGAAATAATTGATTGCCACGTCCTTCAGGCCAAGCTCCGGTCTAGGCACTCCAGATACAGAACTAGTCAGGTAAAACTCCCTTCCCTTATAGAGCTTGCATTCTGGAAGGGGAGATGGATAAATAAAGTAAAATAGATAGTGTCTCAGGTGGTAAGAGATACTATAGAGAAAAATGAAGCCGGCACAGGGAAGGGAGTGCTGGGGAGGTGGGTTGTGATTTTTTAGTAGGGCAATCAGGGGAGGCCTGCCTGAGAAGGGAGCATTTGGGCACACACCTGACAAGGTGTGAAGGAAGGAGTGAGACTGGTGCCCAGGGAACAGCGCTCTCAGTAGCAGGAACAGTATTTGCAAAAACCCGGAGGAAGGCATGAGCCTGACCTGTGGAAGGAGTGGCTGGAAGTCAAGGTGCCTGGGGTGGGAGTAACAAGGAAAGAGAAGATTCTCTGGCTCACTCTGCCCAAGGCCCGGCTTGTCACAGAAAAGGCCTCTGGGTGTCTGGGGTCCCCTCCCTCCTGTGATGACAGCATTCTCAGGCTTCCTTGGGCTTGACAGGCAGACTATGGAAAACTTTCCTCAAACTACTGCGTGGCCTCTTCATGCCTTGGCCTGGAAGAGGCGGAACTATTGATGCTGCATTGCAGGAGAGGAGAGCAATGAGCTCTGTCTGTCAGAGACCAGAGGTTAGGAGTCTGCTGCCAGCTCCCTGCCAGGAATGAGGGTGTGCCCACCGCACCAGACAGTCAGAGAGGCACTATAAGGCCCCTGCACAGAGTGCTCCCTGGAAACTCGGCTCCCAGTGAAGAGCTCAAGCCAGAAATTCATCCAGGCAGGCCAGCAGCTGAAGCTTAGGTCATCTGTATCCTTGACTGGTGATTCATCTTTGCTAAACCCCAGGACACTCCAGACGGGCTTTTATAACTACATGCTCCCATTGGAAACTGATGCCACCACCTGTTCAGTGTTGCTTGATCAAAATGTGTTACTTGCACAAATCAAGGTCTTCCTGCTTAGTAGGTAAGGATGCTTCTGGGCTCATTGCTGCCGAAGACCTGCATGCAAGGTGCTGTTTACTGCAGAGAGATATGGAAGCGTAGACTCTGCCTTGCTTGACCAAGCAGCACCATGCTTTTCTCCTTGAGGTCAAAGAGTCAATGGGGAAAAGGGTAGGTAGAGGGAATAGGAGTAAGTAACAGTGGCAAAGAGCACAGGTTCTAGAATCAGGCAGAATGGGGCTCCAGTCCCAGCTCTGCCATGTAGCTGTGGGCCCTGGAGCAAGCTACTTTCCCTTTCTGATCCCGTGTTTTCTTTTTTTGAGACGGAGTCTCGCTCTGTTGCCCAGGCTGGAGTGCAGTGGCCGGATCTCAGCTCACTGCAAGCTCCGCCTCCCGGGTTTACGCCATTCTCCTGCCTCAGCCTCCCCAGTAACTGGGACTACAGGTGCCCGCCACCTCACCCAGCTAGTTTTTTGTATTTTTTTAGTAGAGACGGGGGTTTCACCATGTTCACCAGGATGGTCTCGATCTCCTGACCTCGTGATCTGCCCGTCTCGGCCTTCCAAAGTGCTGGGATTACAGGCTTGCTCTGATCCTGTTTTCTAATCTGGAAAATGGGATGATATTAGTATCGTCTTGTTGGGATTGTGGTGCCCAGTAAAAGCCAGCTGCTGTCATTGGATTTGAGAACTGGATAAGATGGAAAAGTTAACATAGGAAAAGTGAGTTTATGGCAACAGTGTCTGCAGTTTGCTAGGGGGTATCACCTTCATCTCCCCTCATGAATCACTTCTCAGCCATGGATGGAAAGATGGCTTGGCACCAGGTTTTGTTTTGTTTTGTTATTTGTAACAGCTTTATTTAGATAAAATTTGTGTGCCACAAAATTAAAAGTATACAATTGAAGGTGTACAATTTAGTGGTTTTTAGGAAATGTATGGGTTTCTGCAGCCATCACCATAATCCTATTCTAGAACATTTTCCTCATCCTACAGAATTCCCTTGTGTCCATTTACAGTTAATTCCTGCTGTCATTCCCAGCCCTGGGCAACTGCTCTGTGGCCCCACTAGTTTGCTGATTCTGGACAGTCCCGAGTAGCTGGGATTACAGGCGTGTGACACCATGCCCAGCTAATTTTTGTACTTTTAGTAGAGACAGGATTTCACCATATTGGCCAGGCTGGTCTCGAACTCCTGAGCTCAAGTGATCCACCTGCCTCGACCCCACAAAGTGCTGGGATTACGGGCGTGAGCCACTGCGCCCAGCTGCACAGCTGTTTTCATTCCGCCTCGGTGGATTCCTAGGAATTAAATTGCTGGGTCATATGGTATGTTTACATTTAACTTTTAAGAAACTGCCAAACTGTTTTTCAGGGCCTCAGTTCTTTAGGATATCAGGGTTAAGTAAGTACTTTTTTCTTGTTTCCTGTCCTTAATTTGTTCAAAGGTTGCTGTTGAGTTTGTGGGAGGCACATTCTCCTGATTCCTCCCGCCCTGCCTTCTTCCTATCGTTGAGTTTATCTCTGCTTTGAGAACATAGGCCTCATCTGTCTCTATTCCCCACCAGCCTGTGAGCTCTTCCAGTCTAAGACTGGGTGTTGACTGCATTTCTATCCAACTGCATGCCTATTCCAGGAGTTCAAAGTCAAATAAAGCACACTCCTGACCTCGAGAAATTCACAAGCTAGCAAAGAAATAGTGTGTGAGTGAAAGAGCCCATATGATCTGCAAAATACAGATGGGAGGAGAGAGAGAGGGACACTTCGCCCACCAAGAAATAACAGAGGTGGGGCTGATTTGCTTAGAGCAAAGGCCACTTGTTCTTGTAAAGTTTTACTGGAACACAGGTATGCATGTTTACGTGCTCATTTGTTTACAAAAGCTCACTTGTCTATGGCTGCCTTTATGCTACAAGGGGCAGAACTTAGTTGTGACAGAGATCATCCGGCCTGCAAAGCCTAAAATATTAGCTATCTGCCGCTTTGCAGAAAAATGTTGCCAACCCCTCCTTAGAGGAAAGAATGAAGATGAGAAATAACAAACCTGTGTGCTCACAAAGTTCAGCTGCTTGTTTCTATCTAGGAAATTCATTGCAGCAGGAGTGATGTGAGTTGAATATAAGGAAAGACTAGAAGGGTGGGGAGATTCTAACAGAGAGACAACCTTTCTTTAAGAAAAGGAAATGAGCACTCATCAGTTCCAGGAACAGGGACATACTCTATCTGGAGACAAAAAGCTGGAAAGGGGGACATCTGGGCTCCTTCTTGGCCCTTTGATCCTACTTGGGATGTGGGGGTGAGGAAGTCTCTAGGAGCCAAATGCCTTTGGCAGCGGGCTCAGGATAATGAAGAGAAGGCCCAGTGGAGGGGGTGTTAGAAGCAAGGGAAGGGGAAAACTTTGATTTTTTTCTTTTGGCGAGGCAGACATCGGAAAGCAAGGGTGGTGGGAGCAGAACGAGGAAGAAGCCGTTCCTCTGTGGCTGTGCCGGAGTGAATTAATTCACGGCATATGTTTCCAGCATCTGTCGTGGTGACCTGGACTGGAGGGGTCAGTGAGAGAGGGGACCATGCCAGGACTGAGCATTAGCCCAGAATTCCCGGGCTGCAGGGGCTCTTGGCTCCCACTGAACGCTGGCTGGCCAGCCCACCCAGGAACAGCTGCTGCAGCTGCAGCCACCAGCGCTGCCTCAGGGAGGAGGGAGAGTATCCCCTTCCCGTGCTCCCCGCAAGAAAACACCTGGCTGAGGAGGGGCTGGGAGAAGACCAGAAAGAATCCTGCAGAACGCTATCTCTTCCAGCCCTTTAGCGGCGGTAGATTCCAACCAGCAGCCACACATCCTGCCAGCAGACTGGAGGTGTGTTCCCAAGGGACAGCACAGGAGGGGCGAGAGAGCCACAGCCCTGAATGGAGAATGAACAAGAATTTGGGGACTTCCTCTTAACTGCCAGTCCTAGAATTTCCCTGGAGGGTATGTGGGCTGCATGGGGCTGAAGTGTCCCTTGTGAGTTGATGGTCAACCTAGAGGAAGCAAGGCAGGCGGGCGTGGTGGCTGAGAACGGGGATGGTGCCAGGTTCACATCTCGCTCCTCCACATCGCAGCTGTATGACCTGGGGTATGTTCTCATAACTCCCTGAGCCTCAGTTTTCTCATCTGTGGAGTGACGCTGAAAATCATTCCTGAATCACAGGGCTCTTGTGATGATTAAATAAGCTGATACTTGCTGAGCTGATGCTCGTTAAGCATCTGGCACAAAGTGAGCACTCAATGAAGATGAGTTCTGATCGCACTGAATGGGCAGGCAGTGGTCACTTGTTGTCCCTGACCATAAACCACAGGGCATTAGGCCCTGACTGGACCCTAGTGGACATCTACCCCAAGGTCACAAACTGGAGGCCATAGGCTGATGTTGACTCACAGGATATGTTGGGTTTGGCTTACGCACTGTTTTTAATTGTTTTGTTAATTATCAACATTTAAAACTGAAAGGTTTAGACTTCCAGCTTCCTTTGGAAAATAACCGCTTGCTCCCAAAGTTTGGCTGCTTATTTCTATCCAGAAAATTAATTGCAGCTTCCAGCTTCTTTTAGAAAATGGGAGGATCAGCCAGCCATGGTGGCTCATGCCTGTAATCCCAGCACTTTGGGAGGCTGAGGTGGGCAGATCACAAGGTCAGGAGTTCGAGACCATCCTGGCTAACACGGTGAAACCCCATTTCTACTAAAATACAAAAAATCAGCCAGGCATGGTGGCATGCACCTGTAGTTCCAGCTACTCGGGAGTCTGAGGCAGAAGAATTGTTTGAACCCGGGTGATGGAGGTTGCGGTGAGCTAAGATTGCACCACTGCACTCCAGCCTGGGCGACAGAGTGAAACTCCATCTCAAAAAAAAAAAAAAAAAAAGAAAAAAAGAAAAAGAAAAAAATGAAAAAAGAGCAAGAAAATGGGAGAATCTGGTCACTGTGGAGCTGCCGTTCTTACAGCAGCTATGGACTGGAGCTGAGAAGCAACAGCCTTTAATGAGTAGCAGTTGAGAACCCCACACACTTCTGCAGACACATTCCTGCTTGGTCACTGCAGGCATTCACTTTAAGACCCCTGCCCAGCCTTCTCATTTTGCCAGTGAGGATTCTGTCCCCCAGTGACACTTATCCAACCAAGGTCATGTTCCTGAGCCTGGAGCGTGGTTACTAACAAAAGCCAGCATCCTTTGTCAGTAATCAGGGCCCTTGCCTGCCATCTAACCTCACATCATGCAAGCTGTGGAGAAGGCCCAGTTTCCCTACCACGGGTTCTCCTCCTCTTATCAGCCTAACTCTGTGTCCGGCACCCATCTAACAAGAGTCGAAGCAGAGTCCTAGGCTATTTGCAGGACCAGTAACAGGACCCTTTGCCAAGTGTCCCATGCTCAGCAGTCACAGGGAAAGGTGGGAGGTTTGCCTTCTTCCTTCTCTGGCCTCTGCAGGTGTAGGCATTATAAAAAGGCCTCGGGGGCCACCTAGCAGCCAGCAGCATCTCTACACAGGCCGCTCCGTGTCCAGGCTGAGACCGTGTGCTTCCCAGCTTGTGACTAAACATGGCGGTGGTACAAGGGCTCACCGTTTCTGGCCAGCACAGGACTTTCTGCTGTAATCTTTGCACCGCGCTCCCCACTGGGAGGCCGAAACTTTCTCTGACCTGTGCTGCTGTCTGAGACACTTGCCCTCCAGTCCTCCTTCCTGCCCTCTCCCCTTTCTCAGGCCTCAGACCCTCATCACCCCCAGAAGGCTTTTCCTGCTCCTCCTCCTTCCCCTCTCCCTTGATCTTTCCCAGAAATTACCCTCAGTAAATCTCCTGCACTTCCAACTCCACATTGGTGTCTGCTTCCCAGATGAGCCAAACAGAGAGCTGGTGGTGGCGCAGCTAGGCTCAGGGGGCAACGACTCCTGGCCAGGGCTGAGAAGACACAGCCTGTTACAGGGATAGGAAGTGGGCTCGCCTCCAAAGCCAGAGGGCTCATGAACCCTAGTGTGTGGGTGAGATTCAGGTCAGGGATCCCTGGTGGGGGGCCGGTAGCAGATCCCTCTCTCATTCAGGTAAGCGCCAACGTGGAATCCAATCCACCTGAGAAGGCCTAAATAGGAGGAGCTGGAAGCCCCTCAGGGGGCACTCAGCAAGAGTTTGGTCTCCTCTCAGCAGGAGCAGAAGCCAACTTGGTGTCTTCTTGCTGAGGTAGGGCACGGATAGCCTGATAGCCTCTGTTGGTGGCTTTATGGGAAGAGAACAAGGGATATCGTGACATACCAGGCCTGCCAGGAGACAGGAGGTTCCTGCCCTCTAGAGTGACACCTGTTGCCTCTCAGGATCTGGGGGTCACCTCTGGATGTTGGAGAAGAGAGGTAGAAGCAGTTGCATCCCACACCTCGCCGGGGCAGGTGCCAGGAAGCAAAGCCACCTCTCTGATATGGCAGAACGGGGCGGGGCGTGCTCTGATGGCAGAGCAGAGGCTATAACTGTGGGTTTTGTGAAGGGCTGGCTTGTTCTGAGAGGAGAGGAAGCACAGCTCCCCACCATCCCTAAGGCGCAAGGCCCTCCAACGTGGTCTTGCAGTTTGAAGGACAAAGGCAGTAGAACACAGGTTGAACAGGAAGGTGCCTCTCTGGGTGGAGATTGAGGCTACGTAGATGGGGGAGATGGCACTTAGTAGGAGAACTAAGCAAAGAGGGAAAAAAATTATTTAGCTCTTTAGGGAACAGAAATTAACCAAGCTGGGGAAGTGGAGCAGGGCAAGGATTGACTTCTAAGGAACTGGAGAGAAAGTTGCTGGGGGTGGGGACTGGGGGGCGGAAATGTTCCATATCTTGATTGTGGTGGCAGTCATATGTCCGTTTGTCATATTAGAAAAACTCATTAAACGTTACACTTTAAAAAAAGATGATTTTGTAGTTGTTGTTGAGATAGAGTTTTGCTCCATTACCCAGGCTGAAGTGCAATGGCACGATCTCGGCTCACTGCAACCTCCAGCTTCTGGGTTCTTGGTTCACTGCAACCTCCAGCTTCTGAGTTCCTCCTGCCTCAGCCTCCCAAGTAGCTGGGATTACACTTGTGTGTGAACCATGTCCAGCTAATTTTTGTATTTTTAGTAGAGATGGGGTTTTGCCATGTTGGCCAGGCTGGTCTTCAACTCCTGGCATCAAGCGATCCGCCCCGCTCACCTCGGCCTCCCAGAGTGCTGGATTACTTTTTTGCACACAGCCAAAAAAGGATTTTTTTTTTTTTTTTTTTTTTGAGACGGAGTCTTGCTCTGTCACCCAGGCTGGAGTGCAGTGGCGCAATCTCAGCTCACTGCAAGCTCCGCCTCTCGGGTTCACACCATTCTCCTGCCTTAGCCTCCCAAGTAGCTGGGACCACAGGCGCCTGCCACCACGCCCAGCTAATTTTTTTTATTTTTTTATTTTTTTTTATTTTTAGTAGAGACGGGGTTTCACTGTGTTAGCCAGGATAATCTCGATATCCTGACCTCGTGATCCGCCTGCCTCGGCCTCCCAAAGTGCTGGGATTACAGGTGTGAGCCCCCACGCCCGGCCAGGATGATTTTTATTGCATGTGATTTATACCCCCAATGAGCCAGACTAAAAAGATTTTTAGCCCTCACCATCTCAGGTGGGTGAGTTGGGGAGCTCCTGTTTGTCCCCCACCGTCTCTGGCGTTTTGCAGCATCCCCCAACCCCCTGAGAGCTAGGTCAGGAGGCAGAGGAGCCTCCGATGCCCCCTCAAGGAGTGCCCCTCAGCCAAGACCCCAGACCAGGGTGCTGTGCAGGCTCAGAGCTAGCCTTTCAATTTCATCTTCAGTTTTGTTTTCTGTGATTACATTTGGAAAGGAAAATCTAGCAGATTTGACTATTGGAGAGAGCAGATGGTCCAATTTGAAGTAAAACAAAGGCATTTGGGAGCTGTTTTTGACATTCTTGTGGAAGTGCAGGTTTGTTGAGCCCAGATTAGGGAGGACACCGGGAACCTTGAGGACCCAAGGCTGTTTAAAAAGTGCATCGCCCTGAGAGAACAGGATGTGCCATCTTTTGCATTGCAATCGTATTTTTGACCTGAAGGATATAAGAACTTTTGATGCCAGATCATTTTTTTAAAAAAAATACCTCTTTAAAAGGTCACACAATCCTATTTTTTAAATATCATCTTTATTTAAATGACTAATGCATATTCACTGAATTTAAAGCTAGATATTTAAATGTCTTAAAAATCCCTTTTCACTCTGCTCTGCCCCTACCCATTCCACAGCCCTTCCCAGAGGTGAGCAGAGTGTGCCTTTCTGATAATTCAGGGCACTGATGTACACATAGGTGGTCAAATAGAGGCCCAGAGCTTGGCTTTCTTTATGTAATTGGTGCCATTCTGCACGTGTGGCCTGTAACGTGCTTTTTCCTCTTGTCAGCACACCTTGCAGAACTTTCCCGTTGGTGCCTCTCTCCATGTTCTGTCAGGGCCTCTCTCCTGGTTCCTTCGGGGCCTCTCTCCTCGTTCTGTCAGGGCCTCTGTCCTTGTTCTGTCAGTGACTCTCTCCTCGTTCTGTCAGGGCCTCTCTGCTCGTTCTGTCGGTGACTCTCTGCTCGTTCTGTCGGTCCTCTCTCCTCGTTCTGTCAGTGACTCTCTCCTCGTTCTGTCAGTGACTCTCTCCTCATTCTGTCGGTGACACTCTGCTCATTCTGTCAGTGACTCTCTGCTCATTCTGTCGGGTCCTCTCTCCTCGTTCTGTCAGGTCCTCTCTCCTCGTTCTATCGGGTCCTCTCTCCTCGTTCTGTCGGGTCCTCTCTCCTCGTTCTGTCGGGTCCTCTCTCCTCGTTCTGTCAGGGCCTCTGTCCTTGTTCTGTCGGTGACTCTCTCCTCGTTCTATTGGGTCCTCTCTCCTCGTTCTGTCGGTGACTCTCTCCTCATTCTGTCAGGGCCTCTCTCCTGGTTCCTTCGGGGCCTCTCTCCTCGTTCTGTCGGGGCCTCTCTCCTCTCACCTAACACGGTGCCTGGCCACAGAGCACTTCTCAATATGCATTAAAGCTCATTATTTACCTACAGGGCTTTGCACGTGGTTAAGACCAAGAGTAAAGTCCCTGCAGTGCCCTTGTTAGCCGTGACTTCGTTCATGTTACTAACTTCCAATAATGATAATAACTAACATTTCTGAAGCTCTTACCAGTTGTCAGGCAATGTGCAAAATGCTTTTTGTACATTATCCCACTCAGTCTTCTCAGTTGTGAGGTGGGTACTGCAATCATGCCCATTTCAGAGAGAAGAGAAACTGAGGCTTAAGCCCAGGCCTTTCTTATTCCATCTTCAAGAAGCACCAGATGAGTGAGTAGTGTCCATCCTGTTCTGTGTTTCTGTTGGTGATCTGCTGGATCCTCTTCCTGACTTGGGGTACAGCAAAGTTCTGTCCCTCCTCTGGGGTCTCCCTCAGTAAGGAACACGCGTCCATGGTCAATGCCAGGTGACTCTGCCCCTTGGAAGCTCTGCCCATTGACTTGGCATAATGGGAGCACTGAACACAGGGAGTCTCACCTTGCACCAAGGACATCAGGTTTTCCTTCTGACCACGTTTAAGTGGGTCACTAAGTGGTTTTCCTTGAATCTAAAGGCAGAATGGCAACACCTGCCAGGAAGGGTTTCTCAGAGGTAGTCACCTGGCCCTGCTCCACCTGCATCCGAAGCACCTGCAGGGCTTATTAAACATACAGGTTCCTGGGCCCCTGACCTACTGGATTAGAGTCTGAGGGCAGGAAAAACCTGAGACTATGCATTTTAAATAAGCGCCTTCCCAAAGCCCTACCCCATTTGAGAACCTTTGTCTAAGGCAGAGAGGTTGCGGACTGTTGGCTCACAGTAAAAACAAGAAGACCTCTGCTAGTTTGAAAGATCTGGCAATGCCAAGCCTACTTTCCCTCATGGCACTGACTGGAGACCCTGGGACAGGGCTTAGGCTGTCTCTCCAGCTACCCCATTCCCTGCCTGTCCTCTTCCCATGATTTCTGTCAGCATTTTGAGTGTGTGACCACTGGTCAAAGGAGATGGTAATGGTAATGTCTGTCAGCGCCAATGCCAGGTGACCAAGGCTTGACAAGCGAGGCCAATTCTGGTGCACGCCTCCTCCCTGTATGCAGGTGGCACTTCTGCCCTCCTTTGTAGAGCTCACGTAGGAGGCACATGTTCACCCCTCCCCACCCTCCTACTGTCTGTCACATGTGCTTTCTGAATGCTCTGGACATGAAATACGCCTGTGCTGCAGGTGGAATACCCTTCCTGGCGTAAGATCAGTGTTTCTCAAAGCAGTTTACAGACCACCTGCACCAGATCGCCTAGGGGGAGCTTACAAAATGCAAATGCCTGTCTTCCACCCGAGACCTAGGGAATCAGAATCTCTGGGGTGGGGCCTGGGAATCTGCATTTTGAACATAGGCCCACAGGTGATTTTCATGCACCTGTTGGGACCGAGAGGCCCCTGGTCTTCTGGAGAAGAGAGAGTGAATGTAGGTTCATTGAGGTCCTGGTCAAATAGGCCTCCTGGGACTTCGGCTTCTCTGAGAGAAGAGGGCCCTTTCCTCTGCCTGGCCAGAGCCTCTCCCACACGGTTCCCCGCTGTGCCCCAGGGCAGCAGGCTCCCAGGGCTCAGCTCTTTATCAGATTTCATCTCCTGTCACTTTCAGAACCAACTCATTATTCCTTTATTATTCCCATTCTCCTGTTTATCGTTATTAATAATCACTCCAGACAGGCCAGGGTGCTGACAGCTCCCCCTTGTCCATTCTTTTTGTCTGTTTTAATCCTGCCTGCTTATCTGGCACTGACCTGATCTTTTCCCCATTTAATTAAGCAGTGCTGGTAAGTCCACTACGGCCCATGTGGAGATGGGACTGATCAGCTCTCCTGATAGGCAGAGGAGTGATGGCCACCCCGCAGGAGGGGCACGAAGGAGTGGGCAGGAGTCCCCGGAGCAGCCACATTGGGTCCAGAGGCCTGGGGAGCCAGGGGTGGCTGATAACCAGCACCCATTGAAAAGCAATGCTTCTCAAACCTCAGTAAGTTCTAGAATCACCAGGAGGGCCTACTAAAGCCCAGGTGACTGGGCCTCACCCTCAGTGCTTCTAATTCAGCAGGTTCATCTGGGGAGCGGCCATGAATCTACATTCCTAATAAACACCCAGCTGGTGCTGCCACTGCCGGTGCAAGGACCACATTGTCTCTGTGTTCGTGGGCCGACCTTGGCCTAGTGACGGACACTGGCCGGGCCAAAGGGGGTCTTGTTCTGATTGGATTAAACAAGACACCTCAGCAGAGGAAACTGATTGCAGTCTTCAGGGACTGAGCCAGGGCTGCTCAGGACTAGAAAGGGAAGGGAGGGATTCAACACATGGTTTTGAGAGACAACCTGGTCTTAGTGATGCTAGGGGCAGTGAAAGAGAGAAAGTAAAGATGCCTCCATGGTTTCAAGCAGCTAGAAATATGGTGGTGCTTGACAGAGATAAATACCAAGGGAATCCAAGGGCGTGATGCAGGGATACACTGAGGCTGGCACAAGCTACATAATCTGCCCGACCCAGTGAAAAATGAAAATGCAGGGCCCCTTGTTCAAAAGTGATTAAGAATTTGAAGTCATAGGCAACAGAGCATGAAACCAAGCACAGGGCCCTTCTAAGTACAGGCTGTCTGCCCTGGCTGAGATTCAGGCAACAGCAAGAGAGCCACAGAACAGACCACCACCTTGGCAGCCTGTCCATCACTCTGCCATCTCTCTCTCTCTTTTTTTTTTTTTTTGAGACAAAATCTTGCCTCTGTCACCCAGGCTACAGTACAATGGCGTGATCTCAGCTCACTGCAACCTCTGCCTCCCAGGTCCAAGCGATTTTCCTGCCTCAGCCTCTTGAGTAGCTGGGATTACAGACGTGCACCACCACGCCTGGCTAATTTTTTGTATTTTTAGTAGAGATGGGGTTTCACCATGTTGACCAAGCTGATCTTGAACTTCTGACCTTGTGATCCGCCCACCTTGGCCTCCCAAAGTGCTGAGATTACAGGCATGAGACACTGCCCGGTTTCACTCTGCCGCCTCTTGTGTGATTGGCATGTCCATTTCTGATGTCATATGAGACAAAACGGAAAGTCATGGGGCTCAAGAGTCATCACTCAGAGTCTTACAGCGGAAGTGCTGCAAATAGGAAAACATAATGGGTAAAATCCTCAGAGGAGCTGCTGGCACGATCCAGGGACGGGTACCACGGTCATCATTCACACAAAGTCAACCACCTTCGGGAGAACAGAATCAGACTCTGTGAATGGAAGTTTATTTCTTTAAACTACCATTTACTGCGCATTTACTCTGTTCTAGACACTGCACAAAGCCCTTTAATAGAGCACTTCATCCTTGCAAAAGCCCTGTGAAGTCTGTATTATTTTCTCCCTTGTGCAGATGAGGAAACTGAGGCAGAGAGAAGCACAGTAACTTGCCTAGTGAGTGAGAAAGCCAACTCATTAAGCCCAAGCATGTACCTGGAGCTGGGAAATGCTGTCTGGGCCGGGATGTCAGTACAAAGGACAAGAGAGCTCCAGGCTGACCCAGATGGGGGCGCCATGGGATGGGAGCTGTGTGCCTGTGCACCTGGGTGCTGCAGGAAAATGTGGAGAAACCCAAGTGCCAGCTAAAGATGGAAGGATTTATAGCAATTAAAATGTTTTGCCTGGGAGCTGTTTGGAGCCTCTTTTTTTTTTTTTTTTTTGAAGCGAGAGTTTTCTGACTCCAAGGTGTTAACAGGCCATCTAAATGGTTTTGTTTTTTAATTGCAGCAAATGACTGCACAGCCATTAGATTTTGCCTCTCTGCAGTTGTTTCTGAGCCCTTTCAGGCTTCCTCTTCCTATTTATTCTGTTTAATTCAGTCAGGTAGCTCCGGGGCAATGGAGATCAATACCGCTCTTTGATAGAAAAGAGTCAGGTTTGAAACCTAGAGATAAAACTGACACATTTTGTATAAATTTAATTAAAAATGCACCTTTAGTGGCTTGTTGCCAGCACAAAGCCGAGTGTCTATCTCTCTATCTGCCTCTCTCCTCCCCTTTCTCTCGTCCTCTCTCTCTTCCTTGGCTTCTCCCCTTTCTCTCTTTCTTTTCTTGTTCCTAATAGGGAGATCTCTATATCTGCCTCACTACAGTCTCGTTTTCTGAGTTTAGACCTGAAACTTCTGTGCTGAGGGACGATAAGGGAAGTGTGTGAAATTCTCAGCAGATCCGCTCTGGTCTCCTTGTTCCGGAGTAAGCCGGGGAGAGAGAGAAAAAGGGGGCAAGATGAGGGGAGCAGAAGGCCCAGTCATGGCTTTGCTTTTCTTTTAAAATGCTTTTTCTTTTGACCCCACTGCCTGGAGGAACGGGGGCTACCCCGGCCTGGGGCCCACAGCGCCATGGCTTCCTGGATGCTTTCCTACCTACCTGCCACCGCAGCCGAACGCGCCTCCAGGAGCCCTCAGCAGGGTGCAGCAACAGAGCCTGGGGGGCGCAGCAGCCGTCAGCCCCTCTCCCCAGTAACCCCAGGGCTGCTGCACACATTTGTCTTGTGTTTTACAATCTGCCCCTTCACCTCCTTCCCTGCTGTTTCTCCCCCTTTCACTCTTCTCTATCCCATTTGGCTTTCCTCATTTTTCACTTGAGTGGGTTTCCTATCCCCGACTCCGCTCCGGCCTCACTCTGCTCAACACCAATAAAACACACTCAACACAGGTAGAACAAGGTGCCCGAGCTCAGCGTGACAAATGGCTCGCCCCGCCCTTGCTAAGTGCGGCTGTAAATTGCCCCTCCCGTTGGCCTGGCGTGGCCAGGGGCTGTGCTCAGCAGCCCCTCCATGGGGGTGAGGGGGCCAGCAGCGGGCCTTAGACCTAGCATTTGGCCAGCGCCCAAGGCCTCTCCCAAGGTCCTGGTATCCAGGAGGGAGTGAGGGGGCTGGGTGGGAGGTGAGGGGCACCTGTGGCTTTGGCTGGAGCAGCTGGGCCATCTTCATTGATCGGGCCATAACTCCAGCAGCTAACATTTCCTGCACACCACCATGTGCCAGGCACTGTGCTGAGGCTCCGCAGCGCGTGAGATGTAATCCTCACAGCAGCCTGTGAGGTGTAGGCACCGTGACTACTCCTGTTTCACAGATGACAACCCTGAGGAAGGCTTAACAAGGTCACATAACTTGCCAAGGTCACCTGACTACTAAGTGGCAGGCTGAGTGTACCGCAGACCTCCCAGACTCTCAAATTTGGGCTTTGCATCCCATACCCTGTGTGGGTGGCACCAGGCTGGGCACAATGGGAAGCAAGATGTCAGCTCCATGCTCCAGATGGGCATGGTGTTGATTTCCTTCTCTACTTCATGAAGCTCCTCCTGCCTTTGTCCCCACAGCCTGTGGACAAGGGGAAGACACTTGCGGCTCCTTCTCCCTAGAACAACTGATCAGAAATGAGGAAATCCATGCTCTTGCTTTTTTTGCCTCTCTGGGAACAGCCAGGGCGCCCCAACTTGGAGAAGGAGCAGGGCAGGGGGCTTGTCTCATTCTGGCACCAGGGGAGTCCCGTGGATTTGTGTTTTGTGGGATGGAGAGCCCAGGGCTTGCGAGTCTGTAACCTGGTCCCCATGGGCATCTGGTAACATGCTAATGGGCATGTTCGAGCTTCTCATCTTTTGCTTTGGGTGTCTTTAATCGCTGCCAATGAAAGTGCAGACTGGAGAGGAAAACAGCCCGAGCTGGGGCTGCTGGACTTCCTCTCTCTGCCTTCTTTCTCGCTGGTAATTACAAACAAAATGGCCAGGATAATTGAAACGGAATTTGGAATCAGGGCCCCGCAGGCAACACTTGTTGAAAGAAGAAATAAAGATCGGTTGGGTCACGTCTTTTGTAATTTGCGTTTAATAATCATACCAGGAGGTACGCACAAAGGGAGAGGCGGCATGTGAGCCAGCTCCCAGCCTGCCCGCACCCTCCCTGAGTCTGCTGGGGAGGGAAAAAGGAACATGTGAGGGGCGGGCAGGGGCGGGTAGAGGGAGGATGCACACAAGTTGGAGAAAGTTATCTCCACGTGTCAGGCACAGGAGAAGGGGTGTGGGCTGGGGTGGGCCAAGTTGCTAGCTGAGATGAAGGTGATGTGAGAAACCTTCGTGTTGGGTGCCCTCATCCCCTGTACTCTGCACACCTGCTACTTGTCTCCATGCACATACCCCATGGGAGCTGAGGGTGACTGTGGCGTGAGGCGGCAGGAGCCCAGGAGATGGATGCCGTGATTTCAGACATGCTACAGAGAGACTCTCTGGATCAAGAGCTTGGAGCACTGCCACTACTCAGTAATGCTGGCCCCAGAGCTAGGGTGGAGGGGGGCTGCTCCGCAGGGTGTAGCTGCAGCTTCCAGGCTGTGGGCGTGCGTGCTTTCATAGGTGCTCCATGGGAGCCCTGCAGCCTACTATTCCCCAGAATCACTGATCCTCAGGCTTGGGTCCTTAAGGAGTGTGCCACTTTTACACAGACACACCCCCACTCTCCTGCCGACCCCCTGCACTAAGAGCACCTAGAGCCGCGCTCTCTCAACCACCGAAAACATTCCCCCCCTTCCCTTAGGATGCTGCCCCTTTCTGTCTGCAAGACCCCACGGAACTGAGATCTCAAGGGCTCCCCCGACACATTATCACAGGGTGGGGGGCTGTCTTGGAGGTGGAGAGATGGTGTTACAGACTGAATTGCGCCCCCTCCCCCGTAATTCACTTTGTTGATGCTCTAACCCCCAGTACCCCAGAATGTGACTATATTTGGAGACAGGGCCTTTAAAGAAGTAATTAAGTTAAAATGAGGTCATGGAGATGGGCCCTCATCCAATCTGACTGATGTCCTTATAAGAAGAGGAAATTCACATACCCAAAGAGACACGAGGGCTGCGTGTACACAGAGAAAGACCGTGTGAGGACACGGCGAGAAGGCGGCCATCTGCAAGCCAAGAGAGGTCTCAGGAGAAACCAGGCCTGTCAACACCTTGATCTGGGACCTCCAGCCTTCAGAGCTGTGAGAAAATACATATCTGTTGTTAAAGGACCCATCTGTGGTGCTTTGTTAGGGCAGCCCTAGCAAACTAGTACAGAGAATGAGAGGCAGGGAGACACTGGCCTGGGATGCCTCTTGCCCTGCAAGCTCTTCTCTCTCTTGTCTGGACATGCATAATGTGTGCTTGAAATGCACCAAAGAGAGGGACCCTAGCTGCTTCCCTTCCTAGTGGGGCCAGAGCCTGAATGACCCAGGGAAGGGAACTTGCATGCTGGTCTTTACCCGTGGCTCTTTCTCCAAGGCCCAGGGCTGCCCACCACCAGGCCCTGGTCATCGGGTGCTCACAGCCCTGTGATGCCCAACTTCCATCTCTTCCTTCCATTCTTAAGCCTCTTCCCCTTTCACCATTGATGAGAAAAAGTGTCCTGCCTTGATAACACAAGGGGGCTCTCAGTCCTTGCAGAAGCCAGAATCCTGGCAACCAGGGACCTGGAATCTGGGAACCATCCAGTCAGGAATATTTCTGAACAAAGAACTATAGAAAGGGGGCATGAATGAAGAGCTTTTCAAAGTCTGGATGTCTGGTGTGCACGGTGTGACTTCCTCCCTACCTAAGGCCTTGGCACAGGGCACACACCCCTTTCAGGGCAAGGCCTATGGTCACAGGGCTCCAGGTGGCTGGTGGAGAACGCTGCTCCTGGGCTCTTGTAGGTGGATGGCTTAGACCATCAGAGGAGCAGACTCTGGGGAGCAGAGGTATCCCCGGGCTGGGGACAGAGGAGAAGCACAGCAGCAAAGGATAGAAAGGGGATAGACAGAGTCCTGGACGTCTCAGTTTGCAAGGGCTTTGTGGGTGAGGGGGGATGGGTGCAGGAGCGGGCAGTGGGCAGGGAAATCATGAGCTGCTAACATTCTGGAGAACTGCCTCTGCTGCCAAGAGCTGATGGATATGCTCTCAAATCCCTTCATTTTAGTTCCTCCATGCTAGTGTGGGAGGAAGGGGAAGTAAATGGTGGTATCTCCACTGTACAGAGAGAAAATGGGGTTTAGAGAGGTTAAGTTCTTGCTCACAAATGCACAGCTTAAAAATGGCAGAGCTGTAACCCAGGGCTTCTAGACTCTCCATCCAAGCCTTTCCTTCTAGAACAGGGGCTGGCAAACTACAGCCCATGGGCCAAATCTGGCCCACTGCCCATCTTCATGTGGCCTGTGAGCTGAGAAAGGCTCACATTTTTCAATGATTGGGGAAAAAAATAAAAAAATAATATTTCATGACAAATGAAATTACATGACATTCACATTTCATAGTAGAGCTTTATTGGCACACAGCCTCACCCATTGGTTTACCTTTGGTCCACGGGCTTTCGTGCCACAACGGCAGAGCTGAGCAGTCATGACAGAGACTGCAGAGTCCTCAATACCTAAATATGCCTTTTCTGGGCTTTCATAGAAAGCATTTACCAACCTCTGCTTTAGGGTCACATAACTTGAGATTTCTCAAGTTGAGAGGTGGAAGAGATTTCAGGCACCATCCAGTCTGAAAATTTCAATTCCCTCCCATTCTATCCATCTATTTCCCCCAAAAAGCAATTAGACCCATTGCATCTAAACAGCTCCATTCCTAGGTTACCCTTGGATCCCCATCCCCCGCCCAGCCTCCTCCCTGTCCTGCACTGCTCTCTGCAAGCCGAGCTCACAGCAGCCTGCCCTGGGGCTGGAATGAAAGACTTTGTACCTCTACATCTTTGCTCTGTTGTTGTCTGTTCCTGAGTCTCTTATGGGGCTCCTGTGGCACCAAGCCACCCATGTCCTCAGGCTTGGAAGCCCACAGCCTGCAGGAGGTACCCATACCAGGGTCCAGAGGTGACCACTACCTGGGTGATTGGAGCAGGGCGTGGTGAAACTTGGGGGTGTGCCCTGGGGTCACACTGTTTTGGTGAAAGCAGGTTCAAGTCCTGGCTCTGGGTAACTGCTGACTTGGGTGAGTCACTTCAACATTCTGTGCCTCAGTTTTCTCACTTGGAAAATGACTGAAATAATAGCCTCTACCCCATGGGATTGTGTGAGCATGAAACGGGTCAATGCATGTAAAGTGCTTGGAGAGGCACCTGGCACACAGCATGTGCTCTATGAGTGACAATGATCATGATGATGATGGTGAGGATGATGACTATTATTAAAAGTCCTATTCTAGCCAGCTTATTGTTTCAGGCCTACTGAGCAGAAGCAGAGGTTTCTACTGGACCTCCCTGCACAGAGATCCCAAGGGCCCAAGGGCCCAAGGGCCTTCATGGGACCATCAGCTGCCAAAAAAAATTTTATAAGGCCAAGTCTTAGCCTGAGATTTTGTGCCAAATTTCCCCTGGAATCTGTGTCTGGGCTGAGGGTCAGGGGGATCAGAAGGTCAAGGCCACAGGCTAAGTGCTCTCTGTCTGGGGAAAGAGGTGCTATGAAAAATAAGGGCAAGATGGCAGTGAAAATGAGCGAACTGTCAACGCACTTGAATCCTGTAAATACAACAGGTAGCTAAGAAAGCAAGTTGCGAAAGAAGATAAACCACAAAACATGCCAGACAATTCCATGTATTATTTAGGATACATTCCTATATGGTAAAAGTCTGAAGAAATATACAGGAACGGGCCAGGCATTGTGGCTCACACCTGTAATCCCAGCACTTTGGGAGGCTGAGGCGGGCAGATCACTTGAGGTGAGGAGTTCGAGACCAACCTGGCCAACGTGGTGAAACCCTATCTCTACTAAAATTAAAAAATTAGCCAAGTGTGATAGTGGGCACCTGTAATCCCAGCTGTTCAGAAGGCTAAGGCAGGAGAATCACTTGAACCCAGAAGGCAGAGATTGCAGCAAGCCGAGATCACGTCACTGCACTCCAGCCTGGGTGACAGAGCGAGAGTATGTCTCAAATAAATAAATAAATAAATAAATAAATAAATTTAAAAAAGAACTATACAGGGATGGTGAACACTGAATTTGTGAATTCGGAGTAGTGCTTTCCCCAGGTGGAGGCGAGGGGACTGACCTGGAGAGGGACACACAAGGTCCTTCACCTGAATTTGGGGAAAGAATGTATTCTGGAGGGTGTATGTGTGAGTCCTTCATATTATTCTAGAAACCTTTTTATAGGTCTTAAGTATTTTATAATAGAAATATTTTTGATGTAGGCAAGGCTAATTTTGTAAACCTAATAGACTTTGGAGGCAGGGGTCTCAAAATTGTACCAAGAAGCCCCAAAGATGGACCGGTAGAGATGAACGCATCCTGGTGGACAGTGTGCCCTGTAGCGTGCGGGCACTGCCTGACGCTCCAGACCCTCATGCACATCCCCCCTGCCCCACACCCGCTCACCTGCTCCTCTCCTGCCCTCCTCCCTGGCGCCTAGCAGTCCTTCCCCATCTGCTTGCTGTGTTGTTCCTTGCTCGGTAATATGTCCTCTCTGGGCTGTGGCATGGGCAGAGGCTCTGGTCCCCCCTCTCTGGTGAGGCAGAGAGGCTTAGGAACATGTGTTTCTGGGAGGCAGACACCAGCTGGTTGGGGAGACATTTGCATATTCCACTGAGCCCCCCAGAGCCAAGCCAGGGTTGGGAGGAGGAGGCTGCGGCAGGACAGAGGGAGAGGGAAGGCTCTGGTCAGCTAGGGGTCAGATGGAACAGATTTCAGATTGGAGAGACAGATGGTTAAAGCAGAGAAGAGGGAGGGGAGCGAATCATGACTCCTATGTGAAGGAAGTCATTCGAGAGCCCTAAAATATCTAGTGTCTTTGCAGAGATTTGCGGTTATCAAAACATTTTTCTCTTTGACTTGTTTCCTCCTTGTAGTCCTGTGAAGTAGGTATGACCATCAGCCCCATTGTACAGATGAGGAAGCTGAGACTCAGACCGCAGAGCTAGTGCACGGGGAAGTCTCTGGACTCCTGGTCCAGTAGTGTTCCTTTCACTCCACCTCAGAGCCAGCTGCAATTGCTGTCTCCACGTGCTTTTCTCACATTCTTCTGTCAGCCCATTCTAGTGGCGTTTCTGACCCCACCATTCCATTGAAGCTGCTCTCCTCTAGGTCACTAGTGATCCCCTTGATGCCAAGTCCAATGGTCACTTCTCTGTTTCCACCTTATCTTGCCTCTCTGCAGCATTTGTTGTTGTTGTTGTCTGAGACAGGGTCTCATTCTGTCACGCAGGCTGCAGTGCAGGGGTGCAATCTTGGCTCACTGCAGCCTTGAACTCCTGGGCCCAAGTGATCTTCCCACCTCAGCCTCCCAGATAACTGTGACCATAGGCACATGCCGCCACACCCAGCTAATTCTCTGTAGCATTTGACACAGGTGACCACTGACCTCCCCTTCTTCCCAAAATGGCCTTCACTTTGGTTTCCATGACAACCCCCGCTGTGGTTTCCCTCCCTCTCCTTGGCTGCTCCTTTGCAGGCTCTGCTCCATGTCTGAATGCTGGGATGCCCAGGGTTCAGACTGCAGCTCTCTCTTCTCCCTCCTCTCTCTGTACATCAACCTGAACCTCTCCTGGTCCAGTCCTGGCACTTCCAATACCATCTATACTGAAGAATCCCAAATCTATTTCTGCAGGGCTGCTCTCACCTTGGGCTGCCCTACATGGTGGTCAAGAGCATAGCCTCTGAATCTCAGCTCTGCCATTTATCAGTTATGTGACTTCAGACAACCTTTCTCTGTCTCATTCTTGCCATCTATGAAATGGGGATGATAAAGCCCCTACTCTGTAGGGTTGTTAGGAAGATTAAATGAGATGCGAAGGGCTTAGGACATTGCCTGGCACATCATAAGCAATCAAAAAATACAAGACATTGTTGCTTGACATCTGTTTCTCCAACATGCCAAGCATCTTCCCACCCCACAGCCTTTGCACTAGCCCATTCCTTTATCTGGAATGTTATTCTCTTGACTTTCCTAAGGCCCACTTTTTTTCCTTCAGATTCCCTGACCACCCAGGCTACAGTAGTCACTCAGTCACTCATTGTCACCTCATTCTATTAAAAACTTTTGTGTAACACCTATTGTTACTGAATATTTTCCTTTTTATTTATTAGTTGACTCCCCCAGTAGAATATAATCCTCATAAGAACAGGGATCTTTGTCTGTTCTGTCCACTCTATCTCCCTGTCCCTGGAAGTACATATAGTAAGTGCTAGATACAGATTTGTTGCATGAATGAACAGTAGCTTAAGCTTCCAGCCTGGGAATGGCCTGACATATGCCTCATTCCCTGGCGTCCTGGTCATTGTCAACTGGGGAGGAAGATGTCTCCAACTGAGAAATCACTGAGAAGATATTTTGTCATGTTTTCAAGCCCCAGAAATGTTAGAGTTCTCATCAGTTGCCCCCGCTCCCTTCCCAAAATACAATCACAGCAACCACCCTCTCCCCTGACTTGACCAGCCCAAGAGAATCCTCCCTGTTGCTCCACAGGGGTTGGGCGGCTGATTTCAGCATGCCCGGTACTGTGAAGGGCCCCAAAGAGACCTAGAAGTACTGTAAGATTTAGTCTCCACTCTAGAAGACCCTACAAATCGGAACCAGAGTTAGGGTAAGGGAAAGATCAAGGCCAAGCTTGTAGAGGATATTCAGGGCTGCAGAAATCCCAACAGAGTGGCAAGAGTTGCAGAGGAAAGAGCCTGGTCACTCCCAGGTCAGAATGCCCTTCTCAAGGTGTGGCCCCCTAGGATAGGGGAGGGGGAACTGCCCATCAAAGACCTCCTCCAGGTCCCACTGCACCTCACCTCAGATCTCTTCTCTGGCCTGCCTCTCTGACCTCCAGGGCCAAGAATGATGACTGGGCAATGGTAATCTGGGAGGCTGGCACCTGGGCCTGTGCTGGCTGGCCCTTCAATGCACAGAACCATCCTTCTCACCTAGGGGCCAGAGCCATGCTCAGGCTTTGTCTTTAATCGGGGCCCTGCTCCCTTTGTAGACAAAGTGTTTCCCAGATCTTCCCAGAAAGTATGGATTGCAAACACTTGATCCCATCCGCTGTGTGTTAGGGCACCCAGGCTGGCCAGATGCAGGCCTGGCTTTTGATCTGGAAGCTCTGCTCCTGAGCACGGGAGGGATCTGGTGTTCCTGCCCACCATAGGAGGGAAATAGCTTCAGAGAATGATCATGAAGAGAGTGACCTGGGAAGGGGATACCAGAGCTGGGAGCCACAGGATCCAGAGCAGGTGGCTGAGAAAGAAGGTAGTCTGGGTGTGGGAGCAGACCACCCCACAAGCCCATGCCCCAAGATGCACAGAGGTAGGACAGTGAGATCCTTCTGGGATGAACAAGCACGGTCATTTCAGTGCTTGCTAATGTGCTGTAGCCCCTGCTCCTTCCATCTCCAGGCGGCTGCAGCAGCTCCAGCTCTAAATCCTCAGATCCACTGGGAAGAACCTCATTTTTACGATTTCCGCAAATAAACTCATTATGTTCTATTGGCTCCTACTGGGCCATGTGCCTACTGAAGAACCAATCATTGGGTCCAGGGTGATGGATGCTGGGGTTAGCATCAGTGAGCCTAGATGAACTGCTCAGAGCTGGAGTTGGTGCCCTCCACGCACAGAGCCTGAGAGTGGGGGAGGGCTATGTTTCCTAGAGGAGAATTGGGGTACAGATATCACAATCTGTATCTCAGAGTCTTGACGTGAGACTCCGAGGAGACCCTGAAAAGCCTAGAAAGGGAAGCAGAGGCTCAGAGAATTTCCACTATCCTAGTCCCCTGGCTTGTTGGAGGCAGCGCCTGGGCTCTAGGCTGTTTCCCACACCTCTTGGTGCCCGGGTCACCCTGCTGTCCCTGACCCTGCACTTCTCCCAGTTCCCATGCCGCTTTGCCCCACCTTGCTTTGGCTTTGCTTACTTTGGGTTTCTGAAGCAGAGGCCCATTGGCATCTCTCTGCAGGGCACCCCTCACCAGAGGTCACCTTTGTCTGTGTGTGTAGTCGGGAGGGTAGAAATGAGGCTGCTCAAGTGGGTGTTGGGACCCCAGGTATCTCCTACTGTGGGGTTCAGGTGAGAGCCAAGGGGGCTGAGCTGTTCCCTTCCTATGAACCACATCAGACCAAGCACCTGAGCTTGCCTGGGTGCAGGTGGCAGGGTTTCTGTGGTCCCGGGGCAGCCTGGCCATCCCAGGAGCTCTACTTAACACTTCCAGCTTCCTCCTGAGCCAGCTGCAGGGGCAAGGAGCAGGTTTGAGGGCGGGAGCCCCCAGTTTCCACCTACTAGTTCCTAAGCCAACTCTGTGTGACCTGTGTTGGATCAGGGCTCACCTCCCTCCTGGGGTGGTCTCACTCAGCATTCTCTTTCTCCCAATCCCACTGACCACCTACGGTGCCTGCCAAGCCCTTTCCTGCCACAGGGACTTTGCACTTCCCTCGGCCTGAAGGCACTGCCCCTGATCTTCACAGGCACCTTTAGTTGGAGCACAGATCTTGCCACCTCAGAGAAAGATTCTCTGACCTCTTAATTTAAATGAGCCAACTCCCAGCTCCAACTCCTTACCCTTTATTTTGTCATCATGGTTGTCTCCTCATGGCACCTACCACGACTGTAATTACCCCTTTGTTTACTTGGCTATTGTCTACTCATTACTAAAGCCCTGTGAGCACAAGAACTGAAGTCCTCTCTGTCCTGCCCCGTCTTGTGTTCCCAGCCCCTAGAATTGTGTCTGGCACATACTACGTGCTCAATAAGTATCTGTTCGAGGAGTGAACTGAAAAGGCTTAGAAGATATAGTTATTGTTCTACTTTATAGATAAGGACATCAGTGAGAATAACAGATTTACAATGACTTCATAAGTAGGAAATAGTTATGCCAGGGACGCTACCCCAGGTCTCTGGACTAGAAATCTGTACCCTCACTGTCATAGTCCATTTGTGTTGCTATAAAAGAATACCTGAGACTGGGTAATTTATTAGAAAAAGAGGTTTCTCTTGACTGAAGCAGTGATAAAAGAGAAAGAAAAAAAAGAGATTTATTTGGCTCACAGTTCTGCAGGCTGTACAGGCAGGATGGTGTCAGGATCTACTTTGGTGAGGGCCTCAGGCTGCTTCCACTCATGGCAGAAGGGGAAGGGGAGCCAGTGTGTGCAGAGATGAAGGAAGCAAGAGAGAAAGGGGAGAGATGCCAGGCTCTTTTTTTTTTTTTTTTTAACAGCCAGCTCTCCTCGGGGGAGCTCTGGCAAGAAATGTTATGGAGAACCAGCACCAATCCATTCATGAGGGACGCACCCTGATTAACCAAACACCTCCCATTAGCCCCGGCTCCAACATTGGGGGTCAGATTTCAACATGAGCTTTTGAGAGGACAAATAGCATGCACTCTGTCCAGTCTCTGTGCAGTTACATGACCTGAGGCCAGACACCCTGTGAGTATCTTGATGTGGGGTCAGCAGGCCCAGCCTCACAATCAGGTGGGAGTGGGGGTACCCAGTAAGGACAGAAAAGGGGAAATTCCATTTGGGGTTGAAGGGCACGAGTGGCTAGGGATAGCCCACGCTTCTCTGTGGATTTGGAAACCCCAGAGTCTCTGCATTGCATTTTTCTAGGAGGAAATAAAAAGCATGTGTTGGGGAGTGCAAACCTCTTTTAAGATGAAAACTACAGAAGTGACCACATTCCACTGCGTGTGTTCATAAGAGCCTCCTCACTGTGCAGGCAGGGTGGTGAGTGCCCCAGTTCATGCCTATTGCAGCCCCACTCCAGGCCCGGGGCAGCCTGCCTAGCTCAGCCCTGCACGAAGAGGGCCTCAGCAGTTTCCTGGAGCCCTAGCAACACTCGAGAATGTGCACCGTGTAACCAGATTGTCCTGTTTTCACCAGTCCCTTCTAGCCTACGTTATGCAACCACAAGGTAAAAGTAGAATCAACTTAGACTAACTTTTCATCCCTTTCACTTCCCAAAGGTTGGAAAAGTCCCTGTCCCCAGCCCCAGCCTCTTTCCCGTGCCCTTCCCTGACACCCCAAGCAACCCCACTTAAGCCTAGACACATCACTCATTTGCTTCACCTGTGTTCCCCACTGCCCTTGAAATTGAATCTTGGCATGTGTCCTGCCTGCAGCTTCGGGGAGGTGGGCTAAGTCCTGATGGAGAGATCACTAGTGTCTGGGGACTGATGGACTCTCCCTTTTCTTGGTAGGTGAAGGAGAAAGAAAGGCCAAGTATCTCTTGGGCTGCCTCCAGCATCATAGGATTCAAAGCATAGGGTTGTACCTGCACAGACCAAATGCAAGACTTTTAAGGGCACAAGGACCCAGCTCACCAGGGAAAGCCCAGCCCAAGGTCACAAACACAAATTCAAGGCAACCAACTGTCCTGGCCCTGCCTTGGCCTGAACCTAACTGGAAAAGCCCTGGATTCAGAGCCCAAACGCCTGGGTACTAAGTCAGTCTTTCCTTTTAACTAACTGTGTGGCCGTGGGCTGGTGTCCACTTAGCTGCCCTGAAAGCTAAGTGAATACAGTCTAAGTAATATACATTTGTAGACAATTTTACTGCAGTGAGAATCGGTACCGAGCTAATGCATGTGAATGAGCTCAGAAGCCTATCCAGTGTTGTGAAGCGGAGAGTGGGCTGGACCGCCACTGTGTTTCCGCCTTCCGCAGCCAGTGGGTTGGGTTTCACCAGGCACAGGGTGGCCTGTGGCCTTAGTGTGTGCAGTAGGCATTCCAGCCATTCACCCATATCCCATCCCTCTCTCTTTCCTGGCCTATGGGAAGATAGTCTTTCTCCAGCCCCTCGAAGCTAGGCGGGTCCTGTGATTAGTTCCAGCTGGTGGGTTGTGGGCAGAAGTGCTCAGGTGGCTTCCAGGTTGGTGTCTTTATTTGCTGATGTGAGGCCCTCTAGCTCTGCTCCTCGATAGCCAACCATCACCGACTTGTGGTCAAGATGGAGTGCTATCAGCTGGGGGTCTCTGAGTAACTATAGTGAACAGACCCTCCTTGCATTGGCCTTGGGGCCTGAACATAAATGAATGGTGACTGTTGTAAGCCACTGAGATTTGGAGGCTATATGTTACGACAGCACTGCTTAGCCTAACCTAACTGATCCAGTGCTCCATCAGCAAAGTTCTTCAACTTTGGGGTTCAGGGACCAACTGCCTGAGAATCTCCTGGAGCCTTGTTAAAATGCAGATTCTGGCCAGGTGCAGTGGCTCATGCCTGTAATCCCTGCACTTTGAGAGGCCAGGGCGGGCCGATCTTTTGAGGTCAGGAGTTTGAGACCAGCCTGGCCAACATGGTGAAATCCCATTTCTACTAAAAACAAACATTAACCAGGCGTGGTGGTGGGTGCTTGCAATCCCAGCTACCCGGGAGGCTGAGGCAGGAGATTCACTTGTAGTGAGCCGAGATTGCACCACTGCACTCCAGCCTGGGCAACAGAGCGAGAGTCAATCTCAAAAAATGCAGATTCCCAGGTCCCACCCTAGCTGCCGCCGAGTCAGAATGGTCAGGGGTGAAGCCCTGGGATCAGCAATTCTAAAAATAATAACATTAACGATGGCAGTGACTGCTGCCATCACGCCCAGCTGTGTGGCTGGAGCTGCACACTCCATGGAGCCGGTGGGAACCTCACCCCTTCCGAATTGGGACGAGAGGTCCCTGTGGTGCTGCAGCCGCCCAAACCGCTGTTGCAGAGCAGGCAGGAGCCCCGCCCTCCTGGGTGGGGCTACAGCTGCCCAAACTGCAGCTGTGGATCCCAGTCTCTGTGTGCTCTTTGGGGAGCCGGGAACAGGCAGGATCTGCCTTCCTGGGTGCAGTAGTGGTGGCTGCAGACCTGGGCTTCCTGCTCCAGGAACCAGGCAGGGGTTCTGCCTTCCAAGTTGGTGAGGCGGGAGCTCCAGGGCCCAGCTGTGGCCACCCTCCCAGGTGCAGGACACAGGTGTACCCTGGGGACCCCAGGAAGGACCGTCCCAATCCCTGCAGGCTCAGGAATGTCTTTTCCTGCTGCCCGGCCTCTCTCCACTCCTGGCCTCTGCTCCAATCTTGGAGCAGGGGTTGGGACCAAGCTCGGGTGGCCATGAATGGCAGTGGGAGGCAGATTGATTCCTGGGTGGAAGGGGATGGGTCCCCAGTAAGGCCCCACCTTCAGGCCAGGGAGGGCCTGAAGACTGGGGGCCGAGCTGTCAACGTCCTGTGGACTGGAGTGGGGGCTCGTGGTGCCTCTTCTGGCCCACTCATGGCTGTCAATGGACCAAATGGCACATCATTCCTCCCCTCTGAGGTCCATAAAAGCCCTGGGCTCAGCCAGAGCAGGGCAGGGGATGGCCAGAGGATGAAGAGCACAGAGATGACGGGATGGGTTGGCCAGCTGCAGAGAGGGGTACCCTCCCCAGTGAGAGCTGCAGGGACAACCCACCAGCAGAGAGGAGCTACCCTCTCTGCCGAGAGCTTCAGAGGCCTTCAGAGACATCCAAATGACTTGCCTGCAGAGAGGAGCCACCCTCTCCAGAGCCTTCTCTCTGCTAAGAGCTGAACACTTGATTGGACAACCTGCCTATGGAGAGGAGCTACCCACTCCTCTGAGCTGTTCTAACACTACATAAAACTCCTTCTTCACCCTTTGCTTGTCTGCGTATCACCTCATTCTTCCCGGACACAGGACAAGAACTCAGGCAAAGGCGTCACAGCCACAGAGGTTTCCTGTCAGAAAAATCAACACCCCAGAGATCCCATAGCATTAATATATCTTCAGAGACCGCAGGCCTTGGGAGGGTGGGGGCCTCGGCTCCCTCTTCCTCATCTGCTTTCTCTGGAATATTGCAGCAGGCCTGCTCTGTGGTCTAGAGGGGGCTCTTCAGGGGCTCACCTCCTGAGAGGCCCCTGCTCCAGGTGACAGTCACAGCGCTCTACCCCTCGCTCCTGCCTCCTCATCTCTACCACCTCGTGATGCAGCACGTCCCCTGGGCCTGCGGCTGGGGGAAGGGCTCACAGAGTGGTCTTAGAGCGAGAGCGATAGAAACCCTGCATGATGGATTGAAGGAGACGAGACCATTCCTGGCTGATGGCTGACGTGCATCGGCAGTGACAGGCGACGATGTTTGTGCTCTGAACCTGCAATCTCAGTTAATGGGAAAGATTGAGGAGTTCGGAATGAGACACGTCGTGTGCTGCAGCCCCACGGGCAGAGATGCTGCTGGCAGAGAATAGCACAGCTTCCTTGCTTCCCGAGGGAGGGGCTGCAGGACACATTCCCGCCCCAGTCCCTGGGCAGGTACGCAGATGCCTCTGGCTTGCTGGGAGCTGGCTTTACCCAGGAGGTTCTTGGGTGCTCCCTGACTGTCTGGGATCATATCGGAGGCCCAGACTGGGGAGCTGCAGGAGAGGGCAGCAAGAGAGTCTTTCTTTGGGGGGCATCCTGAGTGGCTGCTCTCCCAGCACCTCCCACAAGGGGCTGCAGTGCCCAAATGAGCTGGGGTCCTTCCACCCTTATTCTTGTTCTATCCCCAAGGGAGCTTCAGGTGTCTTCCAGAGAGTAGCCTGAGGGAGGAGACAGCAAAAAATGCAAGCAAAAGCTTAGAATCCGAAACTCAGCTCATACGCTGCCAGTGCTTCTTTTGGTTTGGAAGCCATACTGCCCTGGGTTTGAATGCCAATACTCCCAACACGGTCATTTTCTGCCTGTGTGATCTTCGACAACCAATTCTACCTCTCTGGGTCTGTTTTGTCGGTTGTAAAATCGGAAGGAAAGAAACCCACTTCCTGGGAATGTTGTACTAAGGACTGATAGAAACAAGCGGGAAAGCCGTACTTCTCCAACCACACCATGCTAGCGAATCAACAGGGATCTTGTAAAAATGCAGATTCTGACTCAACAGGTCTTGGGCGGAGCCTGAGGTCCGGCATTTCTAATGAGCTCCCAGGTGATGTTGATGTTGCTGGTCCGTGGATCTCAATTCTAGCAACAAAGAATGTAAGAGATCATAGCAGGTACTTGGTTCATAGTGGGTACTCAGCAGGCAGTGCCTTTGGTTATTATTATCATGGTCGTCAATGCAACATAGGTGAGACCATCTCTTTCTTGACCATGGCCCATATCCTCCTTCAAAACTGTGTCATTCAAGGTTTCCCTGGAAGCCGCTGGAACACAAATATTGGAGGGGCCCAAAGTGGGGGCCATCACAGATGGCCCAGTGGCCAAACCATCCACTGGACATCTCTAGAAGCAGACATTGCTCCTGCTGACCCAATGGGCCCAGTTGTTTGGGCTCACATCTGGGAAGCTGGGATGGCAGTGGTGTTGCCCAGCCACTTCACCACTCCATCCATCACAGCTGCCTGAAGGTACAACAGAGGTCACTAGAGTCCCTATCCCTCATCCCAAAAGGAGCCACTTGCTCTCCTATTTTCTCGTGGGAGGGAACCCTAGGGGATCAGGAGCAAGCTCCTCCAGCAGCGGCGGAAGCAGCACGGCTCATGGTTACTATCTTGAGACCTTGGGCAACTCGTGAACTCTTTCAGGGCCTCAGTTTCCTCATCTGTAAAGTGGGGCAACACTCTACCACCCTGATTTTGTGAGCATGAAATGAGATAATGGACATAAAATCCTTCTCACACTGTGTGTGCCAACCGTGCGTCATTTTATGATGATTAGAGTGTCTCCACAGCGTGTCTCCTGCCTCCTCATCACCTAGCCACAAAGGCTGGTGCTGGACTCACCTGAGCTATGATGGAACTGCGTGTTTGAGCTGGTCCTGCGCTGACTTGGAGCTGAGAGCTTCGTGTGGTTTGGGGTCAAGTTAAGTGTAGCAGAAGTACGAAGCCAGAGGAACCAGAGCTGTGGCTCATGAGAAGGGTGAGCCCCTCCTGAGAAATTGTGGGGAAGGCAGAAGGAGGGAAGAAGAAGAAGAGGACAAGGGGAATGGTGAACGCAGTTCCATCTTCTGTCGCAGGCGTGGGTATGGGGAGTCTGGGGAGGGCCCGACGTGCTGGGTAAGGCTGCAGGGTGTGTGGTGGCTGCAGCAGAGATGCAGAAGGGTGTTGGGGCCTTGTCATTCAGATCGCTCACCCCAGCAGCTCTAAAACCCTCTCTGGGGACACTTCCTGGAGGCCTGTTTCAAACCCCTTCCTTCCATTTGCTCGTGAGCAGGTGCAATGGGTGAACTCAGCCCCTTCAGGAAACAGCCTGCTTGTGAATCAGCAAATGGCTGAGTGGAAGAGCAGATCCAAACGTCCGGCTCGCCCCTCTGTGCTTCCTTTTGCTCTGGGGCCTTGACCCTTCCAGTCCTTGCTCCTATAGTAGCTCTCCGCTGCCTTCAAGTGGGTGTTGCTTTTTTTTGTTTGTTTTCAGGTTTTCTTTTCTTTTTTTTTTTTAACTTTGACAAAATACACAACATAAAATTTATCATCTTACCCATTTTTAAGTGTGCAATTCAGTTATATTAAGTATATTCACATTGTTGTACAACCAATCTCCAGAACTTTTTCATCTTGCGAAACAGAAACTCTGTAAATTTGACTACTGTACATATCTCACATAAATCGAATAGTACAGTATTGTATTTATCTTTTTGTGACTGGCTTATTTCACTTAGCCCAATATCCTCAAATTTTATCCATGCTGCATATTTTCTGGGTTTAGATCCAGCTTTACTAGTTGCTCCTGGAGGCTTGGTTGGCCAAATACAAACTAGTGATCATAGGTGGAAGCAGAAGTCCAGCCCCGACGGTCAGGTAGGCGTGGGACTAGCTCCCCTGCCATTGCGTCCATCCCATGCTAGGAGGTCAGTGTGAGAGCATCCCTCCCACTCAACAACTTCAGTTTTAAGCAATAATTTCCAAGAATACCAGGCTAGTGAACTCAACAGGTTGCAGGCTATAGGTTGGGTTCATGAGGTCAAGTTCATGCATTTGCTACCTCCAAGGACAGTGTTATGTACTGATGAGGAACTTGGGCTCCAGGGTCAAATGGCCTGGGTGTGAATCCTGGTGCTATTAATTACTCTCTAGGTGGCCTTAGGCAAAGTGCCTAGCTTGCCTGAGTTCCTTTAGAAAGTGGAAATTGTAATAGGGCTGATGTGAGCATTAGATGACATGACCTCTTTAAAGAACATAGTCCAGGTTTGGCACAGAGCAAGTGCTTAGTGACAGCTTGAGATCAGAGATTTTATTAGCATTTCATGGGTCAAAAACCTCCTCTCCCTGGCTTCTGATGTTGCCTGGCATGGACTGAGATGAGCAAGATGTGCCTTGGGGTTGTTCTCCAGCTAGTCCAGTGTTTTTCAATTTTTATATATTTTTAAGCAGTGGCACCCTTTGGTAAATTCTTTTTGCACAGCTCCAGTGTTGGGTTGGAAAAGGAGAGCTGCACAACCGTGGAGCAAGGAGCCCAGCTCTGTCCCCATTGCATATGCATGCACACACACACACATGCATGCACACACACACGCAAATGCATGTACACACACAGCACACACACACTCTGCCTCTTCAGACAGGAATTCTGGAAAACTCTGGGTTCCATGGAGGGAGCTGGAAACCCTTGCCCTGTGGGAGGCCCCTCCTCATGGAGAGTCCTGAAGAATCTCTGGCTCCCTGTGAACAAGGAAATGCCACATGTGGACACAATTCACTGGGCTCCAGGAAGGCAGGGTAGGGCCTCTGCCTGAAGACGCCTCAACATCATCATGGGCAGGCTGGGCAGCCAGAGGCCTGAATCGAAGCCAGAAGGAAAGTGGGCCATGGGTCCCCCATATTCCTGTCTTGAGTCCTCACAAAACACCTTTCCTCACTTCCAGAGAGGAAACACACCTTCAAAAGCAGGTCTCTGACGGTGAGTCTCAAGGTCACCTGCCAGAGCTGAGGACAGTGTGTTTCTAGCGTCGTGATGAAGCCAGACAGATAAAGGGGTTTGTCAGATGTGGGTGGATGAACGTGCATGTGCCTGTGCAGGTAGCTGTGGGCATTGTGTGTCTGTGTGCATGTCTGTGCATGTGTGTGTGTGCAGCTGTGCATGTGTATATCCATGCACTGTGTGCATGTCTACATGTGCATGTGTTTGTGTGTATATGTGTATATATCTGTGCATGAGTATGTGTGTTTGTGTGTGAATCTCAGACTTCTCAGAAAGGCCCTCCCACTTCATCATGTTCCCCTGCAAGACTTTTTGTGAATTCACTGATTCACCCACTCATCCATTTGTAACTTCCTTCCACAGACTAAATAAGGAATCATAAAATGATGAATTGTAATTTTGTTAAATGGCATGGTGCCTTGAGACCATATAATGGGGGCACCTAATTGCCCATCATTTTATGATGTCACAAGCACACAAGGTTTCTAGGAACTGTGTCTCCCAGATCGCCAATACCGTCAACTGCATCGTCACCTTGTTCCTGGCACTTTCCCGGGCACCTCTGCCTGTGCTCTCTGAGTTCTAGGCCCTTGCCCTCACACACACCTGCCTGCATTTATGCATATAACCTATGGCACTGGGCCACCCTCGAGGGCATGGCAGCACGACGGGCCTTGTTCCTCTTCCTGCTTTTTTACCACATCAGGCATACATGAGTCCCATCAGAGCATTCCTGTGTCAACTCCAGACGTGTGTGTGTGTGTGTGTGTGTGTCTGGATAGGTGTGTATGTACCTCGTGGATATGGGTAGGTGTGTTCTTGGTCTGAGGTCTGGGGGGGATACTGAGGTCCTTCTGGGGAGCAGTGTGAGCACCTCCAGGTGTGTGGGAATGTCTCTGAGCATGCCCTGGGCCTCGACTCATTCTCAGTCCATCCCCAGAAGCCCCCACTGTGTTGTCCTGCCAGTAATTACAGCAGATAAACTGCTCCAGTCAAGGGCTGCTGTCCCCGGCTGGCTGCCAGCCGTGCGGCCCCAGGCTGCGCCGTGGGAGTCCATTCATTTTAATAAGAGGTACACCCTGTGTTATTAAGAAGAGTGTTTATTACTGTCGCCACGCACTGACAGCAACTTCCATCATCGTTAAACGGCAGATGCGGGGAGCGTAGGGGGGCTGCGCACTGCAGCTTTGCAGAGGCACAGGCCCAGCTGGTGAGGCTGGGGAGCTGTCTCTCTCCCTCTCTTACCCCAGGACTGCCTGGCACCCCCTTTCCCAGACAGAATGGAGCTTCTGCTGAGCCTGACCCTGTTCGGGGTGAGGGTTGGGGCCAGCAAAGGGATGCAGGAGGGACTCTGCTTGGCATCTGCATGCTCCCCCAGAGAGGGCAAGGGAGTCCAGAGTTGGAGCTTGCTTCCCTGGGCCTGCTGACCCTACTCCTCCTGATGTCACCAAAGGCAGGCCAGACTTTTATTCTGCCTGGAATGTTCTGTCCTCCATAGGGATCTTGCAGTTTCAGCTCAATCTAAAGTAGCGCCACACCTGCCCCAACCAGCCTTGGGTTGGTCGAGGTTGCAGTGAGCTGAACTGAGATCACACCATTGCATTCCAGCCTGGGTGACAAAGTGAGACCTGTCTCAAAAAAAAAAAAAAAAAAATCAAGCCCAAACCTGGGTGGTGGGCTCCCTTCCCCTCGCTAGGGCACATGTGGATGCCAACCAGCCAAGGCTGATTGGTTCTTTCCATCCCACTGAGGAACGCTCCATGAAGAAGGGTGCCACTTCGGGCTCATTCACTGCTCTTTCCCAAGCACAGAAAACAGGGTCTACTGCACAAAGGCATCTCACAGACCTGTGTTCAACCACCGGATAAATGAAGCCCCTTTGACCTTACCCTTCCTGTTGTCTTTCAGGATGTCTGGGTGTGGATTGGGTTTATATACCTTAAGGACAAGTGCTGTAGAGTAGAAGAAACAACAGGGGATCTCAAACTTTCTCAGTTCTTAGCATCGTGGTAATTTTTTCATGGTCC
>NW_012116265.1:17635446-17787470 GCF_000951035.1 Colobus angolensis palliatus | reverse complement strand
CAGGATGGTCTCGATCTCCTGACCTCGTGATCCGCCTGCCTTGGCCTCCCAAAGTGCTGGGATTACAGGTGTGAGCCACCGCACCCGGCCCCTAATTTTATTCTTTACTGTAATTACATAGCAATGGGACGTGTGAATCTGTTGAGACACAACCTCTCAGACTGGACACTGCCACCCTCATTTTGGGTTCCATGTTGATTTCTATTACAACAGCCACCAGAAAACCACCTTCTCGAAGATATGGTATCACTGAAAAAAAAATGTAGCAAGATCTAGTATTAACTTGTGAACTACCTTGAGCTAGTAGTGCCTGTGGTGTTCAATGGCTGTTGAGTATTGCTGTGTTTGCCTGGAAAATTTAAGACATCCTAAATATCTCTGTGTGTGTGCTGCAATGCCTAGGGGCACCTTGGTACCTAGTTTGGAAACCATAGTGGTAGAAGGCCTGGTTCCAGTCCCTGTTTTTTGTTAGCTTGTTGACGTATTTATTTATGTAGGAAACACTTTAATAGTACTGATTCTGTGCCAGGCCTTGTTCTGAGAGCTGTACAAGCATTAACTCATTTGATCATCATAACAACCTCCTGAGACAAGTACTACTCTGTGATGGTTAATTTCATGTATCAACTTGGCAAGGCTATGGTACCCAGTTGTTTGGTCAAGCACCAGTCTGGATGTTGCTGTGAAGCTATGTATTAAGATGTGGTTGGCATGTAAATCAGTGGACTCTGAGTAACTCAGATTGCTGTCTCTAATGTGGATGGATCTCATCCAATCAGGTGAAGGCCTTAAGACTGGGGTTTCCTGAAGAAGAAACTCTCAAAACTGCAATGTAGAAATCCTGCCTGAGTTTTCAGCCTGCTGCCCTGCAGAATTCGGACTCAAGACAGCAACATCAACTCTTACCTGAAACTCCAACTTGCTAATCTGCCCTACAGATTTCAGACTTGCCAACCCCCACAACTGCATGAGTTAATTCCTTAAAATCAATCAAAATCTCTCTCTCTCTCCTTTCTCTCTCTCTCTCTCTCTCCCCATAGATATAGATATAGATAGCTCCTGTTGGTTCTGTTTCTCTAAAGAACTCCCACCTGATTAATACATATTATCCTCATTTCTAGGTAAAGACAATGTTCAACTCTAACTAGCAGTATGGCCTTGGACAAGCCTTTTTCCCTTTAGGCCTCTGTTTTACCATGGCCAAATGTAGGCCTTAGGTAAGATGAATTCAAGGTTACTTCCGGGGCTAACATCTGCTTCCTCAGCCCTGGAGCTTGGCTGGCCTTTGCTGGGTCTCCGACCAAGACTGCAATCTTGCCAAGGATGCTGCAGTGGGCCTTGCATGTTGGCCATCTAGCAGCCATTCCTAGCCTATTTCTCCCTTGCCACCACTTACAAATTAGCCTAGATACTCTCGTTATTAGCCACTCAAGTAATTAGGGGAAGTTGTGTGAACGTCTTCTGGCTAATGATAATTAGCTAATGATGCAAGTCTACTGGGGGTTTCTAGAAAACATATTTTGTTTCCCAACAGAAAGTTTAGAGAGAAGAGTTCACTGGTTCTGATCTTTCCCCTTTCTTTGTGCCTCAAGGAAGGCCATGAGGCTTAGACCTACAGCAGTTGGCTTGTGACTATGGGGCACAAACCAGCTGCTTAGGATGGCAAAACAGAGACAAGCACAAAGGTCCTTGATATATGCTTGAACTGCCAAACCAACCCTAAGACCTGCTGCCTCTGTACTTCTTGGTATTCAGGCTGCACAAATCCTTATGGTTGAGCCACCATGGCTAAGTCCATGCTACTTGTACTTGTTACTTGCAACTAAGTCACAGTATTGTAAACTGATACCAGGCCCTTCAAATACTGCTAGAGACCAAGGCTCAGCTTGGTGAGTGATCTAGGGAAGGGTCCTGACTGGGGAATGTTGCTTTCAGCCTTAAGAGAACTGAATTTACTCATTTTGATTGAGTCATGACTTTGACCCCAAAGAGAGAGCCACTAATACTATGATTTTCCAAATTCCCAATAGGTGGTGCCACATATTCTTGATCAGTAAGATTGATGCTCCCCAGGCAGTTTCAGAACAGTGTGCTTATCAAATAGATGGCTTTGGAGCTCATAGAAAAGTATGTGGGTCAAAGGGGCCTGCATTGCTCATCCCAGCCAAGCCTCACTTTCCTGTTTCGGAAGATTGATAAGGGGAATGTCAGAGACTTCACATTCTTATATTTCAGAATGTTTGATAAAACCTATCATAACGGACTTGGGGCCTCATACAGAAACGTGGGTTAAATAATAACAGTTTCAGTTCACAGCTCTTTATTTCTTTATTTATTTTTGAGATGGAGACTTGCTCTGTCACCCAGGCTGGAGTGCAGTGGCACAATCTCGGCTCACTGCAAGCTCCGTCTCCTGGGTTCATACCATTCTCCTGCCTCAGCCTCCCGAGTAGCTGGGACTACAGGCACCTGCCACCACGCCAGTTAATTTTTGTATTTTTAGTAGAGACGGGGTTTCACTGTGTTGGCTAGGATGGTCTTGATCCCCTGACCTCGTGATCCACCTGCCTCGGCCTCCCAAAGTGCTGGGATTACAGGCGTGAGCCGCCACACCCGGCCTCAGTTCACAGCTCTTGATCTACCAAATCCCAGTTTGTTTACCAAATATTTTCATATTACTTGCTGTGTGCTAGGCCTAAGAGCTTTACAAATATTAACTCATTTAATTGTCACGTCCATCTTATGAGATAGGTGCTATTACTATTCTCACTAAAGAGGGCTGATCATTGGGTTGATGTGAGCCTAGGTGAAGTGTCTAGAGGCAAGCCACAGGACTCTGCTCTTAACCCTGTTCTGTTCAACCCATTTTTAAAATCAAAGACTTGGCGCTGGGTATAGTGGCTCATGCCTGTAAACCCAGCACTCTGGGAGGCCGAGGCCGGTGGATCACCTGAGGTCAGGAGTTTGAGACCAACCTGGCCAACATGGTGAAATCCTGACTCTACTAAAAATACAAAAATTAGCCGGGCATGATGGTGCGCGCCTGTAATCCCAGATTTCCTGGAGCTGAGGCAGGAGAATCGCTTGAACCCAGGAGGCAGAGGTTGCAGTGAGCCAAGATTGCTCTACTGCACTCCAGACTGGGTGACAGAGCGAGACTCTGCCTCAAAAATAAAATAAAATAAAGACTTGGATAGTAAGCATCTGGCATTTTGACCACAATTTTAGGACTGCCAACGCTGTCCTGTGTTAGACGATTCCAGTGGGCCGGAATGAGGCAGCTGAAACCATCAAGCTGAAATTGAATAGGGTTACATACAAAGCCATTCATCCTTGCTTAAAAATTCCTACCTTAAAAACACAGAAAAGGAGATGGGGGCTAACTGCAGCACACAGGAAGGAAGACATGGGTGTGTTAGTTGCCTGTGGATTCAGGGAGTCAAAGCTTCAGTGTAGTCACGTCATATCAAATGGGACACCTGTTTCTGTGATGAAATGGGGTGCCCGGGGGTGCAGTGGGTAGACCCAGCCCCCAGTCTTTGCTGTTGACAGCACACAGGAGATATTGGGTTCCAGTATCTGAACTACACTCCACAGAGAAAGACTAACACATTAGAGAATGGTCAGAAAGAATCGCCAGGATGGGACAGGCCTCAAAACCATGGGAACTACAATGGGCAGTGGTCGTTTTGGCTCAAACCCCATTTCCCTTTGTTCTGAAAATAACTGTATGACTTCCCTTAGGAGATCCACTCCGGCCCTCTTTCCATGTCATATAAGTGTGGTCAATCCCAGAGGATGGACACATGACCCAGGCCCGGCTACTCAGAGACTTGTGACTTCCTGGCCACAGGGATTGGTTCGGGGTAGACACGTAACCTAAGGCAAGCCAAAGAGAGCCCTACCCGTGGCTTCCACTAGATTTACTGGGAAACAGGAGTTCTCTTCCTGCTGTGTTTGGTGAGCTGGCAGGATTTAGGCTGGGTCTCCCAGGGCTACCACATTAGGAGTGCCTGCCTGAGAATAGGGTCAATGCAGAGGAGGGTGGGGACCAAGAAAGGGGAGCAGGTTTCTGAAAAATTTGTTTATACCCTTGCATGCCACAGTCCCTAACTCTGGATTTTCCCAGTTTCATGAGCACTAAGTTCCTTTTTTCAGTTGGCTTTTGGCCCCTGTGACTCTGACTGGCACAGCAGCTGAGCCTGTCTGGTCCGACAAAAGGGCTTCAAATTCTTAAAAGTGAAGTGACTTGCACAGGATGAGACTTGTCCGTGTGGATCCCAAGAGCCAGTGGTAACAGAGATGGAACCTCATGGATTGGGCTCCAGAGAGGTGAGAAAGAGTTTTCTAAGAAAAGAGTGCCAGCAGGTGCTGCAACACCCCATATTGAGGTTATCATGAAGGTCACTTGTGTGTAAGGTAGAGAATGGGACCCTACGGTCCTTGAGCTCTGAGTTATGATGATTCAACTGTAAGTTTGCAACTAGGTGTGGTGGGGAACATGATTCCCTAGACTGTTCTGGTGGAAAGAGACAGATCTAGAATCAGAATCTCTGGGTTCTATCCCTTTCTTTCACTAGCCAGCTCCATGGGCTAAAGCAAGTCAGTTAACCCTTCAGACTCATATTCTCCCTCTGCCCAGGTTAGGGGAGTGCTGTCTGCTGGGGGTTATTGTGAGACTCAAAAGTAGTAAAAGCTGTAAATGGTTTGAGGAAGTTAATGCATGGGCAGACAGATGTTAGAGTCTGGCAAGAGGGAGTGAGGTGGAAAAGGAGATGCCAGAAGAATGAAGGGCTGAGTGGGACCACCCAGAAGTCAGATCTGGGCTTCAGGGGCTTTCTTGGGGTCACGCTTCTTGTGGAGAAGAGGTGAGTGATGTCAATGACCAGAGCTTGGAGGGAGGGTGAGATGGCAGGTATCTGTGGAGCACGGATTGTTGAAAACTTGCCCTGTCTGAATATCTGCTCATTCTAATCTGATAAAACCACTGCAGATCAAATATAGACAGACACTTGTGGGGCTATGTTTGGCTTATGGGCCCTAGTTTGCACCTCCTAAGCTAGACTCAGGAAGTAGGTAAAGAAGCACTTGGAAGCCTGCTGGTGTCTTGCAAACGAGTGTGTTTAAGGATAATCAACTCATGCCAACTCAAGGGTACACCCACAGAGGGGGATATGACTGCCCAGGCCAGGGTTCCAGGCCAACAGCATTCTATTCTTTGCACCTTGGTGGAGACAGGTCTCTTCATTGTAATCAGTGAAGTTTAGAGAAAGGCCCCAATGAGTGCTGCACACAACCTGTGACATCATCCTCATCAGTGCCCTCTGTCCAGCTGGCTTCTCACCATGTAGGAAGCATCACACCCATGCCTGATTCTCCTGCCCTGTCTCCTACTTGGAAGAAGTTCCTGATTGAGCTCTTTAGAGAACCCCATCCAAGGAGGGGCTAGGCCAGGGATTGCTTTGCATAAGGCTGGTTCTCCTTCCTTCCCTCCCCTCTGTGATACAATAAAGCTGCCTACAAGCCAGCATCTGTGGTCCTGCTGCCCTTCCCCATTTCACCCTCCCCAGGGACATTGGAGTGGACGTGACATTGGAACTCCTGTAGAGGCTGCCAGCTTTGGCAAGGTTGATTGGGACCCACATGTCAGCCTGGGCCACTTCCTCATCACCGTAACTCTGCGCCAAATAACAAGACCACGGGAGTCTGCTAGCACAGGCCTGGGGAACGCACTCCATTACTCTCTTTTATTCTCTCGGGAGATTTATGTGGCCTATCTCCCTTCCCTTTGTCCACCTGCGAGGCCCTATAAGTCATGTCTCGGGGCTGACAGGTCACAGGGCCTGTGCTGCTGCTCTGTCAGAGTGAGTGATGCCAAGGGGTGATTAAAAAAGAGGAAGGGTGAGAGGTCAGCAGCAGACAGCATGATGGGAGTTTGGGATGTAATTATCACTCCTGTGACATACTGCTGGGCTGTTCTCCCCCTTCTTATAATAGATATACACACTTGGGTGCAGCTCAGAGAGAGGAGGAGGGCAGTGATGCTGAGAGGTGCCGAGGACCTGCTGGAATGGGCTTTGTGTACTGGGCGTCACAGGTGAAGTTAGAGCACCAAGGGACCCAGCAGCATCTGTGGCCTCACTGGAGAGCAGCACCCTCCATACAATGAGATGTTCCCCAAAGCCCTCTGCACAAAGCCTGAGACACAGGAAGCACAGGTTACTGCTGTTACTGTTAATTATCAATTAGATCTGAGGGAGATTATTGGGGAAGACAGAGATGGGGCAAGCTCAGGAGGTAGTTGGGTGGGGCAGATGGATCACACCTCTCTGACTTTACACTTTCGTGTGGTTTCCTCCCACAGTGAATCAGAACTGACCTATGACTTGCAGCCAAAGTGAGATTGTGCAAGGTCTGAAGGTGGTGCCTAGGTCTGAAGAAACCTTACAACTTCTGCTTTCTTTCTTGGAGTTCTAAGCCTCCATATAAAGAGGTCTGGGTCATCCTGCTGGAGAAGTCATGTGGCGATAAAAGACCTGGAGGACGAAAGACTGAGAGGAAAGAGGAATCCTAGTATTCCAGCCATCCCAAGGGAAGGGGGCAGGCATGAGAAGGAAGACACTGGGGATCTTCAAGCCCAAATTGTAAGCCACACACTAAGTCCAGTCAAGCTGCATGGAGCAGAGATGAGCCATCCCAGCTGAGCCCTGCCCTGCCTTGCCAACCCACAGAATCATATGCAGTAAAATGGCAGTTGTTGTAAACCATGTGTTTTGGGAAGGTTTGCTATGCAGTAATGGAGTTCTCTTATCTGTGGTCCCTAGACCCATTCCTCCGTCTGTTCTTTGCCTCCTGCTAGGGTCCAGGGCTAGGACTCCTTTCTGGAGTAGATGTACCTGTACCAAATAGAACTCCTGCCTAGGGTTGTACCAAGGATAAGTTGGGGGTTAATCGTCTACCCTGACTGCAGGCATTTAGAACTTAGAGTAACAAAATATTTTTTCAGGGAGGAGAATTTTATCACTGGCATGGTTTAGAATTACTAGCAAATGGTAATAATAAAAAGCAGACTTTCAGTTAGTACTATAATTTTTTTAAGTTCCTTAAGGCAATGGACCCACTTATTGCCAGATCCTGGGGCAGACGGTGCTCACTGCTTCACCCTTGGGACACCACTGTTCTTAGTTCTTCCTCATGACCATATGAGCTTTGAGAAGAGAGAATTGGGATGAGGCCAAATCTGAAAATGGCCCCAAAGTCCAAGGCAAGAAAGACAGTAAGGGTTTTGGGGGCCCCTGTTCTATGAAGGGCTTTTGCAGGCATTGTTGCTTTTAATACTCAAGGAGACCCTGCCTGTATTTTAACCAAGGAAGACAGGGAGGCTTGCCTGAGTTTACAGAGCAATGAAGTGGTGGAGCTGGGGTGCAGACACAAGGCTTTTGGACTCTGGACTCCATGACTAGCAAGAATGGAGGGAAGTATGTCCCAAAGGCTGGGACATGCTGTACAAGGCTGGGGTTATGATGGCCTCTTCCTGGTGCTTTTCTGAACCAGCTAAGAGGTTTATCCCACTTTTCACAGTTACCACAAAATGTGAAATCTGGCTCCCCTCCCCTCCCGTCCCTTTTAACAATACATAGTGCAGTGATTAAATGGTGCTGAATGACCTGAGTTGAAATCCTAGGTCTGCCTGTATGGTTGTGTGACCTTAGACTAGTTTTTCAACCTTTTTTTGCCCCAGTTTCTTTTTCCATAAAGTGGGATTAACAGGAGTATGTATTGCATCAGAACTGATGGGGGACTCAAATGAATCAATATACGTAAAGAACATAGATGCTGGCATGTAACCTACAAATATGAATATCCACTACAGTGGGCACTTGAAAATGCTACAAATACTGTATTAGTCTCTGCTCACGCCGCTAATAGAGTCATACCTGAGACTGAGTAATTTATAAAGGAAAGAGGTTTCATTGAGCCACAGGTCCACATGGCTTGGGAGGCCTCACAATCATGGTGGAAGGTGAATGAGGAGCAAAGTCACGTCCTACACGGTGGCAGGCAAGAAAGCGTGTGCAGGGGAGCTCCCCTTTATGAAACCATCAGATCGTGTGAGACTGACTCACTATCATGAGAACAGCATGGGAAAGACACGCCTCCATGAATCAATTACCTCCCACCAGGTCCCTCCCAAAACATGTGATCTACAATTCAAGATGAGATTTGGGTGGGGACATAGCCACACTGTATCAAATACTAACTCATTTAATTTTTCCAATGATCCTATAAGGTGGCTACTATTATCATCCTCATTTAATAGAAGGGGAGCCAGGACTCATAAAGGTTAATGACTCCCGCAGTGTCACACAGTTAGAAAGTGGCAAGACCAAGATTCAAACCCAAGTACACCTGCCCCCCAGACATGTGCTTAACATCTACACAGGGTTGTGCTCAGTAAATGTCAGCTGTTATGATTTTGCCCAGTTTCCCTAAATAAACGCCAGGGGTTGCTCTGTCTCTCTCCACTTTTCTTCCATGGGAATTATACTAGGGACCCCTTTGCATAAGTAATCACAGGAGAAGAAAAAGCAGAAAAGTTAAAGTGGGCACCATTTTCCACTCATCAAGTAAGTAAAATTTAAAAACTATGGTATCATCAAGTATTGTCAAGAGTGTGAGGAAGTAGTACTTTCATACGTTGCTGGTGGTACTGTAAACTGTAAATCCTCTTTGAAGGGATTGTTTGGAAGGACAGTTAAAGTTAAAACCGTGTATTCCTATGATCCAACAATGTCACTTATGGGTGTCTATCCTAGAGAACCACATGCACAAGCACACAAGACAACACAGATATTTTTAATGCTATCATAGTTGCCACTGCACTGTGATGTGATAGCAATAAACCAGGAACAGCCTAAGTCCATTAATAGGGATGGCTTAGCCTCAAATGGAGTGAAAACCATGTAGTGGTAAACAGAATTCTGAACGAAGAAAGTCAGTTGCAGGCCAGGTGCAGTGGCTCACGCCAGTAATCCCAGCACTTTGGGAGGCTGAGGAGGGAAGATCTCTTGAGGTAAGGAGTTTGAGACTAGCCTGGCCAACATGGCGAAACCCTGTCTCTACTGAAAATACAAAAATTAGCTGGGTGTGGTGGCACACACCTGTAATCCCAGCTACTTGGGAAGCTGAGGCAGGAGAATCACTTGAACCCAGGAGGCAGACGTTGCACTCAGCCGAGATCGTGCCACTGCACTCTAGCCTGGGTGACAGAGTGAAACTCCGTCTCAAAAGAAAAAAAAAAAGAAAGTAAACAACACATAGAAAGTCATTCACACAAGAAAAAAATGACACTGCAGCACAATAATATGTCTTTCCCTAAACGGTATGCACATATGTATGTAAGGACATAGAAAAATCACTGGAAGGTTATGCACCAACTTGCTCACAGTGATAACCTCTGGGAGAACAGGAGGAGACCAAGACTTAAGGTTGGTCAAACATTATCATTTACGTTTTATTTTTTAAATGATAATTTATTTTACTATTACTTTTATAATTAAATTTTAATATTAAAATGGGAAAAATCAATCAGGGACTGTGGTTTTCTGTAGTGTAGACCTCAAAATTAGACAAGCCTGATGTCTTAGCCCATTTGGGCTACCATAACAAAATGCCATGGCCTGGGTGCCTTAAATGCCAGACACATATTTCTCACAGTGCTGTAAGATAAGGCCCAGATCAAGGCATTAGCATCTGTCTGGTGAGGGCCTTCGTGCTGTGTCCTCACATGGTAGAAGGTGGATGGGCGGGGCAAGAGAGAAACCAACTCCCTTCACCAAGCCTCTTTATAAAGGCAGCTAATCCCCTTGACAGGCAGGAGCCCTCCTGGCCTAATCACTCCTTAAAGGCCCCACCAGTTAATGCTGTCACATTGGCAACACCTGAATTTTGGAGGAGACACATTCAAACTGTAACAAAGAGGATGACCCTAACCAAGGTTCCCTCCCTTCTGTTTTTCTACCTGTGCCCAGGAAAACTCCAGAAACCCCTCCCTCCAGTAGTTTTTCAAGGAGGTAGGGAACCCAAAGGGCAGGATTTTGGGTTCGTCTCAGCAGCTCCAAGGCAGATAGGCCTGGAGTCAGAACTGGAGTGTGTGTGGGTTGGCAGTAGAGAATGTGCTCTGTTGAGAAGGTGAGAGCTTTATTCCCAGCACAGTGTAAGGCTCAGTGAAAGTGGGAAGGAGTGAACAAGGGTCTGCAGTGAGAGAGAGTGGTCACACAATCCACACATGTTAGTGCTGCAGAGGCCATGTGGCACAAGGAGAGCAGAGAGTATTTCTACCACAGAACTTTTCTTTCAAATAAAATCCTGCAGAGAAGCCCAGTGAACGACACAGACATAGGTGGAACAACTGAGGCTGCCCACTCCATCTCCTAGAGACCCTCGTCAGTAAATCCCTCTTCTCACTCAACAGTGCACTTTCCAGAAGCCTAGAAAAGAATAGCTCATTATCCAAGGAACTCTCCCCCTTTCCCACCAACCTTCTGGATCCTTCATGGCCTGAGAAGTTTTGCTCGTATCTCACCCAGGTCTTCCTCTGACAAGATTTTGACCCTCAAAAGCCTCACCTGGACACTGGACACTTCTGGGCTGTTGGAACTGCTCTGTATCTTGATCTGAGTGGTGGTTGCACAAGTTTATTCTACAATTTACAGAGCAGTGCTGGATCCAGCTTACCCTGGCTCTCATCCACTCACATCTCTTCTAAACTCTGCATTTGGTGAGGCCATGTTGAGGTTTAGAATTAGCCATGATGGGAGTACCTACACCATGGAAATGGGCAAATGTTACATTTGGGGCTTTCTTCCCCATGAAGAGCCAGTAAAACATTTACCAGCACACTGCTGGATATACACATATATAATTATTCATTAAGCTGTGCACCGATATTTGCATACTTTTCTGCATGCACATCGTACCTCAATAAAAAGATCTGGGATCTCCAGACTGCAAGGTCCAAGGCTGCAACCTAAAATTATTTATCGTCTGCCTTCTTTCTCTCAGTTCTGGGAGAGCAGGGGCCTCATCTGCCTCGTTCACTACCCAATAATTAGCAATTGCATGAAAAAGGAATATCTGTGATGCGAAGGAAGCATGGGCCATCCTAAAGGTGTGCTCATTCATGACATGCCTAGGTTTGTGCTGCTGAGGGCCTAGGCTGCCCATGGGGGTGCCCACCATTGCTGCCTCTGCAGCCTAGAACTGTAAGGTTGGCATAGCTTCTTATCCCCACTAAACTTCCATATTTGGAGAACACTAGTTCCTTTTTCAGTCTCTACCACCTGAAATTCTATCTATCATCACCTCACCCACAAAATAGAATTAACTACTGTTTCCTCTCAAACTCTTTTCCTGTTTCTCTATAGAGCACTTAGCCATGTTTAATAGAGTTAGGAGGTCATGTCTGTTTCCCCTGCAAGACTAGAGGTTAAGAAGGACCATGTTTTATTCATCCCTGCTAGATGGGACTGTGGGGCTTACATCCATCAGACCCTGAACAGAGGCCTGTGGAAAGAGTGAAATGGGCTTCAAGAGTAGCAAGTGGGTTGGGTATAGTGAATCATGCCTGTAATCCCAACAGTTTGGGAGACTGAGGTGAGGTCAAAGTCAAGGCTCGTTTGAGCCTGGGAGGTCAAGTTTAGGTTGCAGTGAGGTTGCAGCACTGCATTCCAGCTTGGGTCACAGAGCAGAATCCTGTCTGAAAATGTGTGTGTGTGTGTGTGTGTGTGTGTGTGTGTGTGTGTGTGTGAGAGAGAGAGAGAGAGAGAGAAAGAGAGAGAGTAGCAAGCAAGAGTAGGTTTGGAGGAAGAATAAACTGCCCCACTGACAAGGTCACACATTGTTGAAACAAGAGTGACCCTCCAGAAACAGGCCAGGCCAGTGTGCTTCAGGTTATGGACTTGCTTGGTGGTGGTGGCCAAGCAGCCTTTTGAACTCTTCTCCACTTCTGGGGCCCTACTACTCCAAAGCAGAGGATATGTGTGTGACTACTGAGCACAAGATCAGAAGCCACTTCACCACACGAGCTCATACCTGAAGGAGTTAGCTCACATCTGGTCTAGGTCTCCTTTCCAGAAGACGTTTTATTCTTAAACATCTCCCTGGTAAAGCGGAAAGCAATTAGAGGTGCTAGAAATGTTTTACATCTTGATTCAAGTGATGGCCACAGAGTGTGTATGTAAAACACCGTTGAACTGTACACATAAGAATTGTGCATTTTGTGTGGGTTATACCTCAATGAACAAGTGTTCCCTGGTGTTGAGGAAGGCACTAGCTCAATGAACATCGTTGAGGAAGGCACTAGCCCAGTGAACATCCCTCTGGCTCCTGCAGGGGATCCTGTGCAGGCAGCCAGCGGAGACTGAAGTTGCTCAGAGGCTAGGCTAACCAGGAGAGAGAAGATGGAGAAAGAAAAACCATCCAGGGATTCCAGGGAAGACAAAGATGCCTGGGCTTTTGGGAAACAGGGAGGGTCAGGCTGGAGGAAGGTGCTGGCATTGAGGAAGCCCTGGGGAATGCAGAGGGTGGAAGGGAGCCTTGCTTGCCCGTGGGTGGGCTGGGCGGGAGCGCTGACCATGGTGCCTCGGAGGAGAGAGGGGGCGGGCTGGGGAGGGGGAAGACAGCGTGACTGCGTCTGATCTACAGTGACGAGTACCAATGTTAACTGTCACCTCTCATCTCCAAACTAAATCACACCTGGAATTGGAGGAGCCGAGGAGCTGATAGAGTCAGCCTCGCAGAGGCGACAAGTCAATCAGCACGGAGATGCCCGCGGAGACACCGGCTCCATGGGCTGGGCGCCTCCATTCATTCTGGGATTTACACTTGTCAGGCTGCCACCTCGGGTGGGCAAGAGGAGGGGTGGGCAGGAGGCCGGTCTCACTTCAGCTCCACTTAAAATGGGATGACAAGCGGCTCCTCCCCAGAGGCACCACAGGCTGGGCCCATCACTCTTGATGTCCCTCCACTTCTCTCTGTCCTGTGGGTCATTCCCCCAGGTCAGTGGACTTCAGGCTCAAGGAGTTGGAATAAGCCCAGCAGTCAGCATATAGGGACAGATTGGTGGTCTCTCAGGGCAAGGGGTATTGGCTGTTTGAGAAACCTTTGTCTGAGAGCTTGACAAGAATTCTTTCCTGGTCCCCAGGTCATCTGTTTGGGAGGGAGCAGTGGGGCTTTGTGCAAAAGGAAGGATGAAGTCAAACTACTTTGGAGCAATACTATCGGTGGTCAGATGAAATGGAAAAGATTGTTGCTTTTTCTTTCATTCATTTCTTTGCTCATTCAACAGATGGCATTCAGTCGGGCTGTAGTAGAGTGCTGGGGGTTTAGCAGCACTGAGCCTCCACATCCTGAAAAGGGGGAGAATTAAAGCAATTAGAACTTCTCAGGTTGCCATCTGCCACTGTCTTAGAATTAGTGAATGAAACTGCAGCTCCCCCATCACTTTCCATCACTGACCACACCATCATAATCCTCTGCACAGTCATTTATAAAATGCTTTTTCACCTATAAACATAACTGTGCTAAGTGTTGTGCCAAGGAAAATGCCTAGAGATATAAATTCCAGATGGAGAAAAGCATATTGAGGTCCCATTGCTGTTTGAACATCTATTTTATTTTTGTCACCATGAAAGTAAGGAAACTTCATTCCAGAAAATACGAAGCAATAGAGAGGGGGGAAAATCCCCTAAATACAAAGTTAATATTTTGATGTGCTTCCTTCTTGACTTTTCTCCTATATCTCTTTAACTTATTTTCTCAAAAGCCCCCAGCCCAGACCATGTACTATGTCAATGAATGTGGGGTCAGGGTAGAAACCTCATTTGTCTCCTCTGACCCCCATTCAGAGTGGCCCCTGAGGCCTTGACTTCATTCTGCCTGGTGCCCGGACATAGCAATGGTGATACAGGCATTCGGTAGGCTGATCTCTTAATCCAGATTGGTGTAGTCATTTGAAACTGAAAGCAGCTCCTTTTTATGTCGCCTGCTTCTCAGCATTAACTTCTCTTTGATGTAATTTTTGCTTCCGATGCTCTCTCCCTTCATGGGTTAGATTAGTGTGAAATTGGCCTGGCTCCTCTAGAGACTGCAGTGTTAAGCTTCAAATACTTGGTCCTTATTGGAAATCCTTAACCCACATCAGGAGAGAAAAGTGGCAGTATTACTTGGGAATGAGAGAGTGTGTGTGTGTGTGTGTGTGTGCGCGCGCGCACGCGTGTGCATGTGCTTACGAACACGTGTGCAGGAATGGGTGTAGACTAAGAAGGAGAGAAGTAAGGGGAAGGTGGGGAAGGGGAGGTTGAGATTCTTCTCCATTTATTGAGTCCTGAGAATCTGCTTATCTTAATCTTAGGAGGAAGAGGTAGGAATCGGTCTTAGGGAACTTGAAAATGTGATAATAAGGGTAAAAATCATGTTTAATTTGCTGGCTCTCTGGGTGGAGCTGTCCAAAAGTCTTGGTGCTGAAGGGAAGAAAGAAAGGTGCCAGTGCTGGAGAAAGTAACAGGGCTGTTACATAACCTAACCTACTTCGCTGGGGTTATGTCTGCCTCTATGGGTGTGGCACCTGGTTCAGATGTGACCTTGAGTTGCACACAAGACCTGGTTACCAACATTCTGAGAGGACTGGCAGGAGCCACCAGTCCTGCTCTTATTTCTTGTTACTTGGGACAAGAAATTTGACTTGGGACAAAGAATGGCAACTAATTAGGCCAGACTGCTGGAGGGAGGTACTCAACTGCAGGAGAGACTCACCTGGACAGGTGACCCAGGAGAGGGTTTCCTTCCACTTTTAAGGTATAACTGGGGGACCTCCTCCCGTGAGCAATTCTGATCAGCCCAGAAGGAAGAGACTGCACCTCCCACTTGCTCCCCCAGTAACACAAGCTCAGACCATCTGCCCCCAAATTCAAGTTGCCACCTGAGGACATCACTGGAGAACAGAAGTTGCCAGAGGTGGTTCTGATGGCCTGGCCAACAGGGCAGAGCTGTTCATAGAGGATATAATTGCCAAACTGTATGACCACTGGAATGTTCTCAGCAAACTTCAGACTCCCTGTTCAAAAAAAGTTTACCTCCAAATATTTCAAGCTTGTTACCAGCCAACCTATACTTTCTCCCCTCAATCCCCATCCAACTTTCTCTGCTCCACTAGCCTTGGCCTTTTCTTGTACTCTCAGCTTCTGCCTCAGTTTCTTTTCTTTCCCACAATGCCCCTTTTTCCAGTCTCAGCCATCCGTTACCCCCAGACACCATATATCTGTGACCTTTCTTTCCTTTGCTCTGTTCTCTGTTCATTTTTCCACTCACCTGGGTCTTCCACTTTGCCCCCTTCTTCCCTAGCTTTGTTCCACTCGCCCCACTGGGGTGCCCCAGCCCAGCCTCTGCCTGTGGAAGGGCCTTGGCCCACCATGGCTTAGCCTTGTGCCTCCTTGTGCATGGGCCCTCCTCTCCCCTTCTTGAGTCCGCAAATCACTTCTCCCAGTGTCAGCCAGCAAATTGGTTTATCCTCCCCCCAACCCGGCTTTCATTACCTTGCCGAAATGAAGCGATATCTCCTCGGCGGAGGCTTCCCGGCCGTGCCGCCGCTGGCATAATAAATGAAGACAAAGTGCCGGCGGCATAGACCATCTCTCCCACCGCACTACCGTCCGCTGCCAGCTTCATTATTCGCTTAAGTTGCCGGAGAGAATTACTTAACCCTGACCCGTGTATTAGGGGCCTGTATTAATGCCGCGACAGGCGCCTCTTACGGCAGAGAACAATTTATTAGTGCCGAAACAGGCTGCTTTTCTCTGTCATTTTTCCAATCTGAGCTTTGAACACACATCATTAAACTTGTCTGACTCTCTCCCCTTCTCCATCATTCCTTTTTCATTTTTTTTAAGCAGAAAGCACCGTAAAGAATGGAGATTGTTCTGAAAATCTCCAAGTGCCTCTCCTGCTCTTTTCTCTCCCTCTTTTCCCTTTCTTTCTTTTCTTCTTTCCTAATTTTTCCCAGGCCTCCTTTTGGTCTTGATGTCTCTGCTGGTGGCTCTCCTATTTTTGGAGTCTGGATATATTGGAAGGGAACATTTGGTTCTTGGAGGAGAATTCAGTTGTCCTTTGGGTGTGAGGTTTGGGGACAGGATAACCACAGCCCCCTTTCCTTGAATCCCACACCAGCTCTCTCTCCCTCATATTCCTCTGCTTCTGTCTCTTTTGTGCCTCCAGCTGGGAGCATCTTACTTTGAAAACAGACATTGGGAAGCATTCTGGGAGCTAGAAGAGCTGGGTGTGAAGAAGAACTGGGCATGGTTTCCGTTTGTCTTGGAGAATGTCTCAGGTCCACAGTTGAGAGAGGAGGTCAGGAGGATTTGGAAGCACCTAGAGATGGCCATTTAGTATCTGGAGCACCCTGAGCCCAGGTGCAGTGTCTGGCCACATCCCAGGAAGCTGGCCATGCTGCTGTGGCTATGCCACCACAGGGCTGCCTAACAGAGGAGTGTCAGTTTCCAGGAGTCGTCATCTCTGGCTCACATGTGGTTTTGTCTCAGCACCTGAGCTCCACCTGTGGCTTCCCCATTCTCCTTGGCTCCTGATCTTGGCTCTTCCGCCCTGGTATATGCCTTTGTCTCTAGCACCTGCTGCTGCCCAGAGCCATTCATTCTCTGATGTAGTGCTTGCCACTCTCCCTTATGACCATCTCCTGCCCTTTGTACTAGGGACACATATGGCCAGTGTCTCAGTTTGTGTTTCCCTGAAAGCAGAACTGAGCAGACTTGGGTACAGATAGTTTGAGAGGTGACACCAGGTAGCAGGAGTGAGGGTGGGGTAAGTGAGATACACCGATACAGATGCCAGTGAAGGAGTGTGCTCCCAAGAGAGCTGCTGCAGGCAGTGGGGCTCGATTCCACCAGGCCCTCTGAGCTGGACACAGAAAGGCCCCCAGAATTATCCTTCCAGGGTATTTATTCACAGACCTCTGTCCCCGATTGGCTCAGGGGGCATAAATGCACTCAGACTTCTGCACTGTGCTTGGTGTGTGTGTGTGGAAGGGGCTGTGTTGGAGGGCTGAGCACCTTCTCCTTGGAGAAGTTCCTGGGGCAGAAAGCTTGAGAGAAATATGAGGTCCTGCTTGAGGTGAATTGGGTTGGAACATGTTCCCATGACAATGACCAGCATAGCTACAGCTGAAATCACAAGTGGGTGGGAAGGATGTGAGGTGGGTACCAACAACATCCACCCTTGGTACCATCCCACGTGCCCATCTCCTCTCACTGTGTCCTCCCTCTCAATCCCCAACCGCCTCCAGCAGTTCTGAGCTCTGCAGCCCCAGCCTGACCGAGCTGCACACACAAAGGATATCACAGACCAGGCAGGGACATAAACAAGTGAGGCAGGATGGGGGCAGTAAACAGGAACTGGTGGGGACTGGTAAATCAGGGAGTACAATCACATAATTAAAATAAACACACTGAGCCAGAGGTGGTGGCCCATGCGCATAGTTCCAGTTCCTCAGGAGGCTGAGGCAGGAGAATGACTTGAGCCCAGGAGGGGTTTGAGTCCAATCTGGGCAACACAGCGAGACCCCATTTCTAACAAATCAATCAATCAATCAATCAAATTAATTACTTTTAAAAACCACACATGCAGTCTCTTAGACAAACATATTTGGGGGCTAGAAAATTTGAACTGGAGGAGAAATGACTTTTGCTAAGTTTTCACTCACTTTTTTGCATTCTTCCCAACTCTAGTTGCTAGTGTTGGGGACTGTTTGAAAGTGAGTCCTGGGGAGAGGGGCTGAGAGGGGGCAGGAAAGCCCATCTACAAGACCAGTGGCTTTTCCCCCAACCCAGCCCTTCCCAAATTCCCACAGCCTCCAGATCCCTGCAACCCTCCCTCCCGCTTAGCTCAATAGCTCTTGAAAGTTCTCTAATCACCTCTCTGCTTCCTGCATTAATGAGCCTCTCATCTCACTGATGGCAATCAGAATATTTGCTTATGAAAGGGACACGGTTAATAACACGATTGCTCCCCTCCGCCTCCTTCCTTCCTCTCCTTCCCCCTCCCCTTTCCTCGCCCTCCACACAATTCTCTCAATTAACGATAGGCAGAAATTAATTTTTCCCCTCGATCGAAACAATTGCAGGGAAGCGGATTGCCAGCGTGGCTTCAGATAGGGACGGCTCCCAGCAGAGTCAAGAGAAAGGAGCGAGATGCGGGAGATAAGCAGGCTCTATCTGCAGGCACAGGACAGAGTAATACAAATGTTATCCTTAGAAATGTACTTAAAGAGGATATGTTTATAATTCGGAGGGGATTTTCGGGGGCTCTCCTGCCCTCCCTCCCTCTCCAGGGCACTCCACTCAACTCACTTCTGCATAGCAGAACCCAGAGTTTGTTGGGAATTTTGATCCTGTTGCCTCGAAATGAGTAGCGTGGGCCTGTGGTGAGAAGGGAGATCAGGTTATGCAGGGAGTCTTGGCTATGGTCTGGGCCCAGGGCTTAGGCCACCATTGATAGGGCTCTCTTTGCGGCCAAGTGCCAAACACCAGGTGTCAGGTCTGACTGTTGTGTGGGCTTTCCAGGTGAGGGCCTGGCTTTTCTGCCATCTTTACCACCCCTTCAGCACCAGCCTGTACTCCTGGCATGGGCCTCCCTCCCAGCCCACTCCACCATCCAGGTAGAGAAGCAGAGTCCTGTGTGGAAGCCAAGATCGTATCCCAGCAAAGTGGGTTTAAGAACACAGACACTGAAGCCCGAAAGCCTGAGTTTGAATCGCAGCTCTGCTGCTTCGCAGCTCTGTGATCACAGGCAAGTTGCTAACCCTCTCTGTGTCTTGGTTTCCTCATCAGTAAAACAGGAGCCACATCTACCGAGCAGGGTTGTTATGAGGATTCAGTGAGTGAATATTAGTAAGTCCTTAGAACATATCTGCCATGCAGCAAGGGCAAATGCCATTTAAACATCTGGCAAACATAGATAGATAGATAGAGAGAGTCTCACTCTGTCACCTAGGCTGGAGTGCGGTGGCATGATCTCAGCTTACTGCAATCTCTGCCTCCTGGTTGGAGCGATTCTCCTGCCTCAGCCTCCTGAGTAGCTGGGATTACAGGTGCCTGCCACTGTGCCCGGTTAATTTTTTTGTAATTTTAATAGAAAGGGGTTTTCACCATCTCGGCCAGGCTTGTCTTGAACTCCTGACCTCGTGATCCACCTGCCTCGGCCTCCCAAAGTGTTGGGATTACAGGCGTGAGCCTTTTTTTTTTCTTCCTTTTTTTTTTTTAAAAAGCTTGTACTCTTGTGGTAGTCAGAAATGTGTTGATCCATTGATTCCACAAACATTTACTGTACACCGGTCCTAGGGAGGATACAGACGTTTTAAAGATTTGGTAGTCTCTACACTTGACTTTTAAGCCACCATAGCATGGGCAGAATTCGCCATAATCACAGTGTGTGAAGAGCGCTATGGGATTTTTAGAGAGATTCAGCCCGGACAATCAGGGTCGGCTTCACGGAGGAGGTGGTATCTGAGCTGAGCTTTGATGGATAAGTCAGGTTTTGGGAAAAGGTTGCTGCTGGGTAGGGGGCAGGAAGAACGACGTATCTAGTTGTAACGCCAACAGGTCGGGGGGAAAGTTGGAGAATGGGGTGGGGGGAGGAAGAATTAGAGTGGCCCCTTCCATCATCGCCACCCTTCTGTGTTCACCCACCCCCGGCTCCGTCCCAACTCTCCCTTCCTCTCCACATCCAGGAAAGATTAACTTCTCTCTGTGCGAGAAAGTTATCATTAGCCAAGAATTAAAAGAGTGATTAATGATGCGCCCTTCCCCCCCGCCCCCTCCCCAAGGCCTTATCTGGTGGCGGTGGGCTGGACAATGCGGAGGGGTGGGAGGGGGAAGCGAGGGCGAGGGAGAAAATGGAAAACAATAAATATTAAGTGCAAGGAAAAAGGGAGCGCAGCGCCGTTCCCACTTGTTAGATTGAAGGCGCCTCTCCAGAGGGGGGAAGGCTCCAAATTGCTAATTAGTGCCTGTGAAAAGGCCTGGCTCTGATATGCGCGCTGCTGAAAGGCCGGCATTAATGAAGCCGCGGCGCGCCCGCTTTCCTTTGACTGGCCTTCATCCCTCCTCCGCGCCCCGGGCCGGCCCGAACAATGCGGCGGGGAGCGCAGGCTCCCCCAGGCCTCGCCGGGACGGCCCGGGCAGTGCGCGCGGGGGGCGGCGCGGCGCCGGCGAAATGTGGAGGGGGAGATAAGGCAGAGCGCAGGGAAGAGGCTCACTCCCAGGGGCCCAGGGAAAATTTGCAGTTATTATGAAGGAGATGAGACAGATTAAAAGCCCTTGTGTTCGCCGCTTTGCCCCTTTATTTAGTGGCTTCATCTACGAGATGAAAGAAGTTGGAAATGACTTTCTCTGCTTTGCGCGGCAAGAAGCTTCATGGCACATTTCTTGACTTTATTTCTTCTTTTGTTTCTCTCTTTCTTGCCTTTAACCCCTGAAAGGCTTCACTTTTCGGCCACAGGTACTTAAGGCTGGGAGGCAGGGACTGGTCGGGGCCTTTGCCGGTCTTTGGCTTTTGTCTCCGAGGTCAATGGCTGAGGCAGGCAGGTGGTGAGCTTGCCCTTCTTGGAGGGCTCCAAGAGGAGGCTGGATGACCCATTTTCCAGATGGGTTGGAGGCTCCTGGAATGCCCTGGGCCTGTCCCTAGAGGGAGGTAGAGCGCTGTGCTTGAAAGCACAGGGACTCCAGAGCCACATCACCTGGGTTCAAAGCTACCCCTTTGGTAAGATCTTGGGCAAGACATTTAACTTCGCGGTGCCTCAGTTTCCCATCTGTAAAATGGGGATGATGATAATAATTCTAATACCCACTTCCCAGGTGGAGTAGACACTGTGTGAATGTCCCTGATTTTTCATGCCTCTCTGTATCTACGCCCCTTGCTACTGCCTTTCCATACTGACTCTGGGCTTGGCCACTTGACTTGCTTTGGCCAATGTCAGTTACAAGGTTGATTCAAGCAGAGACTTGAAGAAGTGCTGTGTGTTTCTGCCTCCTCTCTTAGAATCCTACAACGGCTATGAGAATATACTAGGGCTGCCCTCTGGTCATGAGAAAATGACCTTGCCATCTATCTCAGGTGTGTGGGAGACATGAGGAAGAGAGTTAAGTTGTCCCAGACTAGGACATCCTAGAACATCCAGTCCCCAGCTGACTGCAGATGCAGGAGCAAGCCCAGCTAAGATCAGCCAAGCCTAGGCCAGATAAGCAGAACTTCCCAGCCAGTATATGAACTTACGAGAAGTCATAAGTGAGCGCTGTTTTAAGCAACTAAATTTTAGGGTGACTTGTTATGCAGCATTAAATTGATGCCTAAAAATCAGGCATTGCTATAAACCAAACCAAAACCAAAATCAACTCTAACACATATAGTACTAGCTTTGGGATTAGAAAGCAAGTAGAGGCTAGAAAAGATGATAAAGAAACTGGCTAGGCGCAGGGGCCCACACCTGTAATCCCAATACTTTGAGAGGCCGAGGTGGGGGGATTGCTTGAGGCCAGGAGTTTGAGACCGGCCTGGACAACATAGTGAGACCCCACCTTTAAAATAAATAAAAAATTAGCCAGCCAGGCACAGTGGTATACACCTATAGTCCCAGCTACTCTACTCAGGAGGCTGAGGTGGGAGGATCTCTTCAGCCCAGGAGGTCAAGGCTGCAGTGAACTGTGATCATGCCACTCATAGAGTGAGACCCTGTCTCAGAACGAAAGAAAGAAAGAAAAAGAAATAAAAGGAAGGAAGGAAGAAAGAAAGGAAGGAAGGGAGGAAGGAAGGAAGGAAAACTACTATAGTAGCCTAGAAAAGAAGGTGACCCATATTATGTCTAACAAAATAATAGGCAAAACTGTTGTCTGTGGTAATTCAGAAGATAGAATTACTTAATGAACTTGTGGATTTGAGCAATGAGATTTCCAGGTAGAAGGCTGAAAGGATCAAATGGCTCTTACTAACCGAATTTGATAAGGTACTAGGAGAAAGATGAGCTGAAGAAGGAAATGACCAGTTCGTTAACATAATTTAGAGGGAATATAAAAGGCCCAGAACTTGCTGAATTGGAGCAATTTCGCCACCCTTATCCCCAGTTGTTCCAGCCAGTAAAAGACTCTCAGTGTACTACAAGACCTAAGACTTTCACTATAGGCATTAATGGAGTAACAGGGACTGTGTTTACCCTCTCACCTAAACAATTAAAGGAATACAAAAATTTCCAGCATCCTACAAGGAAAATTAATAATATATGGAAAACAATAAAAATTATGAGACACAGAGAAGCAGGAAAATACACTTATACAGAAAAATCAATCAATAAAACTGAACCAGAAATCACACAGATGACAGAACTAGTAGTCAAGATTAGTAGTCTATTAGTACGAACAGTAGATGATTGACTTGTAGAAAATTAAATTATAGCAATTATAACTATATTTTATATGTTTAATAAGGTAGAAAAATCCATGAGCATACTAAGGAGAGACAGGGAAGATATAAAAAAGCTCCAAATCCTGGGCACGATGGCTCCTGCCTATAATCCCAGCACTTTGGGAGGCTGAGGCAGGTGGATCATCTGAGGTCAGGAGTTCAGTATCAGCCTGACCAACATGGAGAAACTCTGTCTCTACTAAAAATACAAAATTAGCCTGGCTTGGTGGCACTTGCCTATAATCCCAGCTACTCGGGAGGCTGAGGCAGGAGAATCACTTGAACTGGGGAAGTAGAGGTTGTGGTGAGCCGAGATCATGCCATTGCACTCCAACCTGGGCAACAAGAGTGAAACTCTGTCTCAAAAAAAAAAGCTCCAAATCTAACTTCTATATGAATACAATGTCTGAGATGGAAAAACGTATTGGATGTGATAAATAACAGGTTATATACTGTGGAAGAAAAGGCTGGTGATTTTGATTTTGAAGATACAGCAGTATAAACTATCTAAAATGAAACAGAGAAAAAGAAAAATCCCTAAAAAACAAAAAAGAAAAAAAAAGACAATAAGGAAGGAAGGAAAGAAGCAAGGAAGGGCAGATGAACAACTTAAAGTGACCTAATATATGTGTAATTGGAGTTCCAGAAGCACAGCCATACATTGGAGATATTGTGGTTTCAGTTCCAGACCACTGCAATGAAACTAATATTTCAGTAGAGTCACATAGCTTTTTTGATCTCTCAGTGCATATAAATGTTTGTTTGCTTTTTTGTTTTTGTTTTGTTTTATTTTTTTTTTTGAGACAGGGTCTCACTCTGTCTCTGAGACTTGAGTGCAGTGGCAGGGTCACAGCTCAGTCTCAGCCTCCTGGGCTCAAGAGATCCTCCCACCTCAGCCTCCTGAGTAGCTAAGGCCACAGGCATGTACCAGCATGCCTGGCTACTATTTCTGTTTTGTAGTGGCAGGGTTTCACCATGTTGCGCTTGCTGGTCTTGAACTCCTGAGCTCAATCTGCTCACCTCAGCCTACCAAAGTGCTGGGATTAAAGGCGTGAGCCACTGTGCCTGGCCGTGCATATAAAAGTTTTGTTGGCTGGGCACCTTGGCTAAAAAAGTTTTGTTTACACTATAGTGTAGTCTATTAAGTTTGCAACAGCATTACTTAAAAATGCAATGTACATACCTTAATTATAAAATATTTTATTGCTGCTGGGTGTGGTGGGGCATGCCTAAAATCCCAGCTACTCAGGAGGCTAAGACAGGAGGATCACTTGAGTCCAGGAGTTTGAGTCCAGCCTGGGCAACATAGTGAAACCTTGTCTCAGAAAAATACCACAAAACCTTTACTGCTAAAAAATGTTAATGATTATCTGAACCTTCAGGGAGTTGTAATCTTTTTGCTGGGGGAGGGTCTTGCCTCAATGTTGATGGCTGCTGACTGATCAGGGTGAGGGTTCCTGAAGACTGGGGTGGCTGTGGCAATTTCTTAAAATGAGGCACCACAATGAAGTTTACCACATCAATTAACTTGTCCTTTCACAAAAAATTTCTCTGCAGGAGGTGATGCTATTTGATAGCATTTTAACCATAGCAGAACTTCTTTCAAAATTGGAGTCAAAATTCTCAAGCCCTGCCACTACTTTATCAACTGAGTTTATGTAATATTCTAAATGCTTCATCGTCATCTCAAAAATGTTATCAGCGTCGTTACCAGTAGTAGATTCTATCTCAAGAAACCACTTTCTTTGCTCATCCATAAGAAGCAACTTCTCATCCATTCATATTTTCTCATGAGATTGCGGCAATTCTGTCACACTTTCAGGCTAGTTCTCTTGCTATTTTCACCACATCTACAATTACTTCCTCTGTTGAAGTCTTGAACCACTCGAAGTCATCTATGAGGGTTGGAATAAAATTCTTCCAAACTCCTGTTAATGTTGATATTTTTACCTCCCCCCATGAATCACAAATGTTCTTAATGGCATCTAGAATGATGAATCATTTCCAGAAGGTCTTCAATTGACTTTGCCCAGATCCATCAGAGGAATTACTATCTATGGCAGTTATAGCCTTACAAAATATCCTACTTAGATAATAAGACTTGAATGTCACTTGAAATCACTTCTTAATCTGTGGGCTGCAGGATAGATGTTGTATTAGCAGGCATGTAAACAACATTAATATTCTTGTATATGTCCGTCAATGCTCTTGGTTGATCAGGTGCATTGTCAGAGCAGAGCAATAGTATTTTAAAAGGATTTTTAAAAATCTGAGCAGTAGGTCTCAACAGTTGGCTTAAAATATTCAATAAACCATGCTATAAAATAGATGTGCTATCATCTAGGCTTTGCTGTTCCACATGTAGAGCACATGCAGAGTAGATTTAGCATAATTCTTAAGGGCCCTAGGATTTTTAGAATGGTATATGAGCATTGGCTTCCATTGAAAGTCAACAGCTGCATTAGCCCCTCATGAGAGAGTCAGCCTGTCTTTTGAAGTTCTGAAGCCAGGGATCGATTTCTCTCTAGCTATGAAAGTCCTTAATGGCATCTTCTTCCAATAGGAGGCTGCTTTATTAACATTGAGTATCTATTATTTAGCACCACCTTCATCAAATATCTCAGCTAGATCTTCTGAATAACTTGCTGCTCTAGATCAGTACTTACTGTTTCACCTTGCGTTTTTACGTTCTAGAGATGGCTTCTTTATCTGAACCTCATAAACCTACCTCTGTTGGCTTCCAGCTTTTCTTTTGCAGTATCCTCACCTCTCTCAGCCTTCACAGAGTTGAAGAGAGTTAGGGCCTTGCTCTAGATTTGACTTTGGCTTAAAGGAATGTTATGGCTAGTTTGATCTTCTAGGCAGAACACTAAAACCTTCTCCCGGGAGGCCGAGACGGGTGGATCACGAGGTCAGGAGATTGAGACCATCCTGGCTAACACGGTGAAACCCCGTCTCTACTAAAAATACAAAAACTAGCCGGGCGAGGTGGCGGGCGCCTGTAGTCCCAGCTACTCGGGAGGCTGAGGCAGGAGAATGGCGTAGACCCAGGAGGCGGAGCTTGCAGTGAGCTGAGATCTGGCCACTGCACTCCAGTCCGGGCGACAGAGCGAGACTCTGCCAAAAAAAAAAAAAAAACCTTCTCCCTATCACCAATAAAGCTGTTTTGCTTTCTTATCATTCATTTGCTCACCAGAGTAGCACTCTTAATTTCCTTCAAGAACTTTTCCTTTGCATTCAAAAATTGGCTGTTTGGTGCAAGAGGCCTGGCTTTCATTTTGTCTTGGCTTTTGACATGCCTTCCACACTAAACTTAATCATTTCCAGCTTTTGATTTAAGGTGAGAGCTGTATGACTCTTCCTTTCACTTGAACACTTAGAGACCATTGTAAGATAATTAATTGGCCAAATTTCAATATTGTTGTGTCTGTGGGAATAGGGAGGTGTATTAGTCAGTTCTCACATTGCTATAAAGAAATACCTGAGACTGGGTAATTTATACAGAAAAGAGATTTAATTGGCCCATGATTCTGCAGGCTGTGCAGGAAGCAAGGCGGCTTCTGCTTCTGGGGAGGCCTCAGGAAGCTTCCAATGGTGGAAAGCAAAGGGGGAGGGAGGCACTTCATATGGCTGGAGCAGAAGGAAGAGAGAGAAAGAGAGGGGCAGGGGAGGGAGGTACTATACACTTCAAAATAACCAGATTTCATGAGAACTCACTATCATGAAAACAGCTCCAAGGGGGATGGTGTTAAACCATGAGAAGCTGCCCCCATGATCCAATCACCCCAAGTAGGGCTCACTTTCAACATTGAGGATTACAAATGAACATGAGCTTGGGTAGAGAACCAGATACAAACCATATCAGGAAGCTTGAGAAAGGGGAGAGAGACAGGGAAATGGCCAGTCAGTGGAGCAGTCAGAACAGAAACAACATTTATTGATTAAGTTTGTCATCTTACATGGTCACAACTCATGGTGTCTCAAAACAGTTATAATAGTTACACCAAAGACCACTGATCAAAGATCACCACAACAGATGTAATAATGAAACATTTGCAGTATAGTGAGAATCACCAAAATGTGACACAGAGACATAAAGTGAGCACATGCTGTTGGAAAAGCAGTGCTGATAGACTTGCTCAATACAGGCTTTACAGGGTTGCCGCAAACCTTCAATTTGTAAAAAAAAAAAAAAAAAAAAAAGAGTGAAGCACAATAAAATGAGGTATGCCCATACATAAAAAGTGGGAGAAGAAAAATATTTTAAGAAATAATAGCAAAAAGTATGAAAACTATAAACCCACAGATTAAAAAGCTCAGTGATTCCAAGGACAAGAATCATAATGAAACATTATAAAAATGACACCAACACACATTATAAACAAATTGCTTGAAGCTAGTGATAAAGAGGAAATCTTTTTTTTTTCTGTTTCTTTCTTTCTTTTTTTTTTTTTTTTTGAGACGGAGTCTCGCTCTGCCGCCTAGGCTGGAGTGCAGTGGCCGGATCTCAGCTCACTGCAAGCTCCAACTCCCGGGTTCACGCCATTCTCCTGCCTCAGCCTCCCGAGTAGCTGGGACTACAGGCGCCCGCCATGTCGCCCAGCTAGTTTTTTGTATTTTTAGTAGAGACGGGGTTTCGCTATGTTAGCCAGGATGGTCTCGATCTCCTGACCTCGTGATCCGCCCGTCTCGGCCTCCCAAAGTGCTGGGATTACAGGCTTGAGCCACCGCGCCTGGCCTTTTTTTTTTTTCTTTCTGTCACCCAGGCTGGAGTGCAATGGTGCAATCTTGGCTCACTGCAACCTCCACTTCCTGGGTTCAAGCAATTCTCCTGTCTCAGCCTTCCAAGTAGCTGGGATTACAAGCATGTGCCACCATGCCCAGCTAATTTTCATATTTTTAATAGAGATGGGGTTTCACCATGTTGGCTAGGCTGGTCTTGAACTCTTGACCTCAGGTGATCCACCCGCCTCGGCCTCCCAAAGTGTTGGGGTTACAGGCGTGAGCCACCGTGTCTGGCCAAAGAGGAAATCTTAACAGCAGCAAGAGTACAAAGACAATATGTATAGAGGAACAAAGATAAGAAGAAAAACAGGCTTAATCTTTGTAATAATGTGAGCCGGAAGACAGCAGAGCAACACCTTTAAAGTGCAGTCACATGTTGCTTAACAATAGGGACAGATTCTGAGAAATGAGTCATTAGGTGATTTTGTTATACAAACATCATAGAATATAGTAATACAAGCCTAGGTGGTATAGCGTGCAACACATCGACGTATAGCCTCTCCTCCTAGGCTGAAAACGTGTATAACATGTTACTGTACTGAACGCTGTAGGCAGTTGTAACAAAATGGTGTTTGTGTATCTAACCATGTTCAAATACAGAAAAAATACAATAAAAATGCAGTATTATAATCTTATGAAACCACCATTGTATATGCAGTCCATCGTTGACCAAAACGTCATTATGTAGCATATGACTGTCCTGAAAGAAAAACATTGTCAACATAGAATTCTATACCCAGCAAAGACATCTTTCAAAAATGAAGACAGTTATAAAGACTTTACAAGAAACCAAAGCTGACGGAATCATCACAAATGTACAAGAACTATATGAAACGTTAAAAAAAGTTTCAGACAGAAGGAAAATCATATCAAATAGAGATCAGAAGATAACAAAAGAATGAAAAGCACCAAAAGTGGTATTTATGAAACTATAAAATATATTTTCTTTAAAAAAACTCTTTCAGTAATAATTGACTGTTTAAGAAATATAAATGTATTGCAGGATTTCTGTCATAAGTAAAAGCAAAACATATGAAAACTGGTGGCATTCAGGACACACTACTCCAAAATATAGCACTTTTGCTATAGAAGAAATAGCAGAAACAGGCCATAGAAACTAAAAAGAATTTCTCTCACTTCCTTTCCCCTGTAGTGGGCCATAAACCCAAGTTGACATTCCCTGAAAATAGGTCATAGGACTCTCATTCTAGAGGCATTCTCCCTATACCCGGAGAAAAAGAATGTCCTTATCCTCAAAGATGCAAAGACACCAAAAAGAATCTGAACAAATGGGCTTTGCTAAGTTTCCCCCAGTTTATTACCATTAGATCATATCCTTTTGTCTCCAGTCATATATCTGAATGACTGTCCATAAAAATACAGTTTTCCCTGTTTTGTGAGGTCTTCATTTCTGAATGCTCTTGTGTCAGGTAAAACTTATCTCAAATACATTTGTATGCTTTGCTTTTGTTAATCTGTCCTTTATTATAGGTGCCATAGCCACAAATGTCAAAATGGTTATTGACAAGATTAAATGAAATACTGAATCTAGTCTTCAGCATGATTCTTGGCTAAGATTTTAGTAAATGTTACTTCAACAAAACCCCCAAATTCAACAGAGTTGAGGAGGGTAAGTGAGAGAGCATGAAAGGCATGGCAAGGGAGGAGTTGGCGAACCTCTGTCCACTGCCACCTGCTCCTTGGCTGCTGCCGTGGGTCCCTGCACAGCCCCTCACTGTCCCCTCTCTTGATGTGCTTTATAGGAGATGTGTTTCTGTTATCACTGCTGCCAAGGAGTGCTCAGCATCTCTCCATCCCTGCATTCCTGTTCCAGGGAAGATTCCTATAATCCCAAAGAGAAGGCACCAGGAATACCAGGGGTAGGGGAAGAGGGCAAGTTGCCAGGTGTCACTCATTTTCCAAGTAAACGCTAACACTTCCTGTCCTCCTTGGTGGACACTGTTTCTGTTAGTAACATCTCTCCAGTGGCTTCTGGGAAAACTTTCTGGAAAGCTTCCAGGATGTCTTGGATCTGTTCAGAGAAGATCTGAGCCAGGAAAAGGGGAAAATGGAAATAAATTATGGAAAGAGGATGAGGAATCCATTCATTCATCAAATGTTTATTGAGCACCTACTATATGACAGGCACTGTTGTAGGTTCCAGGGGGATACAACGGTGAAAGGACAAATACCGTCCTTATTCTTATGAAACTTACATCCTGTTGGGAGGCAACAGAGTACAAACAAATAAGTACCAAATAATAAGTGCCATAAGGGAAATATACAAGGTGCTACGGTTTAAATGTGTCCTTTCCAAAATTCAGGTGTTAGAACTTAATGGCCAGTGCAATTTTATTAAGAGGTGGAGTCTTTAAGAGGTGATTAGGTCATGCGGGCTTCTCCCCTCATGAATAGAATTAAGGCTCAGATAAAGGAGATTTTACAGAATGTTGGCTCACTTGCCCTTCTACCTTTCATCATGTGAGGACACAGCATTCCTCCTTTCCAAAGGATGCAGTAACAGGGCATCATCTTGTAAGGAAAGAGTGAACCTCATCAGACCACCAAACCTGCCAGCACCTTGATCTTGGATTTCCCAGACTCCAGAAACCATGAGAAAATAAATTTTTATTCTTTATAAATCACCCAGTCTATGGTATTTTGTTATAGCTGCACAAAATGGATGATGAGATAGAAAGTACTTTAGATCATATTAGAAAAGGTCTCTCTGTGGAGGTGATATTTTAGCCAAGGCCTCAGTGATGCTCTCAGGTGCAGGACAGCATATCAAGGCCCTGGGGAAGGTGGAAAAAGAGGATGGTGGTTTGGTACTGTAGGCACAGGGAAGAGTCAAGACCAGAGGCAGGCAGGGCCCACATCACACCTGGTTGTGTAGGCCATGGTGAGGACTTTAGTTTTATTATAAGTGCAGGGAATGTAATAAATCAGCAGTGGAAGATTTTCATTTATTATTAATTATTTGTTTAAAAAATATATTGGGCTGGTCACAGTGGCTCATGCCTGTAATCCTAGCACTTTGGGAGCCAAGGTGGGCGAATCTCTTAAACCCAGGAGTTTGAGACCAGCCTGGGTAACATGGCGAAACTCTGTCTCTACAAAAAGTACAAAAATGGCCAAGTTTGGTGGCTCACGCCTATAATCCCACCACTGTGGGAGGCCAAGGCAGGCAGATCACTTGAGGTCAGGAGTTCGAGACCAGCCTAGCCAATATGCAAAACCCTGTCTCTACTGAAAAATACAAAAATTAGCTGGGTGTGGTGGTGTGTGCCTGTAATCCCAGCTACTAGGGAGGCTGAGGCACAAGAATCGCTTGAATCCAGGAGGCGGAGGTTGTGGTGAGCCAAGATAGCGCCACTGCACTCCAGCCTGGGCGACAGAATGAGACTCTGTCTCAAAACAAACAAACAAACAACAACCCCCAAACAAGTAAACAAACAAAAAGTACAAAAATTAACTGGGCATGATGACGCATAGCTGTAGTCCCAGCAACTCAGGAGGCTGCGGCGGGAGGATAACCTGAGCCCAGAGAAGTCGAGGCTGCGGTAAGCCATGATCGTGCCACTGCACTCCAGCCTGGGTGACAGAGTGAGACCCTATTTCAAAATATATATATACATTTTTGTGGGGAGGAAAGAGGAGAGAAGTCTATTATTTCCTTCCATGTGCAAGTTCTTTTTCAGCTGGGAATTTCCTCATTTCACTATGTTTGATGGTCAAAAAAGGGAAACTTCTGTTGACTACTCCCCTCTTTTCAGTAACTACTAATACTTTTGGAGCAGTTAATTTGTGTTGGGCTGTATACTAAATGCTTTACATTCATTATTTCATTTCGTCTCCATCCAAGAGACAGGTATGTACAAATATTGTCTCCATATTGCAGATGGGGAAGCGAAGGCTCAAAGAGGTGAAGCTGCTAGCTCTGGACACAGTCAGGCAGTTAGGGCTTCATCCTTCACCTCCTTCCCCCTCCTCCACTGCTGCCTGCTCGCAGCCTGCTCGCAGCCTGCTCAAACCTTATTACCATCAGTGACCTCCTCAGTTGCCAAGTGTGGTGGCCTTTCCTTAGAACTGTTCATCCTCAAACTTCCTTTTGTTCTTCATTTTCTTAAAACTCTCTCTCCTCTGGCTTTTAGACACAGGTTCTCTTCAGATGCTCTCAGTCTCTTTGGAGCTGTCCTCTTCTTCCCCAACAGGCCACTTCTCTCGCCACCCTCTTTCATTATGTGATTCTGCCCCTGGATTCCACCATCCCATGAAGGTGCAAGTTTCACTAAAATTTTCTCATGGGACTGAGACAAACACTTCTAATGTCCCTGACCCAGCATTTAGTAAACAAGTATTCATTTAATTTTTAATCAACAATAACTATGGAGCACCTACCATGTGTAAGGCACTGTGCTAGGCACTGATGAGATACAACGAATAGGACAGGGTCTTCAGGGCAAAGGAAAAAGGGCTTTGGTTTTGTTCACACAATTATATATGTATAAGCACAGGGCAAGGCATACTGCAGATGCTTAGTAAATATTTGTTGAATGAGTGACTTAGTTGGGGAGGCAAACTTGCGCATAATTGGCTCTAGTTCAGGTTGAATGAAGAGGGTGCAGTCATAAAGGTACTGGCAAGTACTGAGAGTGAGAGCCAAAGGAGTGGGCAAGCAAGGGTAAGTGTCTTTATTGAGGTGACATTGGAATTGAGCATTTAAATCACCCCAGATCCCAAGGGTGTTCAAGAACTAGCAAGTGATATGGTGTGCTCAAGCATGTTGCAGGAGGTAGTGGAAGATGGATGAAGTGACACGATTAAAATTGTGTTTTAGGAAACTCACTGTGGTGTCTGTGTAGAGGATGACATTTTGGGGGGAGAGACTGCAAATGGGAAGACTAGTAAGGCAGCAGCTGCTGCATCATCCAGATGAGGCCAATGGCAGAGCAAAAACCAATGAGGGAGGACAGATGCAAGACTACCGCAGGAGTGCAATCTACAAGGCTTAGCACTTTACTAGATAAAGGGGTAAAAGAAGAAACAAGAACAAAAAATGGGTTTGAAGCTTCTCACCTGGGTAACTGCATGATGGTGGTGATATTTCCCAAAGAGTGAACAGTGGAGAAGGGGCAGGTTTGACAGAAACTATGGAAGAGGCTGGACAAGATGGCTCTACAACACTCTAGGAGGCTGAGGCAGGAAGATCATTTGATGGTAGGAGTTCAAGACCAGCCTGGGCAACATAGTGGAGATCCTACCTCTCTACCAAACATTTAAAAATTAGCTGGGCATGGTGGTGTGTGCCTGTAGTCCCAGCTACTTAGGGTGCTGAGGTGGGAGGATTACTTGAGCATAGGAGGTCAAGGCTGCAGTGAGGTAATGACCATGTCACGGTGTTCCGTCCATAGGTGTATCATCATTTACTTAACTAATCCCTGTTGTAGAATTTCTGACTTTTTCTAGTTTCCTCAGTCCTCCCTCAGAAATGCTGTAGAGAAGAATTTAACCTGTATTTAACATTTTTGAGACCATTTCCTTTTTTTTTTTTTTGAGACAGTGTCTCACTCTGTCTTCCATTTCACAGAGACCCTGTCTGGGGAAAGAAAAAAAAAACGGAATGGAAAGAGGGAAGAAAGGAAGAAACTGTGGAATAAACTAAGCTTTATTTTTATTTTTGACATTTTATTTTATTTATTCATTCATTTATTTTTGACATAGGGTTTCACTCCTGTCACTAGGCTGGAGTGGAACAGTGTGCTCTCAGCTTACTACAACCTCTGCCTCCCGGACTGAAGTGATCCTCCTGCCTCAGTCTTCCCAGTAGCTGGGATTACAGGCACATGCCACTACACCTGCCTAATTTTTTGTATTTTTAGTAAAGACAGGGTTTAACCATGTTGGCCAGGCTAGTCTCAAACTCCTGACCTCAAGTGATCCACCTGCCTCAGCCTCCCAAAGTGCTGGGATTACAGGCATGAGCCACTACACCTGGCCTATTTTGACATTTTAAATTGGAAATGCTGGTGAGGTGAACAAGTGGAGATATCTAGTAGAAAGATGAAAATACAAGTTGGATTTCAAGAAATTTGGGAGCTTTCAGTGCTGATGCAGGCAACCAACACCGTGGGAACAGATGTGATTTGTGGGAGAGAATTTTCACTTATGCAGAAAAGAGGCCTGATGGCCGTGGACACCTGTTGAACATTTCCATACTTCTGTCCTGTGGGAGTCACAAATTCAGCATGTCCAAAATGGAATTAATCATCTTTCCACTAAACCCGTTTATCTTCTTGACTTCTCTAGCTATGCAGATGGCACTGACCATTGTCTTAGTCGCCCTAGCTCGAAACCTCAACTATCTTCGTCTCCTACATTGACTTTTTTCACCTATAGAAAATTCTGAAAATCCACCAAAAAACAACAGATAGGAGATACAATCATTAATAATGAAATCATTTCCGATATTGTGTAGTGAATTCTTCTGGTCATACTCCTATGTGAGTACAGATTTAATTTCCTTTGCACAGGAATCATACTCTACATTTTTAGAGCAATCTTTTTATTGAAGTATAACAGTCATGCAGAAATGTACACAATCATAAGTCGATGGCTTTTCATGTCATTAAATACTCTTTTGCAACATCAATTTTAAAAAGTTGCAAGGTATTCCACCCATTGATGTACCATAATTTAGTTAACTAACCCCTGTTGTGGAACTTCTGGCTTTTTCTAGTTTCCTCATCTCTCCCTCAGAAATGCTACAGAGATGATTTACCCATATTTGACATTTTTGTGTCCATTTCCAATTTTTCCTTAGAATACAGTTCTTTGGGGCAAAATTTCTGGGTCCAAGGTATGTGCATATTTTCAAATAAACTTTTTATTTTAGGATAGTTTTAGGTTTAGAGAAAAATTATAGATACTACAGTTTCTGTATAAACCACAGCATTTCCCCTATTATTCACTGTTTTTTTGTGATGGAGTCTTGCTCTGTTGCCCAGGCTGGAGTGCAGTGGCTTGATCTCTGCTCACTGCAACCTCTGCCTCCTGGACTCAGGCGATTCTCTTGCCTTAGCCTCCCAAGTAGGGACTGGGACTACAGGCGTGTGCCACCATGTCCGGCTAATTTTTTGTATTTTTAGTAGAGACAGGGTTTCACCATGTTGGCCAGGATGGTCTCGAACTCCTGACCTCAGGTGATCTGCCCACCTCAACCTCCCAAAGTGCTGGGATTACAGGTGTGAGCCACCGCACCCGGCTATTCACTCTTACAGAAGTATAACACATGTCACGATTGCAACCAAAATTGATACATTATTATTATTATTTTGAGACGGAGTTTTGCTCTCATGACCCAGGCTGGAGTGCAATAGTGGGATCTCGGCTCACTACAACTTCTGCCTCCAGGGTTCAAGCAATTCTCCTGCCTCAGCCTCCTGAGTAGCTGGGATTACAGGCACGCACCACCATGCCTGTGTAATTTTTGCATTTTTAGCAGAGACGGGTTTTCGCCATGTTAGCCAGGATGGTCTCAATCCCCCGACCTCAGGTGATCTGCCTGACTTGGCCTCCCAAAGTGCTAGGATTACAGGCATGAGCTGCCTCGCCCGGCCCGATACGTTATTATTAACTAAAGTTTATACTTTACCAGATTTCCTTAGTTTTTACCTAATGTTCCTTTTTTAATTGCAGTGTCACACCCAGGATACCGTATTACATTGTCATGCCTCCTCAGGCTCCTCCTGGCTCTGAGTTTCTTATACTTCCCTTGCCTTTGTTGATCTTAACAATTTTGAAGAATACTGGTCATGTACTCTGCAGAATGTCCCTCAATTCGGGTTTGTCTGATTTGTTTCTTATAATTAGACTGAGTTATGAGATTTGGAAGGAAAGTAGCATAAAGTGCCATTCTCATCATGTATCAGTCCACATACTATCAACATGATTTAGCACATGGTCTTGATCACCTGGCTGAATTACTGTTTGCCAGGTTTCCCCACTGTAAAATCACTCATTTTCCCCTTTATAGATGTTGTACTTTTGGGAAGGAAGTCACTATGCACAGCCCACATTTAAGGAGGTGGAAGTTATGCTCCAGGATGGCTGTCATGTACATAAGTTATTTGAGATTCTTCTGTGGGGCATTTATCTCTTCTTCCTCATTCGTTAATTTATTCAATCACTTATTTATATCGGTATGGGCTCATGAATATTTCTTTTATACTTTGAGTTATAATCCAGTATCACTTGTTTTATTGCTCAAGGCAATTTGTAATGTTCTGAGTAACTCAGTGAAGAACAACCCCTCCCAAAGGTTGTACCAGCTCACAGGGTAGACGTCATTAAGATCCTTTTCTTCTCAACTTCTCAGACGCATTAAAAAGGTCAGAAAGCAAGGGAGAAGCTGACACCCCTGCCTAGCGCCCAATTTCTGGACGCCCCTAAGGCAGATGAGGCCAGCATGCAGGGGTCTTTCCCCACACGGGCACCTCAACCCGTGAGACGCTCTTTCGCGGCCAGACCTTACTCAGCACCCCTCCTTGTCCCCTGCCCCATCTCCTGGCTTCCTGTGGCTCCGCCCACCACAGGGCGGAAGTGGGTGTGGCCACGGGCGGAAGCAACGGGTCAGGGGCCCAATCTTGCGACCAGCCCCTCCCACTCGCCGCCGCCCCGCCCCTCCGGCCCAGACCGGAAATGAGGTCAGAGAGGGAAGCCCTGGCGGTGAGAGTCGGCCCAAAAAGCGGCGGCCGTTGGAGGTGGCTGCGGCAGCTGGTGAGGGGGAGGAGTGGATTGAGAGTGTTGGGGTCCTGGGGGCTAGTACCAGAGGGGATCGGAGCGTCACGTCGCGGCTGAGCGGCTAAGGGCGTCTTGGGGCTGCGACAGCTGGCCGGAGGGTGAGGGTGGTGAGGCCTTGCTTTTCAGGGCCCTTGTCCCCGTCCCTGGGGATGTGGGTCGGGCCGTGTTCGGGGCCACAGCCCCCTCTTCCTCTTTCTTCTTTCTGCCTCTCGGGCTGGCGGCAGCGTGAGGGCTTGGTGTCCTGAGCCATGGGCGCCCCAGCCCTCAGGGACGGGCCGGGGCGAGGTGGAGAGTCCTTCGAAACACAGTTTTTCTCACATATGTGGCCATGTTGCGACCCCTGATCCCGGAGGGAGCTCAGTCGCCACGACTTGCATTTTTTCAGTTTCTGCCCTAGAAGAGCCGACCCCCGCCCCTGGTGAGCCCAAATGAGAAGTTACCTCCTGCCTCTCCCACCTCCTACTCCGCCCCTCACTTCCACCCTGCTCCTGTTTCTCTTCTTACTTGCTGTCCACCAGCTACCCTACCCGTTCCTTCCTGTGCGTGACTCAGCCTCATCTCTACCCGGGTGCGTGCCTGGACGCCGGGTCCTCTCGAGAGTGTGCACCCGCGACTGGAGATGGGGAGCCCTAGGGTTCTTCTGTCACCTACTGTTCGAATTACAGGCTTTGAGGCAGGAAAGGATTCTGCACAAGCATTGTTTGGTGACTTCGTTCCGTGTTCAAGTTTGTGCTATTTTGCCTGAGATTTTTATTTGTTATTTTGTTTTTTTTTTTTGTATTTTAGTTGCCTGAGTTTTTAAAGCAGTAATTCTTTATTAAGGAAGTAGATTTAGGCATGCTGTTCCCACTTGTTTCTTTATTTTGGTCTTAGGGACAGTTGTCTCCCAAACCTCAATCGTGGCATTTTAATCCACTTTTTTTTTTTCCATTTTTTCCCCTTCTTTTCACAGGTGTTAATAAATCACTTCTTAATGCTTAAAATAACTTGGTCTTGTTTAAATGTATGTGCCTTTGGACACTTTGAGAAGCTTCATTTGTATGGTAGTTTTGGAAGTAGGTGTCACCATTGCTCCTACAGGTGTGGCAGATAAGCTGGAGGACTGTTTTCCTGTCTTTAAATTCATTGGCATAGGCACAGCATGAAAACAGGTTTTAGAAAGCCCTTTGCAAAGTGAAAACTGAACGAATGGGAATATGGTGAGAGAGTGGCACCACACAGAATTTTAAGCTGATCTTGAAATACTTTGGGCGTAGAGGCAAGGGAAAAGTGCTAAAAGTTTAATGTGTATTTAATTAGCTGCTATACAAATTAAACATTTCCCCTTAAGAGGGAATTTTGAAGATTGCTCCTACTACTCTCATTTCTTGAAATGTTTGCCTCTGAAGTGACTCCTGAAGTGTGATGTTTGGTTTGAGGATAAACAGAAAAATAAGAAATTTTGGAAAGCAGTTCAGCCAGAAATCTTAGAAACTTCACCCTATCCCTGTCATTTCAGCTGCTATTGTGTCCTATTTTTGTGTGATTGTGTGGCACTGAAGCACATAACTAGGACGGACGTTTATTTTCTGAAGAGTAGGAGAGGGGCTTAAAAATGGTTAATTATTCAAAAATATATGACCTACTGTATAAGGTTCTGTACCTGGTAGCTTCCAGGTGATAGTTGGTACCAGAATGGGTGCAAACTTAGTCTCTTCTCCATTCTGACTTCAAACCTGGGTCACTACAATTTCTTGAATCATGAAAACTGCATTCTTCCTTAAAGGATATCCCTAAGTTGTCTTTCTGTTTCTTTCTGCCATGGTCATTGTCAGCAGTGACCCCAAGCCAAAGAACAGTTTTTCATTCATTCTCAATACCTCAGTGAGACCGTGTCCTGCTCTGTGTTTCTGCAACTCTAGTGTGATTTTGAAGTTGTATGTTTTTCTACTCCTGTCTAGTGAGAGTCTCTAATCTTTCTGGATCTCATCATTAGGTAATTCAGTGACAAGTTTAATTGGGGAAAAGTGAGAAGGATCTAGTCCCCCGAATTTGTTTTGGGTCCTGTCCCAGTTGTCATCTGGTGAGTAGGTTTTTGTGCTTAAGAATATGTTGACTTCAGGCATTTAACAAGGGACAAAACATCTATTTTTAGTGGCTTTAGGAAGTGGTAGGAACAGAATCTAAGTGTAGCCAGATGAAAGGTGACTTATTTCATTTAGACAGGCAGAACTGTGGACTACCATGATCTGTTTCATCAAATTATTCCAAAACAACAGATCCTTTTCAGGCTTTCTTTTTCTTTTTCTTTTCTTTCTCCTCCCCGCCCCCACCACCAAACTTCCTTTTGGCAGATGTGGCCTCATGGATGAGCTGGTACACGACTTAGCCTCAGCCTTGGAGCAGACATCTGAGCAGAATAAGCTTGGTGAGCTGTGGGAGGAGATGGCCCTGAGCCCCCGGCAGCAGAGGAGGCAGCTTCGGAAACGCCGAGGTCGGAAGCGTCGTTCTGACTTCACTCACCTGGCAGAGCATACCTGCTGCTACAGCGAGGCCTCTGAGTCAAGTCTGGATGAGGCCACTAAGGACTGTCGAGAAGTGGCTCCCGTGACCAATTTTAGTGACTCTGATGACACAATGGTGGCCAAACGACACCCAGCTCTCAATGCCATTGTTAAGAGTAAGCAGCATTCTTGGCATGAATCTGACTCCTTTACTGAAAATGCACCTTGTCGACCACTCAGGCGCAGGCGGAAGGTGAAGCGAGTGACATCAGAGGTGGCTGCTAGCCTTCAGCAGAAGCTGAAGGTGTCAGATTGGAGCTATGAGAGAGGCTGCAGGTTCAAATCTGCTAAGAAGCAGCGTCTGTCCCGCTGGAAGGAGAATACTCCCTGGACCTCATCAGGCCACGGATTGTGTGAATCAGCAGAAAACAGGACTTTCCTAAGCAAAGCAGGAAGGAAAGAAAGGATGGAGTGTGAAACAGATGAACAAAAACAGGGCTCTGATGAGAACATGTCAGAATGGTGAGATCTCCCTTACTAAGTCAAAGATTTGCCTGGTTAATGTTTCCCAAAGTACACATCCACAGTCTTGGTGGGTTCTGCCTTTTTTCAAATCAGCCACTCTGGTATTGACTTTGAAGACTTCCTTGAATCAATCAGTAGTTTAGCTTTTTAAGGTACCATTCAAGTGTCTATTTCCCTCTGTTAGGAAGGCTATAGAAACACAGTTGTTTCTAAAAACTGTTTAAAACGTGTACCTCAAATGCACAACTAATAATTTTAAAAAACAATTTGTTGCTTATTATGCCATGTAGTTTGTACATAAATATTGTTGTTTAGAACTCAGGTCTCAGCAGAGGCTGGTGTGTGTGTGTGTGTGCGCGCGCATGTGTGTGTGAGAAAGAGAAAATGTTAGCATCAGGCATATGGAGTTTATAAATGTTCCGTTAAGTTGCCTGTCTTAAATCATGGCTTTAGATACTTTTTGGCTATAATTCTGTTTTCTGCTACTCGTGGTTTGACTATATTGAATTTATTTTTTTATGGCTGACATTCAGATTGTCTGAACACGTGGTGGGCTTTGAAAATAACAGTACCGAGTCCCATTAGTCTTACATCAGATGTGATCAAGCCAGAAAAATTTGTCTCTAATGGGTACGTGTTTAAAAATGTAAGTGTAGTTTTGGTGAGTTTTTTTAGCTTTTACATCTCAGATAATCCTAGGAACATTGATACCCCCCAGCTTGATACTTTAATGTTATTAATGTTAATCTGTGATTATCTTTTACTTAATAGTGAGGATGCCATTGGTGTTTTGGATGGGACCATTCTTTATGGTGCATTGCAGAATATTTAGCATCTCTACATTGTTCACACCCCCTTTTCATTGTATCAACCCAAAAGCCTCCAGGGGTGATCCCTAGGTGGATTGAGTACTCCCTGTTGAGAACCAGCGTATTCTATTATTGTTAATATTAGTTGACATTTATTAAGCACTTAACTATGGACCAGGCACTGTACTATGGACTTAACATATACTCTTATTTAATGTTCACAATTCCACTATATGGTGGATACCACTATTTGTATTTATAGAAGGGAAGCTGAGGTTATAAGAGCTTAGATAATTTGCCTAAGGTCACCCAGTGCCAAAACGGGGAATCAAGCCTGATTCCAAAGCTCGTTCGTAACCACCATGTTCTGCTGCCCTTTGAGTTGTTCTGTCTCAATTTAACTTTCCCAGCTGTAGAACAGATGACCTTTCTGAAGTTTATCTTAGAAACAAAGACATCAGTCTTAGGAACTCTGAGGTGAGGCTGTGTCAGTAACAGGGAAAGCTGCTTAGGTCTGTGTACCTGTACCTTTCATGGATGGTTTTTAATCCAGCTTTTAAACTTTTTCTTATTAAGTTTATATTTGCCAGTCTGCAGACTATATTGAGATAGGCTCATATTTTGACTTTCCTAATTTTCCTCTAATGCCTCATTCCTTCTAAGGTCTATTTACAGAATTTATATGTATATGTTTGGATTATAAAGGTATTTTTTCCTCATCAGACTATTTTTAATCAAACAAGAAATGCTTAGTCAACTTGTAGCCTTTCACACTATTGAAACCCTCTACTGAGACATTCAAGTTTGTTTACCATATATATATACCATATATACCAAATGGATCATATATACCAAATAGAATTCTTCTTAGTATTGAGAATGGTGATTTTAAAAGTAGCCTTTTGGGATAATAGCTTTGTGTATGTTTCTTCCCCATAATTTCTTGTTAAACTACGACATAACTGTATGTGAAAGAGAGACTGTTAACTCTGTCTGCTCTGAGATAACAGCTCAAGTGTGGCTCCAGATGCAGAGCCTATAATCTAGCATGAGATGCTTCACTCTTTTCTGTTCCTTCTTACTCCAGACACATCTATTGCACATTCTAGTCAGGATGTAATAATATAAATTCTCGTTACCTGAGAGTCTGGATAAACTTAAGTGGATGGGAATTCTTGTGAAATTCTTCCTCTTTTCAAATTGAGGAGACCTCATTCACCCATTTGGGCTATTACCCTGGCCTCTCACTTCAGAGTTCTTTCAATATGTAGATGCTAAAGGGCTTGTAGCTGTGAAGGAATAATGGATGGAGTGGTGGCGCACATGGCATGAGGAAAGTTCTTTAAAATCTTCTAGTTGTTTAGGAGTTCTAAATTCCCTTGACTTGTCTAGATTCATCTGTAGTTACAAACAGAAGTGCTTTGTATTTTTTTCCCCTAAATCCATTCTGTGGGAGAGGGGGTGATTCTTACTCTTTGACCACATGTTGTGTTCAGCCTCTTTTCAAGAGGAGAGTGGAACTAAAATCTCCCTTAATTGTTAGGCACACCTTTAAAAAGGGCTAGCATTAGAGTGTAAGTAGATAATAGTTTATGATTTGGATATTATACTGTCTTGGTCAGTTGATTCTCTCAATAATTTTCTACTTTTTTGTTTCCCCTGCATTTTTAAAAGAAATACTTTCAAGAATCTTCTTGGTTACCCTTTCATAAATCTACTTGGATGTGCCACTGTTCACATACAGATCAAAATGTAGACTTTTACTTTTTAGCAGTGATATTGAGAGTTGTCAGAGTAATGATCCACGTTGTAAGATTATTAAGATGAAGTTGATTGTTAAGCTTAGCTTAGCCTAGTCAATGGTAGAGTTTTTTTGTTTTTTTTTTTAAAGCATGTATTAGGTGTTTTGGATTTGACAATGTATGTCTCAATCAGCCTATTTCTAATTTCCTTAAACTCACTCTTTGTGAACTAAACATGGAGTAGTTATAGACTTCATCAATATTTGTTTGCTTTTCTGTTTCTGGTCTTCCTTTAATATTACACCAGCCAATCCCTCACAAGTTTTGAGGAACTAAAAATGGTTATAGTATAATAGTTTTTTCCTGCTTGCATAGAGATCAAACTTATTTTAATATTTTTCTGTGTATGTTTGTGGGTATTCTAAAGTAGAACAATTACTGTAAAATTATTTTCTACTGATCTTTATTTAAATTGTCTATATAGCAGCTATTAATAGCTATTAGGTGACTGTAGCCTAATTTTGCTCTATTCTTTGCTAACACATCATTTGTTTGTTCCCCTTGAATATAGTTTAGCTTCTTTTTTTTCATAAGTGAGTTGGTTGGGTGATGGCCAGAAGTCACATTCAGGAGCCTTCCTAAGGTGATGTATTAGAGGCTGATCTCACAGGAAAGAAAATATTCTCCTCTCTTGGAAGGCAAGTGACAGAGATAGAGTGCTAAACCTACCCCCTCCTTCTCCAGCCCAGGCTGACCTTCTGCGGCCCCTTGGTGCCTCTTGTTTTCTTATTTTTATAGAAAATCAATATCCCTTTTGACACAAACAATAGCTCAGAAGCAAGAATAAATGGGAGAAAGCTGAGATCTCTGTCCATCACCTCTCACTTTAACTCCCCCGAACTCTTTAATTATGAGCGTGCTTTGCTCCAGGTGTTTGTGACAGTGAAATTGCTAAATGAGGACCGTTTTAACCAAAGATTAGGTGATCAATAACACTCTATAGCAGTAGCTTGTTGGATCAATAGCATTCATTATTTCATGGTTAAGGTAAGTAGCCTCCTTTGCAAGTGGAGGTCATTAATCAGGGGTTCCTGGAGCTGTGTAAAAGAATATGTATGGTAGGTGGGGGTGTTCTGATTTCTATTCTGTAAGTAGGGATGCTGACCAAGAGTGTATTTACTATTGTTGCAGGTGGTAGTATTGCATATGAGATTCTCGAATCTAGCATAGTGTACTTATATGGATATATTCACAGTTCTGCTAGTATCCTTAGGGACAACTAAAAAACACACCTTGGGAGGTAGATATGATACTATTGTACTTGAAGGTCTATATCTTGAAAGAAACATCCATCTCTTGAAAGAGTCTACCTCTTAAAAGAAATATTGGGATTATTCCATGTGGCTCCACAGGACAGAACTCAGGAAGAAAAAGTACAGAGTGTTAAATGTTGCTGTGGATAAAAAATAGCATTCTAAAAATTAGGACTCTGTAAAAATGAAGTGAATTGTTTCACCATGTAATGCGTAATGACTTCTAGATAAGTCGGGGGGATTCAAACATGGGCGTGATGACCGCTTACTTAGTTGCTGTGGAGTTGAGAGGGTTGAACGGAAGACTTCTGAAATCCCTTGTAACACTGAGATGCCATGATTCTTTTCAGTTATAGTCTACCTCCCACCATTGTAACATCTGAACTGGTAAGTAGCCTCAACTGCCCAATTGAATTCTTGTAGTTTCCACTGGCAGTCATCTTCAAAGATTCGTTCTTTCTCTGAACTTTTAGAATGCTATTCCCTTTTCTCTTATTTTGCAGAATTTGTTCAAAGGCCTCTTGGTATTTGCCAGCAAGGGTGCATAGATTACCATTGGTCCCCTTCTCTACTCCCATGGACATAGGTAACATGCCATTCTCAGATCTACAGCTGGCCAAGAGAATATGCAGAGCCCCTAGCCCAGTGCTCCCAGTGCTACTGGGAAGCTTTTATCTCATACAGCTATGCTGGGCTGAGATAGGATCATCCAACCCTCACTGCCTGATTCTGACTCCATTCTAGGAGTGTGCCATAAATGAAGGTGTAGAAAACACAACAGTCCCCAGAATGTACTATCTCCAGAATGCACTTCTCTACCCATGTCAACTGGAATCTTTGTTCTTGAAGACTGTGCTTTCTAGGACTCAATACCCTATAACTGCTCCTTACCCTCAAACACAGATACACACAGAAAACACTAAGCTTCCCTATCTAAGTGTATTCTGGGAGTTAGAGTGACCAAATAGAAACTGAAAGATACTCATTGGGAAGAGAAGGATGTAATCCCAGCACTTTGGGAAGCCGAGGTGGGTGGATCACAAGGTCAGAAGATCGAGACCATCCTGGCTAACATGGTGAAACCCTGACTCTACTAAAAATACAAAAAAATTAGCCGGGTGCGGTGGTGGGTGCCTGTAGTCCCAGCTGCTTGGGAGGCTCAGGCAGGAGAATGGTGTGAACCTGGGAGGCGGAACTTGCAATGAGCCGAGATCACGCCACTGCCCTGGAGCCTGGATGACAGAGTGAGACTCCGTCTCAAAAAAAAAAAAAAACCAGAAACTGAAAGATACTCATTGGGAAGAGAAGGATGGAACCACACCCTGCCTCAAACTGTAGCTGCCTGATTTTCTGACTGAAACTGGCCTTGCATTTCTGAACCTCAAGGTGACTGTAGAGAAAGGATGCAGAGGCTTGCTGTCTACCTTCAGGGCAGGCCCAGCACTTCTCATGTGGGCCTCTATTTCATTGTTGAGTGCAGTTCTATCAGCCTTGTAGTTTGAGGAAACCTTGGCAGTAGGCCATCTGTATTCTCTATTGCTACAGAAAAAAATCACCCTAAAACTTAGTAGCTCTAAAGAGGCCAAGTCTGTGAGTGTGTAAATATTTCCAAGGAAGAAACTTGCTGGAGAAGAAGAAGATACAACTGAAGAGAAAAAAGTGTTCTTGAGTTGAAAAATTAAGTCTAAAGATTAAAAGAGAAAATTAATGAAAAGAGACCTCTACTGAGATGGATCTTTTTAAAAAGTATTTTATTTTAGTTTTTCTTTTTTTCGCATATGCTCAGGACTAAGGAAAGAAAAATCTTTAAAGAGATTGAAGGCTGGGTGCAGTGGCTCAGACCTGTATTCCTAACACTTTGGGACGCTGAGGCGGGAGGATCCCTTGAGCCCAGGAGTTGAAGACTGCACTGAGCTGTGATTACAACACTGCACTCCAGAGCTTGGGTGGCAGAGTGGGATACCGTCTCTTAAAAAAACAGTTGGGGGTGGGACATGAAAATAAAACTGACATTCATCCCTACAATAGTAAGTGTTAAGGGCTACATTTGCCCATAGAGTTTTGAGAGGGAAAAAGTGACTCACTTCACCTTGCATTTTATATACAGTAAAGGTATATTTTATATGGAAAGGCAGCAGAAAGACATTCTTAGATATGCAGGCCCCAGAATCCATGCTCTTTAAAAATTTACTCTGAGAAGATGTTTCATCTACCTGAAGGTGAATAACTTAGCTCTAAGAAAAGGGATGTCTTCAGGCACAGCCCCCAGCTCAATAACAGAGTCCTGAGGAAAATTGTATCTCTGGAAAGTGTACCTGATTGTACAGGTCACAGTATCGAACCTGTCAACCTGGGGAGGTTGCTGCCTTTCGTGTCACCATCTGAATGAAACTGAAAAACAAATGCTTCTATTATATATTCTCATTACTTATAGGAATAATTTCGGAACTGATGTGAGATATTTCTCTGAATAACCTCTCCCTCAGTCTTGTTTACTACTAGATTCAGAAGTCTGATTACAAAGGGTTACAATGTGCCACCTCTACCCTGGAAAATAATAGAGCAAAAATACCTTTGGTCAGGAGATCTAAGAGTGACTTTTTCCCACGTTTTTCTAAATTCCGAAACAACTTTTACTTTTGTTAAGCGCATTATTATTTACTAAGAAAAGTTTTTTAGAAACGATGTAAGCCATAAATTTTATTTTAAGATATCTATTAATTAGATGCAAAAAACACCTCTTATTAAGCTACTTGGTTAATAAGCTCTTAAATGGGGAGAAACAAACCCAGATGGTAACTTATTAACACCAACTTTTGATTATAGGTGATTAACTAATTCTGTAGCTCCTTATTATAATTGGAACAGGTATAAGTTACTCTTTCAGTTCTCACTTTATAGTCTTCTGTGGTTAGGAGTATGAAAGAATTAGCAAGCTCTCAGATCAGAGGGTGTGCCTTGCTTTTTTCTGCCCCCTGCTCCCCCTGGCAATAGTGGGAATTCAGAGGGGGGGTTTGTTTTGTTGAAACTAGAAGCTACTGTTTAGGAAGAAGGGAATTAGTTTCAACAAAGAGTTTATAAAGATTCTGTATTATCTGTTGCTGCAGAGAAATTTGCCCTAAAACTTACTAGCTCTAGGCTGGGCACAGTGGCTCATGCTTGTAATCCCAGTACTTTGGGAGGCTTAGGCGGGTGCATCACCTAAGATCAGGAGTTTGAGACCAGCCTGACCAATATGGTGAAACATTGTTTCTACTAAAAATATGAAAATTAGTCAGGCGTGGTAGCATAGTCCTGTAATCTTAGCTACTCGGGAGACTGATACAGGAGAATTGCCTGAACCTGGGAAGTGGAGGTTGTAGTAAGCCAAGATCGCATCACTGCACTCCACCCTGGGCGACAGAGGGAGACTCCATCTCAAAAAAAATAAACAAACAAAAAAAATTACTAGCGCTAAACAATGAACATTTTATCACTTGGAATCTGAAAGTGACTTAGCTGGATGGTTCTGGTTGAGTCTTCTCACGAGGTTATAGTCTAACTGTTGGCAGGGACCTCAGTTCTGTCAAGGCTCTACTAGGGCTGAAGGATTTGTTTCCAAGCTCACTCACATGACTGTTGGCAGAGCTCATTTCCTCATAAAGCTGTTGGACTTAGAGTCTCAGTCCGTTTTCACATGAGCCCCTCCGCATGCCCATCAGCATCCTCAGGACATGATAGTTGGCTTTCCCTTGAGTAAGTGATCTGAGAGGGATGAGGAGAGTCAGAAGGAGAGCCCACGATGAAAGCCACAGTCTTGTATAACCTAATCTCAGAAGTGGCAACCTATTGCTTCTGCTGTGTGTGATCAGTTATACAGACCAGACCCTGTGCAGTGTGAGAAGTACTACACCGGGGTGTGCATTAATAGGAGGTTGGGGAATTGGGAGTCATCTTGGGAGTCTGGTTACCGCAGATGACTGCTGGCCTGAAACATTGTTTTCCTAGCCTTGTGTGATGCTAAAGTCAGGAATAGTGTTCTCAGACTCTGCTATTTCCCCTGAACTCATTAAGAGAATGTTTTTACTTTGATTTCAAAGGAAGAGCATTCAGGAGTCATAAAGGCAAGTGAGGTATGGGTGCCTGAGAATATATTTTGGTGTATTTTATGTCAGCATACCGAAAATGAGTGTTAATTGAATTCAAGATACAGCATTAAGAAGGAGAGCTTCTTTCCAAAGTGAGTTTATAATTAGTTTTCTTAGGGTTCAGCATATATGATGTATTAGTTGCTGATAAGGGATAGTAGTCAAGGCACAGCTGCAGTTTCAGCTGTTCCTGAACGTTTTAAGTAGCTAAAGCAAACAAATACTTCTTCCTTAGCTCAGTTAATCTGTTTGCATCTTCAGGAGAATGAAAAGTCCTGAAATTCAGAGGTATCTTCTGAATAGAGAAACATTTGATTGACTTTAGTAAATGAGATGAGTATCTGTGCTTTCTGTGTTGTAGTGGCCATTCAGTGAACACATGGGCTTTAGACATACACTGCCCTGGCTCTGATGCTTACTTGCTGTGCGATCTTGGATAACTTGCATGCTTTCTCTAAGCCCCTTTCCATTTGTAACATGAGGTTGATGTATTTACCTTGTAGAGTTTGTGGGTAGAAGAAGCATAATAATTAATATAAAGTGCTTAGTATATTACCTGGCCTGCAGTCGAACTCAGTGAATGATATTTTTGGTATCATTAATAGTAGCCTTCTATATTAATAATTTTATGAATAAACTCAGTTCAAGTACCAAACCCCTTCCTGAGGCACTTGTAGATCTTGGCTGAGAGTAGTGCCTCCTCTCTTTTGGATGAAACCCAGTGCAGGAAAAATAATAGATTTCATAGGCCATATTTTGTTTTTCCATTTAAAATGAAAATAGGTTTGCATCTTACAAAATGTAGAGTACTGTTCTAATGAGAAGATTGTCAGTGAGGAAATTACTACTATTAACCTCTAAAATAATACTTAGACACAGACTTGGTGCCCTAGAAGTAGCTTTCTAATCTTTCATCGTTTACATTTGTGTATTGCTTTAGAGTTCACAAAGCAGGGTCACATACCTCATACTGTCACATCCTTAATAATCCATCCACATTTCCATGTAGGGAAATAGGACTAAAGAGTTGAAGTGACATGCCACAAGGCTGTATAAGGGCAGGCAACAGAGGTGTCTAGAACAAGTTCATTCCATTTACATAACATTTACTGAATGTCTGATATGTGCCAGGCGCTGTGCTAGGCATTGGGGACATTGAGATGAGCAAGATATTTTTTTTCCCTGGATCCATGGATCATTCTCTTCTATGGTTACAGGATCTTCTTTCTGCCCCAGTTAGGCAAGGAACGGTGAACTGTATGACTCATGAGTAATTTCAGTTCTATCAGTTTGTCTGAATGTCTGTCTGCCTTCTGATTGTTTCTGGATCTGGAGGCTTCAGATCATTTGAGGCCCTGGCCCAGCCGTGGCAAGGAAGTGGTATTGTTGCTTCTATGGGATGTTGACTGCTGCATCCAGCTAATGTGCACAGGCTCCTCTCTTCTCAAGTAGTTTCCCTAAACGGGACGGCCTACGTCTTCCAGCCCTCTGCTTTGTTCATCGCCGTGGATCAGGGTTCACAACTTAGGCACTACTGGCATTTTGGGCCAGATAATTCTCTGTTGTGGGGCTGTGCTGTGCATTGAAGGATGTTGAGCAGCATCCCTGGCCTCCGCCCACTAAATGTCAGTAGTTCACCAACTCCTCCTTCTCTGCTTCAAGCCATGAGTATCAAAAATGTTTTTGGGTATTGCCAAATTGGGAGAGGGGCTGCAAAATTGTCTGTAGTTGAGAACCACAGTTCTTGATGTTTCTGGTACTGAGATTGGGTTTTTACTTTATTGACTCTGCTTTTACCAATAAGTATGAGTTTCAAATTGTAGAACAGAATACAACCAAAACATTGATCTATAGATAGAATGTAAAAATATAAAAAATATAGAATAAAAAACTAATGATCTACAGTTTTAAAACTAAGAATTTTTGCTAGTTTGAAAACCATACCCTTTAATTGCACCTTGAAAGGCAAACAGTTCGTCTTCAGAACTTGAAAAGCAGTTGAGATGAAAGCATTTTCAAGTCAGTACCAAGTTTACAGTGTTTAGTTAACAGTGGACAAGAGGGCTCCATAGTGTTTTATTAGGCTCGATTCCTATAATAATATACTTGTCAGAAAGTAGATGCCATGCCCAATCATCTGGCTTACCTAGGGTGCCTCTGTTTTCAAAGACTCTCTGGTGGGAAGATTAGATAGAGAGACATGTGAAAAAACAAGGAAAGCAAAATGTTACTTGCAGAATCTAAGTGATGAAAAATTTCCTAGTAAAACGTTGAGAGCAAAAACATTTGGAGCTGCACGTTAAGATGACTTTCTTCACACTAACTGTTGTTTCACTTGGATGTGGTTCAGTTGCTTTTCTAGCAATGTTATAATAATTAGGTAATACAGTTGGAGGCCCAGCTTATGCTAAGTACATAAGAAAATGAAATGAAAGAATCTATAAAGAAATAGGATTTGGGCCGGGTGCGGTGGCTCAGCACTTTGGGAGGCCGTGGCGGACGGATCACGAGGTCAGGAGTTCGAGACCAGCCTGACCAACATGGTGAAACCCCGTTTCTACTAAAAACACAAAAATTAGCTGGGTATGGTTGTGTGCTCCTGTAATCCCAGCTACTCGGGAGGCTGAGGTAGGAGAATTGCTTGAACCTGCGTGGTGGAGGTTGCAGTGAGCTGAGATCACACCACTGCACTCCAGCCTGGGCAACAAGAGCGAAACTTCATCTCCAAAAAAAAAAAAAGAAATAGGGTTTGTTCCACCATGGCACATGTATACCTATGTAACAAACTGCACATTCTGCACATGTATCCCAGAACTTTAAAAAAAAAAAAAAAGAAAAATAGGGTTTGTTTGTTGACTATTTCTGTGACAGATCTTTTGCATCTGATATTCAGGGACAAGCTTGAGTAAGGAAAGCATTGCTCCTTAATTTAATTGGCATTTTTAAGATTTAGTGTTGGAAGGATGTTTGGAAATGTTGCAAAATACAAAATATTTTCAGATTTTTGATCCAGGAATATAGATTGGGATTTTGCCAAGCCTGTGTTTTCTATAGCATGGTGAAAATGCTTCTTCCTTGCTTTGGTTTCTTGCATCTTCTAGAGTAGGTGAAAAAAAAATTTTGACTATCTTGGAAGGAAATACTCCCAATCAAAGAAATAGCTAATACTGTAGAGGATTGAGAAGTTTTTCTTGAACCAGAGAAACCAAATTTAGAAGCGCACCATCAGAAGAAACAGAATCAACTGTGAGCAATGGCTCAGAAAATGAAACAGACTGGGCAGAATTTCATGGGACAAAAGCTATATTTCAGTGAGTGCAAATGAAGTTTGTTTTTATATTTTTGTTTTTAACTTTAGTTCCTTTTTCCAGAATGAGTTTTGTGTATCTGCTCAATATGAAGGAGGACAATAATTCAGAAAACAAGTTTTGCCATATTTTTTTTCTTGTTCATGGAGTTTTGTTTACTTCTTTGTAAATGGGGGAAAACTTTAAAGATGCTAGACGTCTTAAAATTACATAGCTTCATTGGAAACTGATAGTTGGCAATATTTAAGAACAAAATTGTTTGGTAAATTTGTGTTGTTGAATATATCACACTAGGTTGAGATTATGTCTTTGAGCTTTAATAGCTTTCTAGTCCTTAACTAACAAAGTGACTTTAGATTTTTTTTAGTACTTTAAAATATAAGTGAAAATTTTAGAATTCTCCTCTTATATTTCTTTTGTTTGGGGAGGAAAATAAAATTTTGTACCTTCCCAGTGAAATTTACGTATCTGATTGGCTAATAGGTTGGAGTGAAATTAGGGAAGCTTGAAAACCATAATAAGCGTACGGTGGTTATTGACTGGAGCTGATGAGTTCTCTTGTGTTTTACTCTTTTTACAGTGAAACCAGCAGTGTGTGTAGCAGCAGTGACACTGGGCTCTTTACCAATGATGAAGGGCGACAAGGTAATGTTGATCCCAGCTTTGGGACATTGGTTCCGTGTTTATGGAAATGTTTGAGTAATCATAGGAGTGACTCGTGGAGAACATGGTGACTGTCTATGGCAGTGGTTCTCAAACTTTAAGGCATATGAGAGCCACCTAGGGAACTGTTAAAACCGCACAGTCCTGAGCTCCTAGAAATAAATAGGTCTAGAGTTGGCCCCTGGAATCTGCATTTTTCACAAGCACCTGAACTGATTCTTATGCCGGTAGATCAGACATTGGGAATCGTTGGTCTAGGTGGTCAGAGTGTCGAGCCTGGGACATTGGGAAGTTTCTTTTTATTAGAATCAAGAAATAGCTTCATGTGTTACTGTCTTTTTTTAGGTGTTAAGACATTGTTTTCATATAGAGAAAATCTTGTCATTTTTATAGCCTTATTTATAATGATTATAGTGTTCTAGGTGAATATATTATATAAAACATCTTCCTCAAAGTAAAACTCCTGGAGTATAGAGTCCTGTAAATAAGGCTAGTATATGTTAATTACCAGTTCTTTATTTTTACTACCTAAACACTAATTTAAAACTTTGCCTGTATGTCAGGGTATTTTAGAAAATGTTTGTCCTCTAAACTTGTGTGGGGCCACATGCCAATAAAAATTTTATGTAGCCTTTTTGGACTGTGGTTTTCTTAATCTAAATAGGGGACTTAGGGATTTCTAAAGTCCCTTCTAGCTCCAAAGTCCAATAATTTTTCTCCATGGGTTAAGCAATTAAAGGACTGACGTAGTGGCTACATGTCTAGGTTGATCCAGGTAGCTTCCCCAGTAACTGAAGGGATACTGGGGCTGTGAGACTTAACATCCAAGTCCTGATTTTTGGAGAAGGACTGTGGGGACAGCATCTTGTTCATGCCTCAAAGTTGTAGGCGTAGAGGCAGTTTATCCCCCTGGAGTTGTTGAGCTTCCTACTGTAATGGAGGTTGTTGTGAGTACATTTCTATCTTTTAGATTCTGAGGGAATTAGGTGTCATTAGAGATTATGTGTGTGTGTGTACAGGTAGGCTCTAACTGGAGTTTTGATTTTATTATCTCATACCAGGAAAGTCTGATGTCTTTCCATGAATGAGTTATATATACTATTCAGAGTTACCAGTATTTACTCTTTTTCTTTGCTTTTCTACAGTTCTAGGAATATCAAAGTGCATCTCTTAAAGGTTATGATGCATAATTATAGAGATGGAAGAAAGTGTGGACCTGTTACAGCAGATTAAGTGTTTGGGCCTTTGGAAAGCCTTTTCACTGATAAGGATTCCTTAGTTTATCATGAGAGATTATAGAATATTCTGTAGACTCAACTTTCCTCTCTTTTCTCTGCTTCAGCTTCACACATTCTGGTGACATTGATGCTTAACGTTCTCAGTGTAAAGCTATGGAATTTCTTGCCTCTGTGCCTTTGTTTATGCTGATCTTTCTCCCTGAAATCTCATCCTCATCTTCCTTGAATGACTGGTCGTTTACCAAGAACAGTTTTCCTTTTGCCCCTGCAAGGGCATATTTATGAACTATATCAGTGGGTCTTCTTGGTTTCAATTTCTTGTTGGAGTTGTCCTATAGGAGACATCAACAGAAGACCGAAGGGAGGGAGGTGAATGATATTGGATATATTGGTCAAGTATTTATTGTGGTAATGCTGCTTAAGAGCCCCCAAATTTTAGTGGCTTATCACAGTTTACTACACTCATTTTTTGCTATGGGGTTGTGGGTTGCCTATGGTTCCACTGATCTCGTCTGGGCTCCACTGGTCTCCAGGCTTCAAGTTAGGTTTACATCTGCTCAGTGTGTTGTATTTTGGGACCTAGGGTGGAGGAGCAATGGTGATAGGCAGCATGGACTTCCTGTGGCAGAGGATGTAAATGCCAGGTGACAAGGCTAGACCACGTGTACATATTTAAAACCTTTGCTTGAATCATGTCTGTTAATTTTCTACTATGTAAAGCAAGTCATATGATCAAGCCCAGTGTCAGTAGGATCTTCCTAAAAGGGAAGGTACTGTGGAATCCAATGGCAAAGAGCAAAAGGCATGGATGAATGATTCTATTATGGAGAGGACTTGGAAATGCTAATGCAGTCTACCACATTAGATTATTGCTTTCCCTGACACCTTTTCTGTTGGATTGCTGGTTGGCAGTGGTTGTGTTCCTCTGCTGAGGGCCACCACTCTTGTTTGGCAGACTTCTTTTATAACTGCAGTTCTTTGGACTCTGATAACCATTCTTTCCCTTGCCACTCCAGGTCTAGGAATGGTAAGGGCCTCCTGCTGTGCTGGCTCTGCCTGATGTGCTTCACCATCCCTTGTGGGGTTCCTTGTTAGTACTGTCTACACCTTTGTGAATAGTCACTTCATTACATCTCTGCAATGACCCCATTTAAATGTGCCATGTGTTTGCTGAAGGGGTTCTGGCCAATAGCCCTTTCTCCTTTGTTCTCTGTGGCTCCTTGTATTATACTTACTGTTTCTTTTAGTACTCGCTGGATTATGTTATTGTTTGTAGGTACACGTCTTTTCCCTTGAAGCTTTTCAAGGCAGGAGTTACTACGTGTAACTGCAGTACCTAGCACATTCCTGGCATATAGTAAATGCTTAATAAATAATTATTGATAATCCAATTAAGGGGAAAACTCTCCTTTTTTTCCCCCAAACAAAATCATACATAGATTCTCAGATTGTAAAACAACTAAGCCTATTTGGTTTAAAGCAAAATTCTAGAGGAGCCAGAGGTCAGGAACCTGATCCACCCAGCTTCTTGCTTATTCCCTGGCAGCACTCTTTTAAGGAGCTCCTCTATCAGGTGTCTTAGTGAACCCTGATTGAAGACTACTGGTCTACATGATCTCACAATGTTCCTTCTGGTTCAGAGAGTCCCTTTTTGTGTTATTAAAAATCTTGAATGAATGCTTGAGAACCAAAAAAAATCCATTATAGTTTGCCATTTGTCATCAGAAAACATGGCCTAATTAAATATACTATTTCAATAAATGTCCTGAGGAATGCTTATGAATAAGAAAAGAATTAATATATTGAAGTACAGAGAAACTAATTATTATGCACTAATGCCTGTCTTCAGTTCATCTATGTATCTGATCTGGTGAGATGCTTTTAGAGTAGTGGTTCTCAAAACGTGGTCCCCAGGCCAGCTTAGCATCATGAAGGAACTTGTTAGAAATACACAATTTTGGTCTTGCCTAGACTAGAATCAGAAACTCTGGAGTTAGGTCTCAGCGGTCCATGTTTTTACAAGCCCTTCTGGTGCTTCTGATACATGCTCAAAGTTGAGAACTACTGTATCAGAGAGACAGCTGTTTGTGGTGTGTTTTTATAAGGGAACACTTTGAGTAACTGTCTTAGTTGTAATATCTGCTGCTTTTTACCAGAATGCAGTTTTCATTCCCCATTTTGGAGATCTCCACAGTGATTTAAGAGTTACTATCCTGGGTGTTAATGACCCATGAATCTCATACTTCATGGGATTGACATGTTCTGAGCAACTTCTCTGGAATCCAGTATACATTAGAGAATGACTACATTGTGAACTCTTTTAGATTTCTTTAGAAGAAAATAGTTTCCTTCAACTTTGCTATTTTGAAAGGAGTATGGTGTGGCAGACATAAAATTATCTATTCTTTGTTGGCAGGAATAAACTCTAGTGGAAACTGAGATACTATCATTGCAGCCAGTAGAGAGAAGTTTGTACCAACAGTCTGGATATATGGATCTGGTTGTGACTTTGCTGTTAATTAACAATATGGTCTTGGGAAAATTGTATAACTTATTGAAAAGTCTTAGGGAATTATATTATTTGTTGCTGTGGTTTTTTTTTTTCCCCAGTAGCTTGGATTGCTAGTGTCAAGATGATTTCTGTCCCATTAATGAGATACCAAGGATAAATGAAGTATGGACGTATATTCTTTATTCACCTTTTATGAGAGAGGCAAATATAGCAGGAAATCCCTCAGGAATAGCTAGCTTTGAATTGAGAAACAGTTATGGGCTTTGAACCCCCAAGTTTATACCACGGAGAATGGTATAGGGGAGACAGTTTGTTTTGATAATAAAGATCTCAGGCTTTTGAGTTAGTCAGGCTTTGGGTTCAGATCCTGGCTTCGTTGTTTACTAAATTGACCTTGACTTCTCTAGGCATTAGTTGCCTTGTTTGTAAGTTGGAGTTAGTGTAGGGCTTGAAAGAGATGACATATTTACAGGTTTTTAGCATGGATCCTGGTAGGTTGTAAGGGCCTAGTAAGTGGTAGCTTTATTTATTTATTTTTAACTGTTAAAGCAGTCCAGTTTAACACAGTATGACGTTTATGTGAAATCAGGTTGACCTTTCAGTTTTCATTGCAATGTGAATCAAGAAGAACCAGAACAATTTCTTTTTTGTGTGCCTTGATTTATTTAAAAGTATAATCAGCCTGTAATTCCAGTACTTTGGGAGGCTGAGGTGGAAGGATTGCTTGAGCCCAGGAGTTCAAGACCAGCCTGGGCAACATAAGGAGATCCAGTTTCTACAAAGAATTTAAAAAAAAAAAAAAAAGGCTGGGTGCGGTGGCTCATGCCTGTAATCCCAGCACTTTGGGAGGCCGAGGCGGGCGGATCAGTTGAGCTCAGGAGTCCAAGACCAGCCTGGCCAACATGGCAAAAACCCCATCTCTACTAAAAGATACAAAAATTAGCCGGGCGTGGTGGCGGCGCCTGTAATGCCAACTACTCAGGAGGCTGAGTCAGGGAGAATTGCTTGAACTCGGGAGGGGAGGCAGAGGTTGCAGTGAGCTGAGATCATGCCACTGCACTCCAGCCTAGGCAACAGAGCAAGAATTCATAATAATAATAACCAGGCATAGTGGCATGAGCCTGTGGTTCCAGCCACTCGGGAGGCTGAGGTGGTAGGATTGCCTGAACATGTGATTATGCCACTGCATTCCAGCCTGGGTGACAGAGCAAGACTGTGTCTCAAAAAGGAAAAAAAAAAAGGGTGATCAAAACTATAGCACTAAGAAATCATCCCTCTCATTTGTTTTTCTCAGACCTTGTTTAAAATTCTAGCTTATGATATGATCTCTTTACTTTAGGTGACGATGAGCAGAGTGATTGGTTCTATGAAGGAGAATGTGTTCCAGGATTCACTGTTGCTAATCTTCTGCCCAAGTGGGCTCCTGATCATTGTTCTGAAGTAGAAAGAATGGATTCTGGATTGGATAAATTTTCAGATTCCACATTCCTTTTACCTTCTCGGCCAGCTCAAAGAGGTGAGTTCTGAGGAGACCAAGAACTTAATGCTTTTATGGTTCTCCTTGGGCAGAGCAATCATCTCCTAGCAAGCATACTCATGTCTTCAATTACACATTTAACTATCTGAATTTTGGAGCTAGCTCAGGGATTTTCTAGAGGATTCAAAGTGAGTCTCAAAGCTTAAGGTTCCCTCCATTCCTTCCTAAACTAATCCATGGAAACTCTTGGGACATATATATTAGCAGGGCATTCCTTCAGCTTGCCATTGCCGCTTGTGCCAGATTTAGTGACAGCTGCTTATCCTGATGTGAAACTGATAGGTTATTGAGTATTGGATTTTGGAAGAGAACAGATTTCAATAAGAACATTCACATACACATTCTTATTTTCAGTAAGAGTATTCACATATACTGGTGTTTTAAAAATGGATGCTTTTAAAATAATTTAATTAGTTCTATTTTAATGACCCTATTTTTGGGGACTTTAACACAAATATGTTTCCTTTTCCCTTTGCTTTTTCTTCAATTATGATGTAGCAAAGTGGGTGGAAAGAACCTAGGACAGAAAAATGGAAATGTGGTATTAATACTCTGGTACTGTCTACCAAGCTCTGTGATAGTCGCTTCATTTTCTTGGGATGACAGGGTCATCACTTAAGATATGTGACATTGGACAAAACCATTTCTTTTAGCACTATAAATTTATGATTTTAGGGTTCCCAGTAACCCATGATCAACCAGTTAATCAGTTGCCAAGAATTTGTTGAACATCTGTTGGTGATCAGAATCACACTACGAGATGTAAACTTGTATTATGTAGGATTTTGTCATGGTGAACCAGCAGTTGGTTCTTGGTAAGGACTGACTGAGGCACACATTGCTTTATTGAACATTTTGATGAACATTTCTAAAAGTTTCTAATGGACCATTTAAAATATATACAAGTAAGCAAGAATAGTAAGAAGAAACTTAAAATGGCCTATAATCTCATATCCAGAGACAATCTCATTAATAACATTTTGGTGTGGTTTCCTCCAGTTGTTCTTTCCTTGTGTAGAACACATGCAGCAGTGAGAAAAATTGGGTTATCTGATGCGTGCTATTTTCCCCATTATGTCATGAATTAGAATGTTTTTGACATAGAAACTAACATTTAATTTTAAATTAAAAATCATTAATAACATTTTGGTGTGGTTTCCTCCAGTTGTTCTTTCCTTGTGTAGAACACATGCAGCAGTGAGAAAAACTGGGTTATCTGATGCGTGCTATTTTCCCCATTATGTCATGAATTAGAATGTTTTTGACATAGAAACTAACATTTAATTTTAAATTAAAAATTGTTAATAGTACCTTATGTTTGTGTGGTGTTTTCAGTTTATAAAGTCCCTTCTACTTGCTATTTCATTGGGTCTTCGAAACAGCCCAGTAAGGTAGGACTGAGTGATTATCCCTCTTTTATAGATGGAGGATGCCTAGGTCAAAGGTAAATGGCATGCCTGTGATCATACTGCTAGTGACAAAGACCTGGGAATAATAAATCCTCGGCAGATAGCTCTGTGATACTATTTTAAAGGTCAATCTAGTAAGATCCTGGGGGTTAAGCCTTCAGTGTACTACAAACATAGGATTGCATTTGGATTTTCTGCATTCGGTATCTTAGGCCTTCCTTCTTTTTTTAGGGTATCATGCTCGCTTGAATCGTCTGCCTGGAGCTGCAGCTCGGTGCCTCAGAAAGGGGCGAAGAAGGCTGGTTGGGAAGGTGATACCTCTCACAGTTTGCTGGGCTCAGTGGGTAGATAATATTCCCTATGGGAGTTGTGTACCCTGTTAACAATCAGAGGTGCTACAGAATTCCCTGAAGTTAATGGAAGCAACTGGAATGTGTTGGGAGTTTACAAGAGTGAACATTATATAGGATGTGAATGGATATACAAATAAAACATGAAACGTAATTCATACAGAAGTTCTGACAAAGCAAACAGTGTCATTACAATGTCTGTTGCCTATAAACCTACAAGCCTGAGCTGTGTCTTCTGTAACTTTTGATTAATGTTATGTTATTATTGTGTAAGTTAAAATATTCTTGGCTTCTTTATGACTCCTCTTGAATTCATGAATGCATCTTTGTTCTTTCCTAACTTTGGTCTTTCATCCTAGAATTCATAAAAAAGAAAAAAAAAAAACTGTTACTGAGTTTCAAGAGCCCCTCAGCCATGAGGGAGAACTATCTGCTGTTCATTCAGTTCTGCCTTTGCCAGGGATGATGCCAGGGACTCAACTCTTTTAATCCTTCCAGCAACCTTGTAGAAAAAGGGCAAGCTCCTTTAGCAAATGAGGAAAACTTAGGTTTGAAGAAGTTAAGGAATGTCTGATGTTACCCGGATAGGAATGGTGGAATAGAGATTTGAACCCAGGTCTACTTTTGTCTTTTTACATTTTTATTGAATTTTATTTTTTACTCTACTTTGAGATTGAGAAATAAATTAAGACAGGGGCTCATCCTCAGTCAGAGAAGGTGGTGGTGGGCAAAGAATAAGGAAAGGAGTGGCATTGAAGCATTAATTTGTTTGTTCTTGGTAAGAACAAACTTGGTAAGTTACAAGTTGTAACTTGGTAAGAATTTAGAATGCCTGCTAGGTGGCACAATGTGTGCCACAGTCTGGCTTCCCTTAAGGGGATACTGTTTTATAGCCTGACTAGGGAACAGTTTTCTGAAGTTTTAGGCATACAAAAAAAAAATGAGGCTGTTTATTTCCAGACGAGCCCAGGATACTTACTTCTTTTTATCTTTCAATTCGAGTTCAAATCTTTTTTCTTTTCTTGAGACGAAATCTCGCTCTGTGACCTAGGCTGGAATGCAGTGGTATTATCTCGGCTCACTGTAACTTCCCACCTCCCAGGTTCAAGCGATTCTCCTGCCTTAGCCTCCCCAGTAGCTGCGATTACAGGCACCCACCACCTTGCCTGGCTAATTTTTTTGTATTTTTAGTACAGACAGGGTTTTACCATGTTGGCCAGGCTGGTCTCGAACCCCTGACCTCAGATGATCCACCTGCCTCGGCCTCCCAAAGTGCTGGGATTATAGGCATGAGCCACCGTGCCTGGCCTCAAGTTCAAGTCTTGAATTAGAAGACATTTGATTATTGGAAGACTGAAACCTTTCGAATTACTCATTTTACAGACAAAACGCTGCTTTTGCTGCTCCGGGAACTTATTGTTAATAGGGATAGCTAGCAAAATAGCAGCACATGGGGTGGAGGAAGGAGAGGATTTTACTTTTATTGTTTAGGCTTGACAGATAATGTTCCCCCTGCCACCTATGTTACTTTCTTTCAGCTATTATAAAATGAGAGCCATCCACGTCCATGAAGGCAAGTCCATGAAGGTTTCCCTTTAGCTTGCCTGGAAGGGAATGAGGGCCTATTGGATGTGCCTTTAATGATGTCAAATGAGTAGGATAATATTTACTTGTTTAATTCATCTTCATCACCTCAAAGGGATATTTATCATTTCTAGCAGAGGTCACCGCTCTGCCCCCCTTCTTCCCCCTCCCCCATCTCGCTTCTGCTTTTCTAAATTGTAATCATAAATAATGAGTTTCATTCACAGCTCCCTGCCAGTGAGCTGCTAATTACACAAAGTACTGCTTGTAATTTACACAGTAATAAACTGTAAATTTAAACATTACGGCACTTTCAGTTAATAATTTTTCTGCTGTAACAAATAGCTCATTTTTCAACCATCTTTTCCCTTGGCCCCCCTACCATGTCTGTGTCTGTGACCAGGAGGCATAGCTATAAGAAATGCAGAATGTGAAGAATATAGTATATGAAAACTTCTCATTTAACTCCACTACTTCCCGGACTGTGACCTCAGAGTAATTTTTCTATAGCCAGTTCAGCTAAAATGTGTACCCTGATGTTTAGGACAGTCCACACATATAGATGAATATAGATAATAACATTTGTCCAGACACAAATGTGTTTGAAGAACAGCCTTGACATTCTTGACAGTCACGCCCGTGACTTGTGTTATCTCAACACAACAATTACTCAGATGTGTGTTGGCATGCTTTCCCAGGTGCCATGGTAGGTAAGCATTGGGAATGTACTCAAATGAAGAGTGAATTGCCGTTTTCCAATTTTTTGGAAATGGTTGGTTTCTGAACTATTTGTGGTGATATGGGTAAGCTTTTACACTAATGATGTTGAGAACCCTGAATTTAGGAATCAATTTTATACAAATTTCATTTTTATTTCTTGAGATGATGTTTGAGGGACAAAGTACAGAGTAACAATTTTTGCAAGTCACAAAACTCTTTTGATGTATTTATATTTAGTCAGCAGATACTTTTACCAGTGAGGATTTAGTAACGTCCCAGGATGAAGGCTGTTGGGACTATAATCACATAGCTCTAGGGAGCTTGGTGTGCTGGCCTGTTAAAAATTGGCTACTGTTGAATTTTCTAAAAAAGGATTTTTACTCCTATATACTGCAGTAGTTCCAGGAGGTACAGTACTTACTAAAATACCATATATGGTGAATAGTGTCTATAAAGTGTTGATAAAGACTTTTGGATCACTGGAGAGTAATAAATGTAGGGTAACATGTAAGACTTTTAAGATTAATTCCAGGGGGCTGGGCGCGGTGGCTCAAGCCTGTAATCCTAGCACTTTGGGAGGCCGAGACGGGTGGATCATGAGGTCAGGAGTTCGAGACCATCCTGGCTAACACGATGAAACCCCGTCTCTACTAAAAATACAAAAAACTAGCCGGGCGAGGTGGCGGGCGCCTGTAGTCCCAGCTACTCAGGAGGCTGAGGCAGGAGAATGGAGTAAACCCGGGAGGCGGAGCTTGCAGTGAGCTGAGATCCGGCCACTGCACTCCAGCCTGGGCGACAGAGCGAGACTCCGTCTCAAAAAAAAAAAGATTAATTCCAATAAAAAGAAATATAGTTGCTGTTTTATTTTAAGATTGATTTTTAACATGTGCCTTTTGAGGTTGCTTTAGCTGGCACAGTTATGGGAAGGATTGATATTATACTTTATATGTTTGTTTCTGTGGTTGGATGATACTCTTGTCTGCCTTGTCTTTTTAGGAGACCAGCATAAACACTTTGGGGACTGAGAGGATAAGCCATATCATTAGTGACCCTCGGCAGAAAGAGTAAGTGCTTACGTATTTACTGGCTGTGCTAGTCTGCTCCTTGGAGGTGGAGGCAGAAGGGAGTTTTATGGAGCAACTTAGAAATCAGGCTTCAGAGCTCAAAGAGATCTTAAAGATTTGTACTTTATAACAGTTAAAGATGGCAACATCCTAAACCTGTGACAGTGATTTTCTTTTCCTTTCTAGACTAGTTTCATTGTATTGTTTTTTTATACCTGCAGATGCTGCATTAGTAGCCTCCAGTAAAGATGTTTATTTTAAACTAATTTTTCTATCTCTAAATTTTTTTTTCCAAAATGGATGATTACCTCTATCCTTCTATATTCTCTTTCCATTTTTAGACCTTTTCATAGGGAAATATCTTTTTTTTGAGACAGGGTCTGGCTGTGTCACCCAGGCTGGAGTGCAGTGGTGGAGTCATGGCTCACTGCAACCTGTGCCTCCTAGGCTCAAGCAATCCTCCCACTGTGGCCTCCTGAATAGTTGGGACTACAGGCATGTGCCACTGCGCCTATCTAATTTTTGTATTTTTTGTAGAGACAGGGTTTTGCCATGTTGTTCAGGCTGGTCTTGAACTCCTGGGCTCAAGCGATTTGCACATCTTGGCCTCCCAAAGTGTTGGGATTACAGGTGTGAGCCACTGCGCCCAACCTGTGAAATACTTTGTTCTAATTACTGTGGAGAGTGCTGTAGGAAGCCTGTATGTAGCTACAGGAAAATAATTCTGCAAATTCTCGTGACAGCCTTGTCCCCTAAAGTGGTTGGTTCTTTCATATATCATGTATGCATCATGGTCAGTAACCCAGTTATGATCCTATACACATCCAACCCGGGCTAATTTTAACATAGAAAATAAAGATGTGGGTGTGGTTTGTGCCCTTGTTGAGTTGAGGCTTCTGTTGTCACTGCACAACTGAGAGAGTATTGGTGCCACACTGTAATCTTGGGTTTATTTCTATTGTCCAGTCTTTTACATTCCATTACAAGCCTTTTTCCTTTGAAGAGGTTTTGTTTTTTTTTTCCAGAACCTTCACATGCATTTAATGTCTTCTCCTCTGATTGCATCTTTTCTCTATTCCCTGCTTTGTCTTTACTTCATTATTCCAACATCTTATCTTCTTCTCCCTTCTGTAATTTTCCTATCACTTCTTTTATTGTTTTCTTTCCTGTTATTCTCTCCCTCTCTTTAGTTTCTGGTTACCATCAGCTGGGAAAAGAGAACGAAATCAGGTAAGATCATTTTTCTTTGTCATCTTTATTTTATCATTTGGTTTCCTTTTCTTTAGAAAGAATAAAGCGTTGGCTTCTGATTTTCCTCACATTTCTGCTTGTGCACATGAGGTAAGGTTTCCTCTTTCTTGTTATTTTGATTTTCTTGGAGAACTGTTTTCTAAGAGTAACCAATACTTACTGGTAAAAACTGCAGCTAATTCCTCTTTGTAGGTTCAACTGTGATCATTAGTTTCTTGTAGCGTGTATTTCATAGGAATCCTGTTTTTATTTTAGTTTTGAACTTTGCAGTAAGAAAGCGGAATGAATCTCATTTGCATATGGTTTAGTTCAACATGAGAATCCTGCGTTGAGAAGTACTATGTTGAAGCCTAAACGTATGAAGCAGAAGGTAGAGCTGCTCTGGGTGAAGTGGGGTCAAAGCCTTAGAGCAGTGGTCCCCAACCCTATGGCACCAGGGACAAGTTTTGTGGAAGACAGTTTTTCCATGGACCCGGGATGGGGGCATGGTGAGGAGGGTGGTTTCGGGATGATTCAAGTGCATTACATTTATTGTGCACTATATTTCTATTATTATTACATTATAATATATAATGAAATAATTATACAACTGACCATAATGTAGAATCAATGGGAGCCCTTAGCTTGTGTTCTTGCAACTAGACAGTCCCATCTAGGGGTGATGGGGAACAATGACAGATCATCAGGCATTAGGCTTTCATAAGGAGTCCACAACCTAGGTCCCTCACTTGCTCAGTTCACAGTAGGGTTTGTACTCCTATAAGAATCTAATGTGGCTGTTGATCTGACAGGAGGTAGAGCTCAGGCGGTAGTGCCAGCGATGGGAAGCAGCTGCTTGCTGACAGCTCACCTCCTGCTGTGCGGCCCTGGGGTTGGGGACCCCTGCCTTAGAGCCTCTCTTTCTTAGTCTTTTCCCTACCAACCCCCTGAGGGGGGCCCTTGGCATATTTAGGCCCATGTGGTGGGCTCACAATTTAAAAATTAATTCATAGTAGTTATCGATATGTTTCTTTATGTGTGAAGCTTTGTGATTTTTTTTGGAGGATTGTTTTATCTTGGTGATTAGTTGTAAAACAGATGAACACTGACAGGTGAAAAGTTGTAGTCTTCCTGTTTGTCGTGTTTTTTTTTTAACTACTTAGTAACTTATTGAGTTGATACACATGATCCACATTTTAGACTTGGAATCTTCATTATGAGTCTGCTGTTTCAAAATGAACTAGAGTGGTAGAAGACATAACTGGTGTATGTGTATGAGATAATTTTAGATGGCATATGGAAGCACAATTTTTAAGTTTTGTATTATAGTTTACATTGGAAAAGATGTAATTATTATATCAAGCTTGTTATTTCACAGAAATGTAGTAAGGATAAAGCTGAGCAGAAATAATTGATATGAGGAAAAATAATAAGTAAACAGTAATACAGGTTTTAGGCAGCTAAGGAAAATCATGAAGGTGGTATATGAGAGACTGCAGTTTGGGGAACACTAAGCTAGAGTACTACCCATGTTTGCATCAGAGGATCTAAAGGCAGAAGGGAACCTGTGGCAGTCCACCTGGTCCAGATCTGTTATTTGCAAATGATGAACGGGAGCTCTATAAGATTCAAACTATTTGCCCAAAGTCATACAGCTAGTAGAACCAAGATTGGAACCTCTGTGGCAGATAGAACAGTTGCTTAGTTTGTATTCTCATAAAACACGTTTGAAGTTACCATTCCAGGGTCTTCCAGTCTTTGTATATGTCACAAGGTATTAAGTTCTAAACTTTTTGGAGAGGACTATTGGTTGTGGAAAAAGTCCAAAGAAAGCTAGCAAACATAAAGTGAGGGATCTCATTTGATCCTCACAGCCACCTCTTGAAGTCAAATAGATGTTTTTGCAGATGAGAAACTGAAATTATACTCTAAAAGCAATATGATAGCAATGAAAGTAAAATAGGTAGGGCAGGCCTGGCGCAGTGGCTCACACCTGTAATCCGAGCACTTTGGGAGGCTGAGGCAGGTGGATCACCTGAGGTGAGAGGTTCGAGACCAGCCTGGCCAACATGGCGAAACCCTGTCTCTGCTAAAAATACAACAACAACAACAACAAAAATTAGCAAGGCGTGGTGATGGGTGCCTGTAATCTCACCTACGTGGGCGACTGAGACAGGAGAATTGCTTGAACTTGGGAGGTGGAGGCTGCTGTGAGCTGAGATCATACCACTGCACTCCAGCCTGGGTGATAGAGTGACTGTCTCAAAAAAAAAAAAAAAATTAGGTAAGACAGATAGTGATATATTCATTTAACAGATGAGGATAGTAAAGCTCAGAAGTTATGTAATTTTTGAAACCCAGTACATCAGTGGTAGATTGGAACTAAAAGGTGTTCTAATTCTTAGTCTAGTTCTCTTTCCACAATGCGATGCTGCTGTTATGTGCCAACCAGTTATTCTTGGAAACATTTGCCAGGATAAGGAAATGAAAAGGTAATTTCATGCTAATCTTGGAAACAAGGGCTGATACATAGTTGATAATCAGCAGCAGGCACAAGTTCCTGTTACATCATGTGGAAAAAACTGTCTTCTGCCATTTAAGTGACTGTTGTATATCAAGTTTTTGAAAAAGTGTTGTTTAATAAGGATTAGTTTTTTTTTTTTTTTTTGAGGTGTGCTAGATCAGGTTGGGTACATTCACAGGCACACTATTAAATATGCATGACTTTACTGAGCAGTGCTTGTGTTTGGTATGACAAAAGAGTTGGACAGTCAAAGGGGAAAAGTAATCAAAGTGTAGGTTACCCTTTAGGATCAGGTCCGTTTCATGTAAGCCTTACTAAAATAGTCTTATTCATTCCTGCAGTTCAATCCCCTGTCTCCCCTTTACTCACTGGACGTTCTTGCCGATGCTTCTCACCGAAGGTGTTCACCAGCACACTGCTCTGCCAGGTAATTGTCTTTTAGTAGCTGTTATTTGCTTCTGGACGATACTATATTCCTTTCTGGTATTCCTGAAATTATAAAATATGTTTGTGTACAGTATCCAATTTGATCCTGACAATCCTCCTAATCCATAGGAATATTTTGAGGTGAATAGATGTTTTACAGATATAGAAACTGAGGCAGAGCAGTGAAGTATCTTTCCTGTGGTCCAAGGCTAGTATGTGATTAAGTCTCAACTTTAACCTAGGTCTTCTGGCTCATATTTCATTTTATTCCTGCTGCTAAAAGCCCCATCTTCAAAGAACATTATTAATGTTCCTTTCCATGACCCTGCAAAACCCTGCATAATCTGACTTCTTGCTACATGTACAGCCTCCTTTCGTATAATTTTCTCCCTCTGTCGGGGAGAGATCCAGCAGTACCAGGGAGCTCTGTTTTGTTCTTCAAAAATTGCAGCAGTCCTTTCCTGCCTCTGAACCTTTGCTCTTTTTCCCTTTGACTGGAAAACTGTCTTTGAGCTGCTGCTTGTCTCAGCTCAGGTGCCACCTCGTCAAGGAGGCCACTCAGACCATCCTGTCTAAGGGGCCACCTCCAGCACTTCCTCCTCATTATCTGTTTGTGTTTCCTTTATTGCTCTATCACAGTCTGAAATGAATTTGCTTATTAGTTTATTTTAGTGAGTTTGGTTTTTCTTTTTCACTTTATCCCTCAGTCTTTCCCACTAGAATATAAGCTTCAGAGTACTGGGATGTTGTCTTGTTCCCGATAACTCCCTAACACAGTATCTGGGACTTGTTAGGCATTAATATATATTAGTCAAACGAATGACTCCTTACAAATATAAATTCTTTTAGGTGACGTGGGAAGTAAATATGGTTTTAATGGTAGCACCCCCTACAGGGCTGTTATGCAGAAAAGAGTAACTAATAGGCTGGACCCTAGAAGTTTTATTGTTTCTGGTGTCACAAAGAATTTCTTTCCAAGGTTCTGATAACTCTTTTTTTCCCTAATAAGTTCTTAAATGGTTATGTTCATAGTTTTTGAGGTGCAGGCTGCACAAAGAAGTTACTCTTTCGTGGATACAGTTAGAACTTCTACTGTGGGCTATAATAATAAATTTTGCACCATAACCTACTGCCAGATCTTTCTACTGAAATATTGGTATTTCTGTACAGAATGTCTTTTGAAAAGAGAGACCATCACAAATGGTGTTATTAAGAATGTGGAAGCAGCCTAGGCTATAACATTGTGAGACCTTGTTTCTATGGAAAATTTTTTTAAAAATCAGTTGTGTCAGCCGGGCGCGGTGGCTCAAGCCTGTAATCCCAGCACTTTGGGAGGCCGAGACGGGCGGATCACGAGGTCAGGAGATCGAGACCATCCTGGCTAACACGGTGAAACCCCGTCTCTACTAAAAAAATACAAAAAACTAGCCAGGCGAGGTGGCGGGCACCTGTAGTCCCAGCTACTTGGGAGGCTGAGGCAGGAGAATGGCGTGAACCTGGGAGGTGGAGCTTGCAGTGAGCTGAGATCCGGCCACTGCACTCCAGCCTGGTCGACAGAGCGAGACTCCGTCTCAAAAAAAAAAAAAAAAATCCGTTGTGTCTGGTGACGTACACCTGTAGTCTCAGCTACTTGGGAGGCTGAGGTGGGATGATCGCTTGAGCTCAGGAGGTCAAGGTTTTAGTGAGCTGTGATGATACCACTGCACTCTAGCCTGGATGACAGAGTGAGACCCTGTCTCAAAAAAAAAAAGAATGTGGAAAATTGTGGAGTGATATAAACTATTAGTAGTAAGGCCTTTCCTTCAGTAGCATGATATTTATTCATCATTAATTCATTCAGCGTTTGCTGGGATCCTGCTGTGAGCCAGCCACTTTGTTTAGATACCACCCTCAAGGAGCTTACGTTCTCATGGGAAAGTCAGGTATGGAAGTTGACAATTACAATAAAGGTTTGAAAAAGCACAGAGGAGGGGCCCCTAACTTCGAGGCTCAGGGAGATCTTTTTAGAGGTTGTGCTCAAGCTGTCAGAGAAGACAACAAGATTTTAATCCATAGAAAAACAGTCCTTCAGCTGTTTGTCTTAATACCAAATAAAATAATGTCTGTGTATACTGTTTGGGAAAATGATTTGAGTAGCATGATACCATGTCAGAATGCTGAAAGTGGATTACTTTCCCTCCTCTCTTTACCTCTGCTACCTAGAGCTGTGCTGTGCTGAGATCAGTATTCGTACTTTTGTTAGGCTTCCTGTTTCTTTTAAAAGCCTTATCCTGGGGCTGGACTAGGCATTAGCTTCTTGTTTCTTTGTGTGTGTCATTATCTGTATCACTGTCTTCACTCTCTTGCCTGGCAGTGTTTGTGGCTGAACTTGGAAACCTAAGGAAGTCTCTACAGTGCTTCTATGTACTCAGCCCTAGGGTAATAATGCTTATTGTTTTGGACCATTGCTGAAAGCAAAGGAGAGAGAATGTGGACAATCATACATCCTCTTTGTCCTTCTAGACATCATACCCAGGGCAATAGATACCAAGTGGGTTGCATACATGAAGGTTTTTTGGGACAGGGGAAGTACATTTTTAAACTTACATTTATTTATAGCTGATCCTTCAAATTTTTTTTGTTGTAAATTGTACATATGTGTCTAGTAGCTTGTATTTATATTTTATGTGTATGTACTACACATATCATGTTTTTTCAGATTTTTTACTCCTGAGGGTACACATCAATAAAACTTGGCAACCACTGCTCCATAGGAAATGATCAGCACAAGTGACTTCTATGCAATGTTTAGAAAATGTGAATGATGACATACTGAGCTCTCAGGGTAACTGGTCACTCCTTTGTAATAGTTTCTCCCCAGCAGGGGGTTAGTGAGGATGGAACCGTTTAGCTCCAGTGTAGCAGACTGATGAGACTGGATTCAGAACAGAGCAGTAGGCTTTGCAAAGAGTGGATCATTTAGCAAAAGCCTGGCACCAAGGAGGAATGTGAAGGAGTAAGTGGCAGAAGAAGCAGGTGAATGACTGTACTAAAAACTGTTTCGAATGGAAATTGTATCTTTTTCTTGTCCCATTTTATTTGTAGTAGGGAAACATTTATTTCAAAGCATCTGGACAGCATTGGAAATTTCACATGCATCATTAGCATGGTATGTGTGTGTGTGTGGGGGGGGGGCGACTATGTTATCATTAGTGGTATAATTTTATTTTGCAAAGAGAAGTGTTTCCTGTTTTATCACAGCTTTCCCTGAGGAGGGCTGGTGTATTAATTTGCTGTATTGCCTCCTGGCTGTTCCCAGGCTGTTTTTCCTCTTCATCATGGAATTTTTAATGGCCCTACTGCCTCTTGGGAAGCATGTGAGGAAGAGTTCCTCAGGGAGTGCTTCCCTTTTTTCACATGCCTATAATTACTCTCCTTTAAGAGCACAAAGAGTTCAATAATCATGCCTGAACTATGAAGGTTCTCTCCTGTCAGGTTACTGAGCTGAGGCTGCTTCTTGCCTGGACACTGCCAGTTCCATTCTCCCAAGCAAGAGGAAGGGCTTTTCAACAGTTTTCCTCCCTGCTAGAACCGTATGCTTTTCTGGTTCTCAGAATAGGTGGGGGCGGGGGGCATTGGGAGGATGGCGCATGACCTAAAATCCTCTCTTGTTTAGTATTTCATTGCTATAAACAAATAAATAATTGGACCATAATCTTAAAATAACATTTTATTGATGTATCTTTTTAATACAGCCCAGATGACAGGTGCAGTGGATGGGAAGGTTTGTGGTCTTTGTACCATCTAATAGATTTATGGATTTCAGGAATACCACTCTGGAAATAGTTAACTTGGTGGTTTTCAACCCTGGCTGCAAGTTGGAATCACCTAAGAAGCTTTAAGAAAATATATCCATGCTGGGCCCTACTTCCAGAGATTCTGATTTAACTGGTCTGGAATGAGGCCTAGACATTGGCATTATTTTAAAGCTCCCTAGGTGATTAATATGCAGCCAGGGTTAAGAACTGTTGTCCTAAATGCATATGGTTTTGTGACTGGTGCTTTGTAATTTGCTTAATAGGGGCTCCCATTTCATAATTGGCATGAACTCTGTACTTTGGTATGGTATGCACCATTCCTTATAGGAGGTGGACCCCTGGACTTCTCTTAGTTTTGGAGAACCTACTGCAGGTAAAGAAGAGTGTTAGTATCTGCACAGTGCCCAGCACATAGTTCTTAATAAATGGAGGGGCAGAGTTTTGTCAGGTGGCTGTATGGATAGTTGGATTGTTGGCTGGCCACGTGGATGAAATCCATAAACCAACTGTTTTGGTTTGGTTGTTTTGGTTGCTAGTATTGGGATTTGCTGTTAAAGGTGTAATACTTGGTAGTGGTGTTAAGAATTGCTGCTGCTCAAACAGCAGATGGTGTGATTGGCGTTCTAGTAGAGGCAGTGGTATTGTTAAGGGCACAGTCACAAACTTGTAATAAGGAGACTAGTGCTGCAAGCAGTTTTTCCCAAAATGAGAGATTTGTTGATTGTGAAGGATAGTTTTTCTTACTATTATTACCAAAGAAAATGATAAGTAGGATTTATCAATTGCTACATACAGGTCAGTTGTATCTGTGTGATGCATAAGTCACCAATTGCAGTTTTTGAGTGCAAAAACTTTTCATGGCAGTGTTTTAGTTTTCTCCAACTCAAAGGAAAGATCAACTTGTAGTGACCTTTCCTTCATTTTGGAAGATAATTTGGTCATGCATTACCATTTTAATTTATTCTTTCTTTAAGCTCTGAAGTAGCAAAGTACTGATATCTTCTTTTCATATAGGTCAGCTTCCTTTGTAAATAAACTATTTTTTCTTTGAGAAATCTTATTTTTAGTTGCAGTAAGGATGGCAGATATCAGCCTGGTATGCAAATATTGTACATGTTTCTTAATGAATGGATGAAAAGTTTCATAGCTTCTACTTTCTTCATAGACCATTGGCATAGGTGGTAGGAGATTAAGAGTATGGATATTAGTGTCAGGCAGACCTGGGTGAGAATCCTGGCTTCACCCAGGCAAATGACTTAATCTTCCCATACCTCAATTTCTACATCTTTAAAATGGAAATATCAATACTTTTTAAATTGGTTGAGTGGGGATCAAAATGAAATAATATATGTAAATATTTAGCATCCTGGTAAATTTTTGTTATGTAGTTACTGCCCTACCTCGTCCTTAGGATAACTGCAATTTTAAAAACTTTGAGTTGGCTTCCAGAGTCATTTGCTAATTAGATGTAATACAGATTCTTGAGGTGCTTAAATGGCCTCAAATGGTCTATAAGAGGAGGCGTTTGGACAGACTTGGGATTAAAAAAAAAAGAGAGACAGAGAGACCTTCCTGCCCATTAGAGAGTTGAAATAGGATAGGCTGAGCTCATTTGTAATTCATTTTATGTGTTCACAAACGTTATGATCTACATATCAGAGTTGTGTGCCCAGCTGGCTGTGCCACTTGACAAGGAGTTTCAAAGAGTAAGAAGAAGACTCACTTCATGCTATTAATTTTGACCTTTGGAGCCATAATAAACAGCCTGAGGTTTTACCTCAGGGCTTGGGGGAAGGAACCTTTTATTAGTCCTGTATCTGTTGATGCTGTGAAGTACAGTATTGCTTTCTCACCTCTTTAGTGCCTCAGTTTTGGCCATGTGTGAAGCAATGTTTCTGCTGTAGTATTGTCTATAAGGTTGCCCAAGCCTATTGGAACTGCCCATTGTATAGTACACAGTTCTTGAATCTTTTGTCCTCTATTGGAGGGTCTCATTGACAGTGGCTGTCAGCTGGCTGGCATCTTACTGCCTAAGTGGAATGATGAAAGCATTTTCTCTCTCTCTCTGTTTTTCCATTGTAACATACCCATCTTTCCAACTGATGTGAAATGATTCGACTCTTATGGGTGGCATGAAACAGCTTCATGATATGCCTACTTTAGCCCAGCTAAGGGAATTAGATTAGGGAGAATTTTCAGGTGCCGGTGAGCAGTTTGTCACAGACTACTGAGGGTTAGATTTAAGTGAAAACCATTAGTGGAATTGCTAGGATTGCTTCCTGTTAGATAAGCCTCCTCTGTTTCCTATGATAATTGTGAAGTGGTTTTTTTTTTTTTTTTCTTTTTTTTTTTCTTCCTAGCTGCTCCTAGTGCCATAGGCCTAGATCTTTTCCCAGGTGCAAGTCTGTGAAAATATTTCCCCCTCTGACTGCTTAATAAATGTCAGTTTAGTAAACCCTAAAGGTAAAATCGCATGTGAGAAAGGAGTCTCACATTTAATCTAGGGATTAAATCCCTAGATTTAATCCTCCTTTTTCTCCTTTTACCCAGCACTTACTTGTTCTCTGATTACAACTCACTGTCTCGGAGTATTAATTCTTTCTTTAGAAATTGGCCTTCCTACTATGTTGTGAGCTCCTGGGGACAGGACCTCAGCTCAGTCATCTTTTTTCTCCCTCTGCACATCCAGCATAGTATGTTACATTGGGTAGTCCTCCATAAATTTTTGTTAAAAATAACTGAGGTGAACAGATTAGTAATTAAGGAGAATAATTGGAATATATGATATATATGACCTTTGGTCCCTAGAAACATCAAATTTTTTCCTGGTGTTACTTGTTTGTGTTAAAGAAAAAGTATAGAAAACAAATACCCTTTTTACATTGAAATTTATTAACTTTCTAATTTTTAATTTTTGTGGGTACATAGTAGGTGTATATACTTCTGGGGTACAAGAGACGGTTTGATATAGGCATGTAATGCATAATAATTACATCATGGAGAATGGGATATCCATCCCCTCAAGCATTTATCCTTTGTGTTACGAACAAACCAATTTTACTCTTTTATTTTAAAACGTACAGTTAGATTATTATTGACTATAGCCACCCTGTTGTGCTATCAAATAGTAGATCTTATTCATTCTTTCAATTTTTTTTGTACATATTAACCATCCGCATTCCCCACCACCCTCGTTACCCTTCCCAGCCTCTGGTAACCATCCTTCTACTTGTCTCCATTAGTTCAATTGTTTTGATTTTTAGATCCCACAAATAAGTGAGAACATGTAATTTTTGACTTTCTATGCCTGGTCTATTTTCCTTATTATAATTATCTCCATTTTCGTCCATGTTGTTGCAAATAACAGGATCTCATTCTTTTTTATGGCTGAATAGTACTGCATTGTGTATATGCACCACATTTTCTTTATCCATTCATCAGTTGATGGACACTTAGGTTGCTTCCAAATATTGGCTATTGTGAACAGGGCTGCAGCAAACTTGTGGGTACAGATATCTCTTTGATGTACTGATTTCCTTTCTTTTGGGTATTTACCCAGTAGTGGGATTGCTGGATCATAAAATAGAGTCAAAAAAGACTCTGTTTTTAGTTTTTCTGAGGAGCCTCCAAACTGTTCTCCATAGTGGTTGTACTAATTTACATTCCCGCCAACAGTGTACGAAGGTTGCCTTTTCACTGCATCCTCACCAGCATTATTAGTTCTGTTTTGGATGTAAACCAATTTAACTGGGGTGAGATGATATCTCATTGTAGTTTTGATTTGCATTTCTCTGATGATCAGTGATATTGAGCACCTTTTCATATGCCTGTTTGCCACTTATATGTCTTTTGAGAAATATCTGTTCAAATCTTTTGCCAATTTTTTGATTGAATTATTAGATTTATTTTCTATAGAGTTGTTTGAGCTCCTTATGTATTCTCATTATTAATGCTTTGTCAGATGGGTAGTTTGCAGGTATTTTCTCCCATTCTGTGGGTTGTCTATTCACTTTGTTGATTGTTTCCTTTGCTGTGCAGAAGGTTTTTAACTCAATGTGATCCCATTTGTCCATTTTTGCCTTGGTTGCTGTGATTGTGGGATATTACTAAAAAAATTTTTGCCCAGACCAATGTGCTGGAGATTTTTCCCAGTATTTTCTTATAGTAGTTTCATAGTTTGAGATTTCAAATTTAAGTCTTTAATCTACTTGATTTGATTTTGTATATGCTGAGAGATAGGGGTCTAGTTTCATTCTTCTGCATATGGATATCCAGTTTTCCCTGCACCATTTATTGAAGAGACTGTCTTTTCCCCAGTGTATGTTCTTGGCACCTTTGTTGAAAATGAGTTCACTCTGCATGTGTGGATTTGTTTCTGGGTTCTCTGTTCTGTTCCATTGGTCTGTGTGTCTGTTTTTATGCCAGTACAATGCTATTTCAGTTACTATAGCTCTGTAGTATAATTTGAAGCCAGGTAATGTGATTCCTTCAGTTTTGTTCTTTTTGTTTAGGATAGCTTTGGCTATTTTGGGTCTCTTGTGGTTCCATATAAATTTTAGGATTCCTTTTTCTATTTCTGTGAAGAATGTCATTGGTATTTTGATAGGAATTGCATTGAATCTGTAGATTGGTTTGGGTAGTATGGACATTTTTAAAGTATTGATTCTTTCAATCCATGAACATGGAGTATCTTTCCATTTTTTTGGTGTCTTCAATTTTTTTATCCATGTTTTATATGTTCATTATAGAGATCTTTTACTTCTTTAAGTTAATTTCTAGGTATTTAATTTTATTTGTGGCTACTATAAATGGGGTTAATTTTTAAATTTCTTTTTCAGATTGTTCACTCTTGGCATATAGAAATGCTACTGATTTTTTTGTGTTGATCTTGTATCTTGCAACTTTACTGAACTTGTTTATCACTACTAATAGTTTTGTGGTACAGTCTTTAGGTTTTTCCAAATATAAGTTCGTATCATCTACAAACAAGGATACTTTGACTTCTTCCTTTTCAGTTTGGATGCCCTTTAGTTCTTTTTCTTGTCTGATTACTCTAGCTGGGACTTTCAGTCCTAAATTGAATAACAGTGGTGAAGACGGGCATCCTTACCATGTTCCTAATCTTAGAAGAGAGACTTTCAGTTTTTCCCCATTCAGTATGATACTAGCTGTGGGCCTGTCATGTATGACTTTTATTACGTTGAGGTATGTTCCTTCTATACCCAGTTTTTTGAGGATTTTTATTCTATATAAAAAAATGAACTTTTCATTAACTTTAAAAATGAGTGATTTTTGAAGGTGAACTATTCCTTAAACTAGCTTGCCATTGGCAGACAGACTGTTTGCTCTCCATAGGAGTGACTCTAAACATCTTTGTTCCAAATCTAAAGCAGTCACTTCAGTTATTTTTTTGCCAACATTGGTTCTATTAAACATGCATGTATTTCTCAAAGTATTTTTTTTTCCCTAAAAGTACATTCCTGCCCCAAGGACATAGTGATCTGCCCAGTTTCCTAAGTAACACTGCAGTTTTAACAACTCACCTGATCTTTCAGTTACCTGCAGTAAAAAAGAAAATAGAAATGTTGTGTTTATGCTTGGATAGAAAGAATCCTCTTTCCATTAATTGTTAATCTTCAGCATTCACCTTCACACTTGTAATAAGAATTTAGTGACTTTTTCTGCGATAAGAATTTTTTTAAAAAGAGTGTACTTTTTGCTTTTAGTGCTCTTTCTTCCAACTCTGCCCTGGCAAATGCCACCACAGTGGGGAAACTAACACACTCTTAGGGGAAGTACTGATTCCACACTTACACTGTGAAAGAAGCATATGCCCCAGGTTTTACTGGCCTGAGTGAAGATTGTCACTGAGGCCCTGATCAGATGAAACAGAAAAGGCATAGCCTGTCTTTTCTCTAATTGCATATATACTGGGGAATAGTATTTTTATCTAAGTGTATATTAATTTAATCATTCTATTATTCTTTAGGTTGAATAGTTAGATCTGTATTATTGACTAGGTTGACTCTGGGAATTTGGTAGATTTTTCAACTCAGTAATTTTCAAAGTAGGTAGGTGCTTATCAGAATTACCCAGGGAAAAATTTAAAAATAAGTATGTTACTGATTCTCCTCCCACTCCTGCCCAGCCTACTAAATTAGGATCTTGATAGGGACATGTGTATTTAGTAAAAGCTCCTTATATAATTCTGATAACCATTTGCCACTCCAGTTGAGAATTAAGTTTTAACTTGGTGGAGACTTTAACTTAATACTTAGCCTTTTATACACTATGCCTTATTGAAAGATCACTTCCCCTAACATATTACATGGTTTGCAACCCAAGAACAACCATATACTACTCTGGAAAAATAGTTTTGAAATATCTCGTTGATCTTTTACCCTTTCTACTTGCAGGAAGGGTCTCTGTGTTGGTGAGAAAGAGAAGCTTAGACTGTTTTATCCTTTTTGTTACCGCATTTGTGCTTTTGTCCCTCTTTTAGTTTCCATTTTGAGAGTAAACAGTGATGCTTTCAAAGTAAAATAACACACATTAAATAAATAACACGTTTAAAAGAAAAGGAGCCAAGTGGTTGTTAAGTACCCATAAATGAAAATGGGGTTGGAGAGGTGGTCAACCTCTTTATTTTTCCTTCCCTTCTTTAATTTTTTATGTCTGCAACCCTTGATGATCTGGAATTATTTGGGGATAGACAAAAAACTGGAACTACTTCTTCGATAGGAAGCCGAAGCTGTAGCAGTTGCCTTCGCCACATGCTAAGGTTCCCCAAAATAATACAGGCGGCCCTGCCAGCCCCACACGTAGTAGTATTCTTTATTCCTGAGCAGGGCTGTGCTAATATTCTGGATGTGCCATGCTGCATGACAGCTTCTGTTTCCTGCCTCTAAATCCTCTTGCTCTAAGCACCCAACTTCCTTCTTCTTTCCCCCGACTTGTTTTTTTTTTTAGTTCTTCTTTTTAAAATTTTATTTTATTTTAAAAAAACTGACACATAATGGTTGTACGTATTTATGGGGAACACAGTGGCATTTCAATACATACAATATGTAGTGATCAGATCAGGGTCATTAGCATATACATCTGCTCAAACATTTATCATTTCTTTTTGTTAGAAGCATTCAATATCCTCCTAGCTATTTGAAACTGTGTAATATATAATTGTTAACTATAGTCATCGTACAGTACTGTAGAGCTAGAATTTATTCCTCCTATCTAGCTCTAAGTTTATATCTTTTAACAAATCCTTTTCTATCCCTCCCTTCCCATACCCCAGCCGGAAGTATCCTCTGTTCTACTTTTTACTTCTATGAGATCAACTTTTTTAAGCTTCAACTTATGAGTGAGAACTGATGGTGTTTAACTTTCTGTTCCCGGCTTGTTTTCACTTAACCTAATATCCTCTGGTTCCATCCATGTGGCTGTGAATGACAGGATTGACTCTTTTTTTTTTTTAATGCCTGAATAGTGTTCCATTGTGTAGCAGGCTTGTTCTGGGTCCTCTTCCTTCTTTGTCCTCTAGGGTTCTTTCCAAGTAGATGGGGCTTTCACATAAGAAAATAGATTTTCCCAAGCTGTGAACTCTAGCAGTACTAATGTTCACTTAAAACCAAGAAAGAAGCAAAATGTCTTACTGTCCTATTATAACAGTTTGATCATTTTTCTTCTTCCCTCCCCAAATCTTGTCTAAGAAGGGACATAGAGAAAAATGTCCTCGTATACTGACTGCTAAGATATGATGTCATTCTACCTCCTATGAAATAGCTCTCCAACCTCGAAATGTGTCTTAAGAGAAATGTTTTAAGAGGGAAGAATCATTTAAACTGAGTTTTAAAAATGAACATACCTTCTCTTTATTGATACCCTAGTTTCTTTGTTATTCGTATTCTGTAACCTGAAAAGCTGCACAGCCGCAGGTAGAACTTGGCTATAAGATCCATCAAGGCAGAGATTGTCTCTTGTTTATCACTATATTCCTAGTGTTTAGTACAGTGCTTGGCAAGAGTAGGTGCTCAGTAAAAATTTAGTGAACAATGAAAGAAGCAACAAAACTGCTTAGTAGAAAGGAAATAGTCCACAAAAGTACATACTTTTACAATAAAATAATTCACTTAACAAGCTTCATTTCTTGATTTCCTTAGAAAGTCTTCAGTTCTTTCCTGTTATAACCAGAGGAATTTACAAAATCTGAAGGATTTAGGATATTCAAGACGACAGTTAGATTTAGGAATGGGGTGGTAGAAGTAGACCGTTTACCACAGAGAGAAGTAATATGCTGGAGGCATAACAGTCAAGGGTCACTTAATGTAGAGACAATTGACCTGAAGGCTAAACAATATCACCTAGAGGAGCAGGGTGGTGGAAGGACCACCTGAGCCATTGAACCCACAATAACACCCTAAGAGTTGCAATGTAATAACCTGTGTGTGTAATAATAGGTAAGTAATACTTACTCTCAGTTTGCTAAAGTAAATAAGCATTTCCATTAAAAGTTGTTAAAAACTTAAACATTTTAGTGCATAAATTTTTTTTTTACTTCCAAAATGACACTATCATTCCTTGAAAGTGTGAGATAAGTAGTGCTGACTAGATCCATAAAAGAGTTGATAATATGGGCCTTTTCCCATGTTACTGACATATGTCAAACATACAAAATGGTAAAAATGATGGATGGGGGCAAATAAAAGGCAGTATTTGTGTAGCTCAAGTTGATACTCCAAGAATTAATATCTTGATATACTTCTTGAGTACTTATGCTTCTCATTTTGCATCTATCTCATGAAACTCAGCATATTGTAAACTGTGATCTTGAAGAGGCAATGTTTTTAATTTTTATTGAAGGATCAACATACAGGGAAGAGTACAAAGAAATATACACTCAATGAACAGTCACAAAGTTACAGTCAAGTAACAAGCATCCAGATGAAGACAAAGAGCATTATCAGAAAGAACCCCAGAAGCTCCCTGTGCCTCTTTCTCTGCCTGTCTTCCCCTCGCCACTGCTGTAGAGCGCCACCATCCTGATGTCTAACAGTAACATGGTTTAGCTTGAAGCAATGGTGTCAACATTTTTTCTGAAAAGCTTTGGAGGTTCCTTTAATGAGCTTCAGATAAAGAGGAAAGAAGTATGACTATACACTGTTAGCCTTTATTTGACTTTGTTTCTCCTTCTGAATCATGCCTGAGGATAAGGATGATTGAATAAGATCAGAGTGCTTGGATAGTCTCAGTTTGGGTCTGTACTCAAGTCCCATGTTTGTGGAAAAGATGGATGCTGTATGTGTTCCACATTTCTCTGTTTTGAGGAGAAACACAATTTTGTCATGTCAACTTTATTTTCTGCTTGTGTCTGGACTTCAAAGGGAATTACTACCACTCCATTCAGACTGAAGTCCTGTCTACCTTTGATGTTGTCATCTATGTTAATTTGTTATTAAATCAGCATGCTGCCTAGACTTATTCCCAGGATTTATGCAAGGTATGAAAAAGGAAGTGTTTTCTCTACTTTACACATTTATAATTAGCTGTTTAGAATTAACTATTTGGGCTTTCAGAATTAATTATTCATGAGGTATTTGACTTTAATTTTCTGTACAGGACAGAGTGATCAATAAAAGGTGCTTTGAATGGAATTTTCCAAACCACTGGCTTTGTATTATAAATCTCAGCCTGTAACATTCTTCACATTCCTAGTTTCTTAGGATTTTAGTCAAATTCTTATGTTTTCCTATTTATAAATTGAATTGACTCTTAAACTTTTGCTATTTAGAGAAGTGAAAGTGTGTGTGTGTGTGTGTGCGCGCGCGCGCTGCACCCCTTTCAACTGTGCAAGTTATTTTGGGGGCTTTCTGAGTCAAAAAATTTGTCCATTCAACAGCTGTCTTGTTGCCTTGCTAACCAGGTTTTCTTAGATTTGTCTGAGGTTCCAGTTTTAAGACTACTAAGGGTCTTGATCCTCAGCTGGGACTACTGATTAGGAGTTTATCTGGTATAATTTTATATGCTATTTATTTTGGCTAGTTTTTTTAAATTGTGAAATGTACATAATATAAAATTTACTATTTTAACCACTTTTAAGTGTTCAGTTGGCCATTTGATTTTTAGAACTTGTATTCATTCACAGCAGTTTTAATCAACAGCTAATGAGGACTGCCTGTGTGCCTTGAGCCAAAGTTGGTAGATCATTGGAAAATTATCAAAGAAGTGTAAATAAAGTTTGTTCTCAAGATCCCTGTTCTTAAAGAGATTAAGCCTTCTTGTTTCATCAGAGAAGCAAGATATATGCACACCAGTTAAACATTGCTTCATGGTAGATGAGGCCCCAAATGTTCAAGGGAACACTTTGTGTAAAGGTGAGACTCATTTTGGTCTTTAATCAGGGGCAGGATCTGTCTAGTTTGAGAGGGACAAAATCTTTACATACGTAAAGAGTTTTTTTAGTGCTTTCTGCATGGCCAGGCCCTGAGCTAAACACTTTGTAACATACATAAAGATTTTTATTTTACTTCTTAATTTGCATACAGTACAATACATTCTTTGGGAACAGTGGTGAACTAAAATAGCATACCAGCTAGTTCAGTGTTAAACCCGTTGTCTTTCACAGAATCATTTGCTTTTAAAATAAGCTGAGTATTCAGATGAAGGAACATATTGTCACATAATTAGAAAAAAAAGAAAATATTTTTATTTTCTTTTTTTGCCTGTAAAATAAAAAACATAATTTGTATTTTTAAAAGTCACAGAAGCCAAACTTACTTAACTTGTGATGTAGACAGTATTAAAAATTCAGATTTACATGGCAGGAGGTTAAACTTCCTATTAAAATTCTGTGCAAATATCTGTGTTCATGCAGCATTAAACTTTTCAATGTATTACCTCTTGGGAGTAAGTATTTCATTAGTGAGTTTAGAACAATTGTGGTTGTAGTTTTTATGAAAAATAATTGTATAAAAATAAGCATGTAATGCAACACATATTTATTGAAATTAGTCTTGAATGTCTCCTACACTGAAATCAGGTAAAAAGTTTAGAATGGGTGTGTATTGTGGATAAAGAGTGAGTTACTACTAATTCTGAATAATGTTGTCCCAATGCTTAATGGCAAAAGACAGTGCCCATTTTATTTATGTCTGTAATGGGTTAAGGATTTAAACTGGGCTACATGTAATGTCTTACAATAAGAATTAAAAAGTTCAAACCTTTTTTCTCTTCTTACATCTGCAGACAGGCAAATGTACATTGGGGACCACCATGTTCACGTGACATCAAGAGGAAGCGGAAACCAGTGGCCACAGCATCTTTGTCTAGCCCCAGTGCAGGTGATTACATGCAGTTATCATTTATTGAGCATGTACCGTGTGTCAGGCACTAAATTATGTGTTTTGTATACCTTTTCATGTAACGTTTGTGGTAGTGTAGATCATTTTACTCCCACTTTACATGGGAAAACTGAGACTACAAGAAATAATTAGCCTAGTTCTCGCTGATTCTGAAGTCTATGCTTTTTCACTGTTACATGACTGTCTAGAGTTTGAAACCCTATATTCCACTATCAGCAATCTCCAGTCATCTGAGCTTTTGTTTTAGCACAGACAGGAAATTAGGTCCATGTTAATGAAAGTCCAGGTGAGGTGGCAGTTCAGTCAGCAGTCAGGCAGTCACACGGGGTTATTTACTTTCTTATTTTGCATACAGTACAGTACATTCTCACTGCTTTTATAAGTGGACTGCTAATATTTTACTGGTCATGACATTCCTAATTAAAAACAATTTTTTAGGCTAAAACTTTTCAGTTTTTTTTTTTTTTAAACAAAACTAACACGAATTGGTAGAAGCCAAAATAGTGCTTATCTTTGGTTGCGGGAGGGGGGCAGTGACCAAGAGAGGGCACAAAGAAGCCTTCTGGGCTGTTGGCAGTGCTCCATATGATGAACTTGGTGTGGTGTATGGCTGCTTACATAGGTAGAATCTGGAGCTGTGCACTTAGGATTGATGTCCTTCACTGTGTGTATGTTGTCCTTCAATGAAAAAAAGGGGAGAGTTATGTATTAATATTTCAGTGAGAAAACTGGATATTGAATATGTCATTGAATATTTTATTTTCTTTAGAAAATGCTACCCATTACATAGATCAGAGCAGTTGATAGCTGAATAGAGAGTAAACCTCAGACAGATGGGGAGGGAGCCCTGTCCTCTACCTTGACTTAGTAAGTTTTGGTGAACTGTGAAATTGTCTTCTTTGAGCTTCTGTTTGTGATGTCTGCTTGATGGTGGTTCATACTGGATAGTCTTCATCACCGGTCTGATGATTGTAGTACTTTTTTTTTTTTTTTTTTTAGTGCTTTCCACATGGCCAGGCCCTGAGCTGAACACTTTGTAAACATTATTTCACCTAATCTTTGCAACAGCCTTGTAAGGTGGACGCTGTTTTTATTCCCAATTTACACATGAGAAAACCAAGGCTTAAATCACTTCCCTGAGGCCACATGGTTGATAAATTGCAGAGCCAAGATCAGACCGGTTTCCCTGTGACTCTAGAGCTGTCCTCTCGAGCACTGCAGGTGTTCTTCTTTTTGTATACAACAGGATCAAGTCCAGACTATGACCCCGCATCACAACTCAGATCCTCATTCAGTCTGTGGTATTGGAAGCATTAAAAGAAAACCACCCTTCTTTTATCTTTTTGTTCTGTTTTTTTCTCCTTAACGTCTAGCTTCTAGTTTTAGCTTTTAATTGCTTATAAGAGAGGAACGAACCATTGAAGAGTTTAAAATCCTTATTCCATATTCAGGTTGGGAAATGTACGTGTGTGGGGGTGGGTATTAAACAAGACTTGAGCATTAAACATTTCCCCTCCTGAGCCCAGCTCCTCTCCTCTCACTTGTTGACTAAGCCCTGCTTCACTGAGCATTTTCTTTTTTTTCTACCCACAACCTGAGTGCCCCATGGAGGTGAAGGACATAGCCTGAGTCTGTGCCATCAGTCAGCAGAATAAATGGGCTTGCTCTGCCTAACATCGGGCCATCTCGGATTCCACCTCTTTTATAGGAATGAGTGATGAAGAGAGGTGCGTTCCGCTTTGCCGCTGTATTAATACACATCAGGGGCCAGCTCCTGGCACTAAATCACGCTACTGCATACATCTGTTATCGGACTCTTCACCAGTGTGATGAACAAGACTGCAGATAGAGGCTTCCTTGTGTCATTCTTTATAGGATTTTCCTAAAAGAATAAATAGCTCAGATCTCTGCCAACACTCTCCCCTGTCACTGTGATGAATTCAGCTTCTTTCTTAAACATGCAGCCACGAATCTTTTCCCTTTTTTCCCCTCCCCCACTGGTAGAAAGTTTTGAGTTGAAATTGACTGAATTTAAAGATATTAATAAGGGTAGAGAGGTGAAGAGCAGGAAGAAACAGTATGTCTTCCTTGTCTTTTTGTAGTAATAGTAACAAAAGGCCAAGGAAAAAGACCGTAAATGACCATAGGGTTGTTAAATAGACCCATTTGGAAAGTGTAGCACCTTTATTTTCTTTGTATCTTCATTCTCCCCTCCTTATGGCTTTCTAGCCTACAGGTGTCTAGTGCACAGAACCACATCCTGGATCTTAGTGAGCAAGCATGCTAACCTGCTTCTGAGACTTGATACACCAAAACAGGGATTTTCCCGCAAGTGTCTCCCTCATGCTGAAGTGAACTAGCTGAATATGCTCTTAAAGAATGTACTTAGAAAAGAAAAAAAATGGATTATCTTCTCCAAAATTTGAGACTAAGTAGCTGTAAAAGACATAATAAACCCAGATGAAAACCAGACTTCGTTTTCTTGAAATGATTTTCTTCATCAGAATGGTAGATCAGAGCCATCGGCATGCAGATTCCAATCCTTCAAAAAGTAAACACATGGCTTTTGATAAAGCGGATTTGAGGTGAACAGAAATTCTGTTGAGAACCCAGCTATTTGTGTGAGTATATTTTAGCTATCCCCAAAACTTTTTCTGACCTTTCTCTTTCTGGGATAGGATATGTGTGCTTAGAGTATCATTCAGAAGGATATCTAATAGTTAATCTGCTAATTAGTTACATCAGGTTTCAAATACTAGGTCAGTGACATAAGAGAAAGAAAGAGAGAGAGAGATGTGAATTGTCAAACGGATTGTCAGATGCACTCACAAGAGCAGAACTGCTTATCTGTTTTGCTCACTACTGTACCCCTAGCATCTAAATGAATACCTAGCCCATGGAACAAACCCACTAGTTATTTGTTGTAAGAATAAATTATTAGAATCTTAAAGTTGAAACAGAGTGATTCCTGATGTACTCTAACCACATGGTTGGATTCAGTAGTTCCATTTTAGGATGTCCCTTTTCTCGGGAGTCATAGGGCAAATTCTTACTGCCCACTGTGTCTTTTTAAAGTTTAAATGTTTTTTAAAATTTAACATGTTTCTTAGTAAATATTGAATGGGTATAAAAGAACGTTTATAGCAGATATGTAAGGAGTAAAGAAAATATAGCAAATATCCATGTACCTACCATTCACTTTAAGAAAAAGTTAAAATTTTCTTTTTTAAAAAGTTAAAATTGTCTTTAAAAGTCTTCTCCCTGCTCTCCTCAGAGGTAAAAGTTATTCTGATTGTTTTTTATTGTTTGTCATTCTTTTTTTTTCAAGTAGTTTTAGCAGACATATGTATCTTCAAGCAATATATTGTCTAGTTTTGTGTTTTTGAACCCTTGTATATATGGAATCAAAGTATGTCATATTTTATGTTGCAGCTTTCACCCGGTTCTGTTTTTGAGATTCAGTCATGCTTTGTCCTGCCAAAATCTATTTTTCAGCTGCCATGTATATGGTATTCCATTGTATGAATATGATTAATATACTATAATTGAATGTTCTTGATGGACATTTGGACCGTATTCCTGTTTTATGCTATTATGGAAAATACTGCACTGTTCTCTGAGAGAACAAGTGCAAACATTCTTTGAGGCCACTTCCCGCCCGTTAGGATGGCTGTATCAAAAACAGAGAGCATCAGGTGTTGGTGAGGATGTAGAGAAATTGGAACCCTTGTGCAGTACTTGTGGGAAGGTAAAAATTGTGCATTGCTGTGGAAAACAGTATGTAAAAAAAAATTCCTCAAAAAATTAAACATAAAACTACCATATGATCCAGCAATTCTGTTTCTGTGCATATACCCAAAAGAATGAAAAGCAGAGACTCAAAATAGATTTTTGCACACCTCTGTTTACAGCAACATTATTTGCAATTGGCAAGATGGAAACAACTCACATGTCCATTGCTGGATGAACAAAATGTGCTGTATACATACAATGGAATATTATGTAGCTTGAAAGTCTTTCTTATTCAGAATGAAACTGCTACAAGCTACAAATTGGATGAAGACATTTGCTAAGTGAAATAAGTGAGACATAAAAGGAGAAATATTGTATGATTCCACTTTTATAAGCTGCCTAGAATAGTCAAATTCATAGAAACGGAAAGACAAATAGTGGTTGCCAGGGGCCAGGGGAAGAGGGAAATGGGGAGAGTTATTGTTTAATGGGTATGGAGTTTCCATTTGAGGTGATGAAAAAGTCCTGGTGATAAATAGTTGTGATAGTTACACAGCATTGTGAATGTACTTAATGCGACTGAACTGTACACTTAAAAATGGGTAAGACAGCAAATTATATATATATTTTACTGTAATAAAAATAGCAAAAAAAAAAAAGTTTTTCTAGGGTAGTGCTTTTTTCACTGCAGTTTGGTGACCATGTAGGTATAGTTTTTTGAAATTTATTACCAGTTAAATATGAGTGAGTATGTGTGCCTGAGTTTGTTGTGAGTGTGTGTGTGTATGAGAGAAAAAAAGAGAGAGAGAGATTTGAGTTGTCAAATGTATTTCCTGCTGCTCTGGTGAAGTTCCAAAATGTTTGAAAGCTTTTGCCCTCAAGAAACTCTTGTATCTAGAGTAACAGCTTTCAAGATATTTTTACATTAGCCCTCAATAAGAAATTCATGTTTGAATATGTGTGTTGGTTGCACATGTAAATCTGAAATAAATCCTGGGTGCATGCTGATACTTTCTATTTTTTTCATTGAGAAAAAAAAGTAATGGTCATGACCCACTAAATTGATTTCGTGACCCGCAATTTGAAAATTACTGTTCTAGGTTACATTTCTGGGAGTGGAATTATTGGGTGACAGGGTAAAATCCAAACTTTCCTAGGTTTTGCCATATTTTAGTATATGTTTGTTCTTAGCAGAGTGGGTGGAGATGATGGTTTGTGCCACTCCACTCAGGGGCATTTGGAAATGTGAAGTAAATGTTTGTTTGTCACAATGACTGGGGAATGTTCCTGGCATTCGGCAGATAGGATCCAGATCGGTGAGTGTTCTGAAGTATACAGGACAACCCTGCACAAGCCATGTCTCCTGTCCAGAATGTCTTTAGTGATCTTATTGAAAAATATTGGGCCTGATTGTGCTCTTTTTCTGCCATTTTCCTTGTTGTATGGTATATATTTATTGGTAACACTGCCCTGTCGGAGGCATGGGTTGTGGCAGGAAGAGCGTGGGGTTTAGAGTCCAGTATCTGTGTTTGAATCTTGATATTTAACCAGCTCTGTTTTATCCCTGAACAATTTGTCTGATCTCTCTATACCTCAGTTCCCTGATCTAGAAAGTGGAGATCACTATGAGTCATCTCTACGAGTATCTATAAGTAAGGGTTTGTATTAACAATTAAGATCATGAGTATTCATTGTTTAAGCAATAGGCACGTAAGTACTTTATAAGTGATTTTTACTACATTATGAATGCGTGCTACTGAATTTATTTATTTGTTCAATTGAACCCATTTTCTCAGATTAGGAAATACTGTCTTACTTAAATCTTGTCTTTACTTTTTTGTAGAGAAAAAAGAGATACCTTATGTGGCCACTTAGGTTACTAGGACATGAAGTATAAGGATTAAGAAAATTTTGTTTCTAAGTGTCTCTCATTCTAATTTGTCTTATTCTGATTTATCTCCCCTTGATGTTTTTGCTCCCCTCTATTGTAACCTTACTAGTTCACATGGATGCAGTGGAGCCAACCACACCAGCGTCACAAGCCCCCAAATCACCCAGCTCTGAGTGGTTGGTCAGGACCTCTGCAGCAGAGAAAGCCACAGATGCAACTACTACATTTTTTAAAATGCCACAAGAAAAGAGCCCTGGATACAGCTAGAGAGCAAGACTTCACTCTCCAGGAGCTGACTGGGTGTTGCTGAAGCAAATGTTGGACTTTGTGTTAGATAGTCTTGCATATCTTAATCGACATTCCCAGTCCTTTCACCACCAGAACCAACTCCTCTTTCAAACACAGCAGTGGACTCTCTCTCAGAAGATCATGTTGTGGGAGTCTTTTTTTTTTTTTAATAGTAAAATATTGAGGCAGCAAGTTTTTACAAAAAGGTCATCCTCTGCTCTATTTGTTACCTTGTTATTGCTGTCTCAACATTTACTACAGCTCCATTCACAGAGCTGTTGCTTTTTTGCAGTTGTCTTTGTTCTTGAAAAACCAGTAACTGCTTCTGCATACGTTTTGTGTAGAGCTTTTAATATCATTTGAGGAAGTTCCAAATTTGTAGCCAGTTCCAAACAAATTTAAATACTGAGTTGAGGCCTGTATGGAATTGTTTGCAGGAGATAAGGCTTGCCTTTGAGCCTACTCTTGATTCACGCAGAGTGCCAATAAGATAAATCAACGAGGTTCTCGTTTTGGAGCCTCAAAAGAGACACCAGCAACTGGGCCTTGAGAACTTCCATTTTTTTGCAGATTGTCTGCAGAAACTCAGACAGCTCATCAGCAGCAGCAGCTGTATTTTACCTCATCTTCAGAGTTTATGTTCTACTGAAAGAGGACGTGTGTATACATGCACACGCACACACACAGCTTGGTGTAATGGAGACGATGGTGTAGGTGTACAGCAAATTTAAAATAGTCAGTGAATTGTGTCTTACTACTTCATGTCCCAGTGTAAGCCTTTATGTCCTAAGCAGAACTTTATTGTTAGTATTATAGGTTAATAACCTGCAGCAGAAATTCATACTCTATTATAATAATGGCTTCTTGGGGCCATGCTTTGGGGAGGTAAAATGTCTTTTTGACATGCATTTATATTTGGCGTGTTTATGATGGCTCAGCTGCATGTGGAGTTATATATACAGTCGTGCCTGAAGTTGGATGCTACTTTGTCAAAATGAGAAATAAGTGATGGCCTGGAGCTGCTGGAGAGAAGCCACGCTTTCTAAAAAGTATTATCAAGAGGGTCTGTCATTCATTCAGGAGCCTAGCTGACAGAAGGGCTTTTTTTAATACCAATGAGTGCATTTACTCTGAAATACACAGAAGCTCTTGGTGAATTGCTGCCTGCTCTGGTCACATTGTAGAGGGACTCCCACTCATGCACCTGCTTATTTTCTGTCTTAAACAGGTGCTGGATGGGGCAGCACCTCCTTCCCCCAAAATGCGATTGCCTCTGTTTCCCATACAAAGTGTAATGATGGGTTGCTTTATCATACTCCCTTTTACAATTATAGTCCTTATCAGTGGAAACTCCAGATTTCTTTATCGATGAAGTGGGGAGGTGGGTGGGCATGAATCTAGTTGGAAAAGGGGACTTGAAGCTAAGTTTACATGGCACTTTAAGACTGAGAACATGTCAGTTGTTCAAATCAGGAATATGGTAGAGGGAGAGCAGGTGGAGATGATGGGACGGGAAAGTGCTGAAAGCGGCCCAGCATGCCTCTCAGTCACCCTTGGTTCTCATGCAGCAGTGTGTGTGCTTACAGGGGTGTTCCACTCTTGGTTCTCATGCAGCAGTGTGGGAGAGTGCTGAAGCTGGCCCAGCTTGCCTCTGAGTTGCCTCTGGTTCTCATGCAGCAGTGTGTGTGCTTAACAGGAGTGGAGATGATGGGACAGGAGAATGCTGAAACTGGCCAAGCAGACCTCGGAGTCACCCGTGGCTCTCATACAGCAGTGTGTGTGCTTACAGGGATTTCCCAGGCTGCACTTCCTTTCCCTGTGGGCTGCACCCACAGAAGTATAGAAAATATGTCTGTTGAATATAAATTGGTACCACTGAATTGTTTTAGTGATGAGGTTAGATTTTGTTGTCATGTGCATTGTCACCATAGTGACCTGTGGCATATATTTTTAACATAGTTCGTTGGGTTTGAGAGAAATCTGTGGACATAATTTTTTGTTTGTGTCAAGCTGTATGACTCATGCAGTGATTGGTCCCATGATCATGGCCTATTAGTGAAAACCGCCAAAGGTCAGGTGGCCAAGGTGTTCCCACATTTTTTCTATATAACTTATTGCCTGATAGTCCACCTTTCTACCTATGATTAAAAATAATTTTTATATACAACATTATTTACATTTCAAACATCTCTACAAAGTCATGCCAATTTAAGGAGACGAAAACAGTCACAGAGTTGAGTGACTTGCTCCAAATCACAGAACTAAGCCAGGACTAGAATCCCAGACTTTCAGATTTTCTCTGCCCTGGGTTATAATCTCTTGTTTTTCAGTGATAGACCTGAGTCAGTCTGAGATGCTTATTTATGAAACAGTATACCGTGAATATTTATTATCTTCCTGGGCATGCTTTTCTACCCATTTTGAATACTTTCAACAGGGATTACCCAAGAATGCAACATCTACCTGTAATAAATGGGGAGAAAGTTAGTTGCCTGAGAGAATAGAATATTAAGCACACAAATACTTTCCAACACAGGGTTGTAAATTGTGCTCCTCATTTTAAGGTGCTGTATGTGCATGTTTAAGGAATTATTAATCAATGTGTTCTGCTTGCTTTCTGTATTAACCAGTTCCAGAGGATAGCCTTAGAAATGAGTGTATTTTGAATCTTAAAACTTAAAGTTTCTTTATATGCGGCACAGTGTATAATGTCATAAGTTAAGAAAAATCTATTATCTTTCAAAGAAATTACCTAGTTTCAAAAATCAGGTTTTGTAATCAGTGTTGAAAAACTCTGAAACATGACTTACTTTGAGGATGATCCTTGAGCTCATGTATTTGATCTGCTCAAAAGTAGTAACTAAAGCTGAGTTAAACAGTTTTTATTTATTTTAAGGTTCTGATTTTTCCCAGCTGGCTACACAGATGGCTTGTCTGAATCCTAATTTTGTGTGTTTTCCACAATGGGCAGAAGTCAAAACATTATCTGCTTCTGTGAGGATCATTAATAAAAAGTTGGTTTTAATTACGAGTTTAAGGGAATTTTAGATTATTTTACAGATGCAGTATTTGAAAGGAACAAAACTCTCGTGTTGCCTTTTGTTGTTGTTGTTGTTTCCTAGCGACAGGTTCTTGATCTGTCACTCAGGCTAGAGTGCAGTGATGTGTTCATAGCTCACTGTAACCTTGAACTCATAAGCTCAAGCCATCCTCCTGCCTCAGCCTCCTGAGTTGTGAGAACTACAGAAGTGTGCCATCACACCTGGCTAATTTTTTAAGTTTTTGTAGAGATGGGGTCTTGCTCTGTTGCCTGTGCTGATCTTGAACTCCTAACCTCAAGCAATCTTCCTGCCTCGGCCTCCCTAAGTGTTGTAGTAATAGGTGTGAGCCACCATGCCGAGCCTTGTGTTGCCTCTTGGTAAGAACTAATAAAAGGAAATTAGTAGCTTGTTTACCTGGTACCGGATTTGGAGGGGGCTGAGTATAGTTTTTACTGAGTGGTATGTGGTTGGAAAATAGGCCACATTAGCCTTGAATTGTTTAGAAATCAAATGCGATTCGAAGTTTTAGAGGACATTGCTGGGCTATGAAATAGGCTACTAACAAGGCTATTTTTGTAGCAAAATGGCCAAAAGCTGAAATAAATCTTCTTAGTCTGTGATACGTGTAGAGCATCCTTTGTTAAGTAAAGCACAACACCTAGGACAAGTAACTAAACTAGTTATGACTTCCAAATAGATTGATAGAGCCTTGCATTTTGGAGTTAGAGACACTGTAGCTGTATCTATATACCTGTAATATAGCCTGGGAAGTTCTGTTGCTGCAGAGTTACCATTAAAGTCACTTGGAATTGAAGAAGATACGGAGTGTTGAGACAAAGGAACTAGGCTGGCACAGTCATTGCTGATGCGATGGGTTCTCCACTTTGGCTCCAGGCGTAGGCTCCTGGTGGTGATGCATGATTCATTTCAGGTCTTTGTTTCATTTTGGCTTCATTACTGTGGTTCTGAGCCACACAGGTTTCTCCCCCTGGGGAGAAGACTGTAAAAACCTCAGCTTTAGCAGCTGTGTTCAGTGCCCTGTATGTCTTGTGAAGCTTATCTGAGCTGGACTGAGAGCAGAGTGGCTCACTCCAGCAGCTGTGGATGCAGTCTAGTTGGAGGCATGACTTGGAGGACATCATGGTTCATGCGATGGTTGGAGGGATGGTAAAAGCAGTTAGCTCTTGTCAGCTGCTTCCCTCTGCTAGTGCTTGAGCTGCCAATTTTGTCTGTCAGTGTTTCCTTATCTCCCACTCCTGTTGTGAAAGGTCACAGAGTTACTGTCACTGGCAACAATTTCTCCCCTTAGAAGAAATCTGGTACAGAGGGAAAGGGTGAGGAAAATGGTGAATTCCATCACTCAGAACTAAATGCAAGTGGCACAGAGACGCTTTCTTCTGTGTTAACGTCTCCAAAAGATGAACATCAAATGCCCAGAAACAGCAACATCAAAAAGAAGGAAGATGAGAAGTATTGTTGAAGAGTATGGACTACAGGGTTTTTAACAAGTCCAGCAAAACAAACTTATGGCCAAAAGAAGACATTTTTCTATCACTGCAAGTAGACATCATAATGCTTGGTAAAATTGCCAGATTTAGGGAATAAAAAATTTTTCAAGTACAGTATTGAAGAATGGGGGCATATCCTGAAGACATTCAGCAAAGAAGCAATCTTGGCAAGGTGGAGAAGTGGGAAGCAACGTGGAGAGAAAAGGAGCTGCCCAGAAGGAGTTCTCAGCATGTGGTCCCTAGGCCAACAACACCAGCACACCTTGCCCACACCAGACCTACTGAATCAGAAACTGCCAGCGCAAGGCCCAGCAGTCTTTCCATAAGCCCTCCCCCCTGGAGGAGGGGTGCATGCTCAAGTTTGAGAACCATAGACTTTGCCACAGTTAAAAAGATGTTTTAATGGACTGGTCTCCTTCTAAGCTCTGAGATGCTCTCATATTCCCTCCATAAGTAAAGAGATTTTTTTTTTTTTGTATAATTCTTTGCAGAAATTGTTAATGTCTTTATTTCTCATATTTTTTTTCCCCTACAAGCTCCTGAAAGATCTTTTTGAAAAATTGACAAAGGATGCTATCAAGGGCTATGTTTAGATGGATGGAAATAACCTTGAAAATGGATAAAGCCTGGGTGTGGTGACTCACGCCCATAATCCCAACACTTTGGGAGGCCAGGGCAGGAGGATTGCTTTATCGCAGGATGTGAAGACCAGCCTGTGCAGCATAGTGAGACCTTGTCTCTACAAAAACTTTTAAAAATTAGCTGGCTGTGGTGGTGCATGCCTGTGGTGGTGCATGCCTGTGGTCCCAGCTGCTTGGGAGGCAGAGGCAAGAGGATCACTCGAGCCCAGGAGGTTGAGGGTGCCGTGAGCCATGATCTGGCCACTGCACTCCAGCCTGGGTGACAGAGCGAGACCCTGTATCAAAAAATGAATGATCAAATAAAAATGGATAAAAATATAACAATGAATTGTTAGTCTATGAATGATAGTCATTTTTCACAATTGGCAGTAAAAATATGATTTGTGTAAGGTATGAGTTTACCACATTTGTTCATAAGATCTTAGTTTCAAGGGAAAGTATCATGTATTTTCCAGCATGATAATGATGAATCATTTAAAGTATGGCTCATAAAAATGAAAAAAAAATATTGGAAGGAAAAACCACCTTGGGTGCATAGGTGTGTAATAAATAGCTGTTGAGTTATTGGTAATCTCTTGCTAGGACTGAATCTCAGTACTTCAGAGCATGTAAAAATCAATTTTCTGTGATCCCACTTAATCACACCATGTTCTCTTTTTTTTTTAGATTTCAGCTAGCGATTCTGCAGGGGTTGGAGACCAATAGCAATCTCATGCTTTGTTGTTGCTGTTATTGTCTGACTCGTGGATTCAGCATTTCAGAATATGGTACTCTAATCTTAAGGTTTTGAGAAAAAAAAACCGTGGCCATTTTTTCTTTATATTTTACTTGTGTTAATTGGGCTGGGTCCTCACTGGTTGCCAGAGCCCGGAAATCCAGGTTCTGTCTTTTCAGGGAATATGCATAGCTAAAGAGTTCATTGTGTTTGCAAAGGTATAAAGGTATACTAGGAGTTCTCATTTCCTCAGATGCTCATGTGTGTAGGCTGTTAAGCTCTCATTTCAATTTTTGCAGTCTTTTAAAACACCACACAATTTTTCTTTTCCATCTTAAAGACCAGTTAAAACTACCTCTGGCCACAAATGTTAGTGTTACTAGATATTATCAAGGTGTGAGACTAAAAAGTTAGAAGGCTTTAAGATGTAAATTATATAAGTTAATGTTTTATTTCTCTGAAAGTTCTGACCCTTGCTGACCTCTCATTCAAATGTTTTTAATTGAAAGGGGTAAGAAAATATCAGAGAACTTAAAGATGGCCTTCGTGACTTTGACTCAAAATCAACACATTTCATTATGTATAGGTCCTACACCTTGCTTCCTCAAGCGGGCCATGAAAAAAAATCTCATGACCATGCAAACTGATGCCACCCCAAAATCATAGTAACGATTTGAATTGCTCTCAATATTGATCTCAAACTCCCTCCTGTTGTCAGCAGCTACTGCAAACTGGCTATTATAAACCCTTTCTACCCCCACCTTCTCTCAATCTCAGCAGTTAATCACAGCCCTCCCCCACCACATAACAGCCTCGGGCAGAACTTCCCGCTTAAGGCACCCTCACACACACCCTTCCTTACCTTCCTGCCAGTGCCTGTCCTGCCCAAGACGTGCCCTAAGCCCTCTCCCTTGATAAATGACTTGATCTAGATACAGCCTCACACTCCTGGCACATACAGCTTTGCATTTAAACATGTTCAGATACTCCTGCTTCAAACAAAAATACCTTTCCTCAACCCTTTGAAATCCTAACTACCACTAAAGTATACTGCCCTTATCTGCACTTTGTCCATTCTGCAGTCCACTGAGGCAGTGGGTTTTAACCCTGGCTGCATGTTAGCATCACCTGGGAAGCTTTAAAACATCCTAATTCTGGACTGGACGACAGACCCATTAAATCAGCATGGGGAGGTGGGACAGGTTTCAGTCTTTAAAAAGAAGTGTAGCTGAGGCTGAGAACCACCACTCTAAAACCTGGCTGCTACCCTTGCTACCATTAAAACTTCTTGCTGGATTCACCGGTGACTTCTACTGTCAAAATTTAGCCCATAGGTTGATTTTTATGATACTGATGCTATATAACCACTTCCTTCTTTGGAATGCTCCCTTTCCTGACCCTGCTTTCCTGATTTTTCTCCCACTTCTTCGCTCTTTCTCAGTTTCTCTGGGTTGTTTGGTAGGTCAGTCTAGCACAGACTGGATGCCAGTCTCTGCCACCACCCCCGTTACTTAAGTGAACACGGTGTGCCAGTGAGTTCCTTTGCCATACCACCTAAATGCACCAACTTAAAAGCACAGATTAGAGGGAAGCGTTCACATTCACTAATCACTGCAGGCTTCTAGGAAAGCATACTAAGGGACTCTGGTCCTTCTTTTACCTCCCTTGTTCCTCCTCCAAGCCCAGTGAGGTAGGAGGAATTGCTGATTAGATTAGTGAGACTCTAAGGTGGATCACTCCTGTTTACTTATGAGTTGCTGTTTATGAAAAGATGACCTGGACTGTGGTCCCTCTTCTGCTTTCTCCTCATCGGGGTCTTGGCCTGGTAAGGGGGCCCGTGCCCAAAAGAGGCTCCTCCACCTAATGCTGTCTTCAATCTGTGGCTTTCTGCTGCTGGTTAAGATTTTAATTGGGCTGCCTCATCTCTTTTTGACCTTGAGCTTCATGTTGATCTTTATCAAGGAACTTTTTATTGGGGCATCAGCACTAGCCCTATGAATACAGTGAAATTTGATTTCCCAGTCTACTGTTACCATTGCATGCTGCCCCTGGAACTGGATATATGGGTTCAACTTTCATCAGAAGTGATGCTGTGTGTTCCTGATGTCTTTGAATCACTAGTTTCTGATTCAAAATATGGGGTAGGTGGATCTGATTAATAGTCATATGCCTGTGTCCTGGCTAGGAAGTCAGAGTGAGGTTATCTGGAAAGTTGAGCTTCCTCACATGTGGGAAGGTACTTCAGATGCTGGACAGCCAATAAGAATAACAAAGGTCCACCAGAGCCATTGCCTCAGTTACTGATTCAACAAACATTTACTGAACACTGATTAAGCCAAGTCTTCCTCAGGGACCTCTTAGGGAAGAGGATAACTGCCCTAAAGCAGGATACTCCTGGGCCCCTTAGATATACTATCCTTGAGACTATTAGGCCCCTGTCCAGAATACCTAATAATAATGATAATGGTAAATATGTACTTAGTGGTCTGCCATTTGGAAACAACATCTCACTTTTTCAACAACTCTAAGTAGGTACTTTTATCTCCATTTTAAAACAAGGAAATACACTTACAGTTATAGACAGACTTGCTCAAGTCACATATCTATTAAGCGTCAGTGAAGATTCAGATTCAAGTCTATTTGATGTTAAAGAGTGTCTGTTCCCAACCAATACCTCTGCTGCCTCTTTTGACAAACTGAACTGTCAGAGGGCATGTACGTATGCATAAGCTGTGGGCCACTGGGCCCTGGGCCAGTGTCTGATGAGACCTCTTTATTGACTTGTTTCTCTTGGTGGGCTGTTTCTCTACCAGGCAACTGAATGGGCTCATCCCTTCTCTGTGCGTACATGATTGAATGGAGATAGCTGGTTTCTGTGACATCCTCTTATAACAACCTAGTTTTGTTCTTGAGAGTGACCAGAGCGAGAGAAAAGTCAAGATCTTGCAGATCTTGCAAACCTATGGCAATAAAAAGGTATTGTCCTTTGTGTACCAAGGCACAACTGATTCCTAAGCGAGGAAGATCTGTTATGAGATCATAATGTTAGTGATAGACTGTTTTCAACACCTTGGTAAACATTTCTTTGACTGTTAGCAAAAGCTGCCTTAGCAGTCTTGACTTTTAGAAATGTCCCTTCATTCAGTAGATGTGTATAGAACACATTTTATGCCAAGCACTCTGCTAGGAGCTGGGTATACAGAGAAGAAAGGCATTCCTGCTCTCATGATGTTCATGGTCTTCTGAGGAAGAGACAAGAAAAGCAAGTATTATGGTATAGAGTGAGATAAGAATGACAGGGTATTTTGGCAGCAAGGAAGAGGGCACTTTAACTCAAACTGGGCAGTGGAAGAAGTAAAAAAAAAAAACCACGGAACGAAATCCTGAAGGATGAGCAGGAGTTAAGAAGAGTGGATCAAGCCCTCCAAGGGTAAGAGCATGGTTTGTTCAGAGCACTGCAAGTGTTTTCGTATGGCCCACATGTAAATCTTATAGAGGAACAGAGAGAGGAAGGCAGGAGACAGGAAGTGAAGGGTCCTGTGTATACTGGCTTACTTGTTGAGTTGGAGAACTATTGCAGTATTCCTCTGCTAAGCTCAGGGTGCATTCATGGAAACCCTACTGCAACTGGCCCATTGTGCATACAAAGCTGGAACTGAGATGTGAACAGGTTTGCATTGCCTTGGTCACCTTCCGTGGGAAATATAGCTAGGCCCACTTATTGGTAGGAGCTACTGACATGTTAAAACTAGGTTAAACTGAATTGGAAGTAATGCTTTATTTGGAATCATGGCTGACTGATTCCATTACATGTTCTAGCATGATACCAGTCTGAGGTTATTCCCCTTGAACCACCGACTTAGTAGAGTTTAAAGCACAATGTGATGGTCTTAGTTCCTTGTACTGTTCTTCAGCAACAAAGTTGTTCAACTGCCAGTTAAGTTTTTTGGGCTTTGTTTCTCAGTAGTGACAGTAAATTTCTGTTGATATGTTTACACCTTTTGGACTGAACACCTTAGCAATCTTTGATATTTTAAGCCTACAGAAAGTGCCCATGGGATAAAACCAATCTGCTGGCTCACACTAAGTTCTGATCCCATGATTTTGGTCTCATTAATACTATGCTATAAATAAACTTAGCTAAACCTTTTGAAACTGCATAAAAGTGAAATAATTGTGAGTTTTGGGCCAACATTTTTCCTGAACAGCTTCTGACTGACCACCATTTTAAATTAGGTAATGTAGTCTAGCTTTTGTACATAGAAATAAGAAAGTGGCTTTTATGTTCCATTATTAAAACAGTATAGGGAGGACAGGTAAATATACTAATTTTTCATTGCTCCTACTAGAGAATTAAGGTGTATTGACTAATGAAATAAAGGATTATGGGGATCATATGAAAATATGATTAAAGAGATTATCACTAGAAGAAAAATTCAGACTGCTAATTATGAGAAAAAACATGTATGCACAACCAAATAAATCACAAAAATTAAAGATTTCTAAAACAATAGAATAGGAACAAATGTACCTGTCATATTAATAAAAGTAAACTTAGCTGTAGATAAAAGGCAAAAATGTCAGCAAACACTAATTTCATGTTATAAGATTCAGAAAGGTTGAGCAAAAGTAAACCAAGCAAACACAAACAAGAAAATGAGTTGTAGTCTGCATATCAGGCAAGGTTGCACTTAGGGAAAAAGAATTGAAAGAAAAAGAAAAACGCTACATAATGCTAAAGGGTGTGACTCACGAGATATAATGTTTCTCGATATCTGTACCAAATAATGGAAAAGCATTTATGTATTGGAAGCCATGGGGGAGATAGGAAGAAACAGAAATACAGTGTTAGTTGGATATTTTAATTCAATTCTGTCAGTTCATGACAAATCAATGGATAAAACCTAGGACATGGGGTGATTTAAATAAGATACAGAAGATCCAGTTGATACATATTAGATTTTACCCTAAGAATGGTAACTACACTTTACCCGTAAAACATTTCCCCATTTGACTGTGTATTAGAGCATACAGAAAACATAAGTTTCACAACAGAGAAAAGGAACAACAGATGGCATTTGCTGAAAAAAATGCAATAAACTTAGAATTAGAGGATAAGTGGTCAGAAAAAAAAGAATGCAATAAATTAAAGCCAGAAAACATTGCTCATCTGCAATCTAAAATGTTTTTAAGCTCTTCAACTATTCTTGGGTTGATTAGGAAATGCAAAGCATTTCATATCTAGACTATAAACTTGTTCTTCTGAGATACACATAAAACTGTGCTCAGAGGAAAATTCATTGCCCTAAAATTTGTGTATTAAAAACTAAGATAAATGTTGTATAACTCAAAATATTAGGAAAAGGAATCTTTTAAAAGCAGACTAAAAGAATCCAGAAAAATTAATTAGAAAAATGGGGAAACAGAATTAAAGAGCTAATTTTTAAAATACGTAATAAAATATGTAACATTTTAGCTACCATTACAAGAGAAGACAAACACAAAATAAAAATTACCAGATAATATATAAGAGCCATAAAATATACTTTGCTCAACTGTATGCAAACAATTTAAAAACTTGGATTAAATGGATAATTTTCTAGGAAGGTATACTTTGCCGAAAAATGACATCAAAAGAAATCTAATATAACAATTGTCATAGAAGAAATGAAGTATTTCAATTAGCATGACTAAGTATTTTTAAAGACCCTACCAATGAAAACAAAGAAATGCATTTGGAGGATTAAAAACTTTTTATAACACCAATTTTTTATTTTACATTTTAAAGCATGACATGGAATTTATTGAAAAGACATGTATTTTATAGAATCCAAGCAAAAGCTGACCAGCCAGAGATAAAGTGAGACCAACTCAGGGAATGTGAGCAGTGGTGATTTTTTCCCTCTGGTGTTCCATGTTAGCCTGACACAGAGCTCCTTTTCCACATTTTCAGGGGCTCTTGATCCAAAACCTTTAAAAAAAAAAAAAAATTAGACTTAAAAGCTGCAAAAATAGATTTCCTGTGTGCCCTTCTCTCAGCTTCTCCTAATGTTAACTTACATACCAATGGTACAATTATTGAAACTAGGAAATTAACATTGGCACACTCCTATTGACTACATACTTTATTTGAATTATAGCAGTTTTCTCAGTAATGTTTTTCTGGTTTGGTATTCAATCCAGGATCCATATGTACTTGGGTCTTTCTGGGTTTTCTATTCTGTTCCACTGGTCTACTTGTGCATGGTACCACACTGTTTTAATTATAGAGACTTTATAGTATGTTTTAATGACTAACAAGGCTAGTCCCCCTTATAATTTTTCCTATTTGTTGTGCTTCTAGCTATTCAAACATGTTTGTTTTTCCATATGAACTTTAGTATCAACTTGTGTAAATTCATTTTTTAAGGTACATTGGTATTTTATTGATATTATATGATATTAACTGATTTAGAGAGAACTAACATCTTTAAAATGTGGAGTCATCCTATCCAAGAACAGAGGATGTATTTCCATTTATTCAAGTCTATTGTGCCTTTTCAGCAGTGTTTTAAAATTATCCTTGTGTAGGTTTTGTGCGTTTCTGGCTAAGCTTATTCCTAAGTATTTAATTTATTTGCTAGTAAGTGAGATTTCCTCTGCCATAATGTCTTCTAACTGGTTATTTCTCTCTATATAAAAGCTACTGATTTTGTATGCTAATATATCTTGCTGCCTTACTTATTTTTTTTTTTTAAATAAACAACAGAAATTTATTTCTTATGGTTTCACAGTCTGGGAAGTCCAAGATCAAGGTGCTGGCTGATTCAGTGTCTGGTGAGAGCTTGCTTTCTGGTTCATAGATGTCACCTTCTAGTTGTGTCCTCACATGGTGAAGGGGACTAGTTAGCTCTCTGGGGTCTCTTGTATAAGGGCATAAATCCCAATCAGTAGGGCTCCACCCTGCTAATCTAATGACCTCCCAAAGGCCCTGTCTCCAGTACCAACACTTTGGGGATTAGGATTTCCACCTGTTTTCGGGGGACACAAACATTTATGCCATAGCAGTCGGTAGCAAACTCTTTTTGTTTTGCAGCCAAAGGTCAGTCAATTTTTATCTTCTTAGCTTAGTATAATCTAAGCCCTAAAGCCATGAAATGCATGGAAAAGGTTTTTTTTCTTTTTCTAACTTTTATTTTAGATATGAGGGGTACATATGCAGGTTTGTTACCTGGTATATTGCGTGATGCTGAGGTTTGGGGTATGAATGACCTGTCACCCAGGTACTGAGCATCCTTACAGAATTCTTTTACTTTTGAAGTTAGTTTTATCATTGCTCCTCTAGAAAAACAAACACACACAAAAAAACAAAAATTGTTTCTAAATACCCAGAAGAATGATGAGAAATGAAAAAGATCTATAGAAGTAAAAAATGACATCAAAGCTTAAACCTAGGAAAGCAAGTAAGACAAAACTTTCCTGACTTTGGCCCTGGGTGAAGGAAAAGGTGTTCCTCTCCTACCAACCTACAATTGTTGAACAAGTTGTCCCTTATATAGAGGGCTGGGGCTCAAATTTATACTACTTGTACGGTGCAGAATACTGCATGAGGAAATTTAATTTACCGTAGACCCAAGCCAATTGTAACCCCAGGTAACTACTAGAAGCAACCACAAATTCTCTCTGGAGGAATGAACCTTCAATCCAGTTATCAAAGAACTCTCACAGATAAAGTTATGAATATGTACAACTTAAGCCAATAAATTTGAAAGCTTAGACAAAATTCTTAGAGAAAATAATTTCACAAAACTCATTCGGGGAAATAGAAAACTTGATTAGTTCTTTAACATTACATTTAGTAAGTAGTTTAAAATCTGGGCCTGTGTACTCTGCAGAAAGATGTTGTGGGACCCCTAAAATGCCATCGGTTTTTTTTTCTGGAGCTTGACACATTGATTATGAAGTTCATGCAGAAGAACAAATGCACAAGAGCGGCCCAAGGAAACCCTTTTAAGAGAGCACTTGGTAGGAGGAGGGCTAGTCCCACTATGTATTAAAACATAAAGCCTCAACTCTGAAAGTGTGGTATAAGTGCATGCATAGGTCAATGGAACAATATAAAAGGCCCAATCGCATATGACAATTCAGGATACAATAAAGGTGGTGCCCTAAGTCAGTGGGGGGAAAAGATGGATTATAAAAATGAATGGTGTTGAGATAACTGGATATAGTTATATGGCTACATATAAATATATAACCATACAGGAAAAAGTGGATCTGTTTCTCACACTATTCCAGGATAATTTTAAAATTGATGAGAGATTTAATTGTACAATTTAAACTATACAACTACTAGAAAAAAAAGATGAATTCCTCTGTGACAGAGGTCAGCAAGCTACGTAGCCTGTAGGCCAAATCTGACTGACCCAAGGCCTAGTTTTGGGCTGCTGCAAGCTAAGAATGGTGTTTTGTTTTGTTTTTTCTTCTACCTTTAAAGTGTTCAATAACAAAAAGAGGAGACCTTGGAACAAAGACTGTATGCGGTCGCAAACTCTAAAATATTCACTATCCAAACTTTTATTTAAAAAAGACTGTGGACCCTTGCTTTGTAACGTGGGTTAGCTATTGCATAATAATGCCACTGAACTCAGCTGGGGTATATCTGCTCTAAGTGTCTCTCATCTCCTTGGACCAGTACAAAAATACACTCCACTCCTTTGATAGAAGGGAATGTAAATCCACATGGCAAAGGATGGGGATATAGGGAACTGAAAAGTTTTGGAACCAATAATGTACTCGTCCACACTAAATACTACTAAAAATTTATATGCAATAAGAGATATATTTGACTGTTTTAAAAAAGTCTTGTATGCATATACACAGTAAGCAAAGTAAAATATAAGTGATAACCCAGAAACATGGTTGCAACTTACATCACAGATTAAAGGCTGATACTCCTAATTTATAAATAACATAAAAACAGAATTTCCTGTAGACCACTGCGGAAGAGATATGAGCAGACGGTTCACTGAAAAAAATGCAAATGTCTCTCAAACATACGAAAAGATGCTCAACTTTCCATATAGTCAATTGATTTTCATGGCAACCTAATGAGTAGATATTCTTATCCCCATTTAAGAGACAAAGAAACTGAGTCAAAGTTGTGAAGTATTATGCTTGAACACAAAAAGCCAAGAAGTAATGGTGCCGGGATTTGAACCCAGTCAGGCTGGCTCTAGATGAAAGACTAATTTACCATGACTAAATGAGGCTTATTTCAGGAATTCAAGGATCATTTAATATTAGGAATAGCTGGGTGTTTCCTTAATATGATAAAATATATTTATCTCAATCCAAAACCTGCGTCGTGCTTAATTGAGAATACCAGAAGCAATTTCATTAAAGTCAGGAACAAGAAAAAGATGTCCACTAATTAGCACTATTATTTAAAAATGTTCTGTAGGATGTAGGCGAAGCAATTAGACAAGTGAAAAAGATACAGAAATTAGAAGAGAAAATTGTGATTTTCAGATGCTACTGAGTTTTTTACTTAGAAGCTAAAGACTAAGCAGACCTTACAAAATAAGAATAATTAATTTTCAGAAATCAATAGCTTTTATAGATACAATGTCTGATTTCAAGCTCTAAGGGAAGAAAAGACCCATTTTATAACAGCACAAAACATAAATGATAACATACTTGGGAATAAACACAAGGCATATTATTTGTAGAAAAGGTTAAAATGCTAATGAGAGATGAAACAAGACCCAAACAAATGGGAAGATATACCATGTTCTCGCATAGAAATACACAGCATCATAAAGATATCACTTCTCTCAATTTACAAATCTAATGTGATCTTCAATAAAAATACTGATAGAATTGAAAAAAATCACATAAATTGATTCTAAAGTTCATATTCAAAAACAATAGTGATGGAGACTACTAGATATTAAAATTTATACATCTACAGCAATTAAAACAGTGGCAGTAATTTGTGAGTAGTCATACAGATGAGTGGAACAGAACAGTTCAGAAATAGATCTAAATACGAGAATTGAGAAGATGATAAAGGTGGCTTTTCAATCAGTGGAAAAAAGATTAGTCAGCAAATGGCGTGGGAACTACTAGGTAGGGCTCTGTTGAAAAAAATTAAGTTGGATCTATACTTCACCTCTTATACCAGGACAAATTACAGACAGTCTGAAGATTTAAACATTAAAAAAAAATACTTTTTCTAAAAGTAGAAAAAAAAAAGGGGAAAGTTATTTTATAACCTAAGAGTAGGGAAGGCCTTTCTAAGTATGACACAAAACCCAGAAGCCATAAAAGAAAAGACTGCTAGATTAGACTTCATAGACATAAAAAATTTCATCGTGACAGTAGCACCATAAGCAAATGCAAATGAGAACCTGGGCAACAAATGTGTAACTGCCAAGATGAGGGGCTAAGTTATCTAAAATAGAAAGAGTCCCTATCAATAAAAAAGAAAACAGATTAGCAATCCAGTATAAAAATGGGCAAAGGAGATGAACAGAGACGTTTAATAGAAGAGAAAATACAAATGACTTTAAAGCATACGAAAATACTTAATAATAGAAGCTTTTCACCTACCAAAAATAATAAAGTTTGTTAACACACTATAATGGCAAGTGCGTAGTTAGATTGTCTCACACATTGTATAAACTAGTGCAAACTATAAAGGGTTGGCACTATCTTAATAAAATTACAAAGGTACATTACATTTTTAAACCCATCAATCCTAGGAATTTGTTGTACAGATAGAATTGTATCTATACATACAAAATAACGTGTGTCAACATAAAAATGTATAGAAAGATGAATCTCTAAGTAAAAAGGTTTTATTGGGGAATAATACACAAGATGTGGGATTGCAAACCAGGTCATACATACAAACCAAGGTGTCCTCCAGTATGTCCAGAGGAAAGGAAAATGTTAGGGTTTTATTGGGGAAAGAGGAGGTTATACATGTCATTTTGAAAGAAAGTCATTGGGGATAGTGTCTTTTGGGAGCTGGCAAGTGGTGATTTGTCAGTGGCCGCAGTTGTTGGCTGAAATTTGTAATCTTAAAATTATATTTTGTTCGATTGGCCTTGCATACGAGTCAGTGTGTCGGGCAAGTGTTCTTACAAAAGTGATTAGTTGTCCTGCTGTCTTTGTGTGACTTAAATGGTAAGCTTTGATTCGCTTCTGTTATCAGGCAAGTCGTGCACAAAATCCCTCCTTTCATAGCCTTCCCTGGCTCCATTTTGTCAGGGTTTGACTCAAGTGACTCCATTTTGCATGAGCAAAACTAACCATCAGAATTCACTAGAGGTTAGTCAGGTTCAGTCCTCATACAAGGAAGGCGATTACAAAAGGCTTTAATACCAAGAGGTTGGTCATTTGAGGTCATCTTAATGACCTCATTATTAGAGGTTAGAGGCTGCCTAACACATGGGTAAATATTTTAAAAACCTAACTATATCTGGCTTTCAAGAGGCATACTTTGAGTGTGAAGAGAAAGATTGAAAGTAAAAGGACGATTAAAAACACACCAACCAAAAAAGGCTGATATAGCTATACAAATACCAGTTGAGATAAATCTAAGTCAAGAAGCATTACTAAGGACACAGAGGAACATTTCATAGAGATAAAAAGCTAACTTTACCAGAAAGATGTAGTTTGTATTTTAATGCAACTAATAATATAGCTTCAAAATATAGAAAACAAAATTACAGACCTAGAAGTACCTGATAGTACAAGTAGTCATTAATAATATGGATGATTACAACAAAATGAATAATAAATTTCATGTAACTGATGTCTGTAGAATACTATAACCAGCAGTGTCAGAAGAGGTATTCTTTCCAAGTACCCACTGAATTTTTACCAAAATTTATCATATGCTGGTCTTTAAGTTCCAACGAATTCCAAAGGGTAAATCATCTAAAATATGTTCTCTGACCAAAGTAAAATTACTCTAAAAATCAATTTTTTAAAAACCCCAGAAAAGCCTGAAATACTTAGAAATTAAGCATTATACTTCTAAATAACTGACAGTTCAAAAATAAATTACAATAGATGTTAGATAGTATTTTGAACTAGGGCAATTTTTAAATGACATCAAAACTTGCGTTAAAAAGTCTAAAGGCAGTCTAAGTATGCATCTCAAAAAGTATAAAAAAGATGGCAACAAACCCAGAGATTGGTTCTCTGAAAAGACTAATAATGTTGATAAACCCCTAGCAAGACTGATCTGAAAAAAAAAAAAAAAGAGAGAGAACATAAGCCCCAGGCTGGGATAAAATGTTTACAAAAGACACATCTGACAAAGGACTGTTACCCAAACTGTAAAAAGAACTCTTAAAACTCAGTAAGAAAAAAAAAAAGCACCCAGTTAAAAAGTGGACAAAAGATCTGAACAGAGACCTCACCAAAGAAGATATACAGATGGAAAATAAGCATATGAAAAGATGCTCATCATATGTCATTAGGGAACTGCAGAATAAAATAATAACGAGATATCATGACATACCTATTACAATGGTGATTTTCCAAAACACTGACAACACTGAATGCTGGTGAGCATGTGGAGCAACAGGAACGCTAATGGGAATTAGCTAATGGGTATGAAAAATGGCACAGCTATGATGAAAGACAGTTTGGCAGTTTCTTGCAAAACTAAGCATACTCTTACCAGACAATCTAGCAACCATGCTTCCTGGTATTTATCCAAATGAGCTGAACACTTATGTCCACAGAAAGACTGCAGACAGATGTTTATAGCAGACTTATTTGTAATTGCCCACGATGTCTTTCAGCAGGTAAATGGATAAACAATCTGGTACATACAGACAATGGAATATTATTTTTAACTCTAAAAAGAAATGATCTATCCAGCCATGAAAAGACATAGAGGAAATTTAAATGCATATTGCTAAGTGAAAGAAGCCAATCTGAAAAGGAGACATATAGTATGATTTCATCTATATGAAAAGGCAAAATTATGGGAACAGTAAAAAGATGAATTGTTGCCAAGGGTTAGAGGGGAAGGAGAGATGAATAAGCAGAGCACAGAAGACTTTTAGGGCAGTGAAAATACCTTGTATGATACTACAATAATGGATAAATGCCATTATACATTTATCAAAACCCATAGAATGTACAACACTAATAGTGAATGTTAGCGTATCAACTATGGACTTTGGATGATAAAGATGTGTCACTGTGTTATGATAATGTATTGATTGTAACAAATGTATCACTCTGGTGAGGAAGGCTGTGCATGTGTGGGGGAAGAAGGTATATGGGAACTCTCTGTACCTTCTGCTCAATTTAGCTGTGAATCTAAAACTACTCTAAACTCTATTTTAAAAATAGAAAAAAGGCACAAATTACCAATATAAAACCCTAGAAAAAGCCCGGGGTTTTTAAAAACCCCAAATCTTTGTATTCTAAGAATATAATATGAAGAACTTTATGTCAGCAAATCAGAAAATCCACATGAAATGGAATTTCTAGGAAAATACAGTTTACCAGCTCATGAGTAAATAGAAGGCTGGGCATGGTGGCTCATGCCTGTAATCCCAGCTCTTTGGGAGCCCAAAGTGGGTGGCTCATTTAAGTCCAGGAGTTCAAGACCAGCCTGGCCAACATGTGAAACCCCGTCTCTACTAAAAATACAAATAATTAGCTGAGCATGGTGGCATGCACCTGTGATCCCAGCTACTCAGGAGGCTGAGGTGGGAGAATCACCTGAGCCCAGGAGGTCGAGGCTGCAATAAGCTGAGATGCTGCCACTGCACTCCAGCCTGGGCAACCAGAGTGAGACCCTGTAACAACAACAACAACAACAACAACAACCCAAAAGAATAAATAGAAAATTTGAATTGTCTATATCTGTTTAAGAAGTTGAATCTGGGCTGGGCGCAGTGGCCCACCCTTGTAATCCCAGCACTTTGGGAGGCTGAGACAGGTGGATCACTTAAGGTCAGGAGCTCAAGACCAGCCTGGCCAACATGGTGAAACCCCATCTCTACTAAAATACAAAAATTAGCTGGTCGTGGTGGCATGCTCCTGTAATCCTAGCTACTGAGGAGGCTGAGGCATGAGAATTGCTTGAACCTGGGAGGTGAAGATTGCAGTGAGCCGAGATCACACCACTGCACTCCAGCCTGGGCGACAGAGTGAGACTGTGTTTCAGAAAAAAAAAGAGTAAAAAGGAAAAAAAAAGTTGAATCTGTAACTATAACTTTCCCACAAAAAAATCCCCAGTCCAGATTTTTGCTTCACCAGCAAATTCTTTTAAACATTTAAAGAATTGACACTAGTCTTATACAAACTGTTTGAAATAATAGAAAAAGAAAAATAATTCCCAGTTCACTTTGAGGCTACCATAATTTTAATACCAAAGGGTGGCAGGTTCATTACAAGAAAGGAAAATTATAGGTCACTATATCTAATGAACATACTTATAAATATTTTAAAGAAAATATTAGAAAGTAAAGTTAAGTGAACTATTTATTTTAGGAATGCAAGATTTTGGCTTAACATCACAAAATCAGTGTTTTCAACCCATTCAACTGGATTTATTTTCAACAAACTACCTGGGACAAGTGGATATCCACATGCAAAATAATGAAGTTGGATCCCTCTTTATACAATATGCATAATTAACTCAAAACATATCAAAGACCTACATGTAAGGGCTAAAACTAGAAAACATTGAGAAGAAAACAAACGCATAAATCTTCATGACCTTGGATGAAGTAACGGTTTATTAGATATGACACCACACACACAAGCAATTGAAAAAAAATAGATAAATAAGACTTTGTCAAAATTTAAAATTTTGTCCTTCAAAAAGACACTGTCAAGAAGATGAAACGATGACCACAGAATGGGAGAAAATATTTGCAAATCATGTATCAGATAAGGGTCTGATATCCAGAATATATAAAGAACTCTTATGACTCAACAACCAAAAGGTAAACAATCCAATTTAAAAATGGGCAAAAAGACTTGAGTAAGCATTTCTCCAAAGAAGATGTATGCATGGCCAACAAGCACATGAAAAGATGCTGAACATCATTAGTCACTGAAGAAATACTAAAACTACAAGATGCCACTTTACACCCACTCCTAGATAGTTAAAAACTTATGTACCCCCAAAAGCTTGTACACAAATGTTCATTATAGCTTTATTTACAATAGACTAAAAGTGAAAACCACCCAAGTACCTATCAACTGATGAATGGTAAACAAAATGTGGTATATCTGTACAATAAAACATCATTCTGCCATGAAAAGAACTGAAGTACTGATTCATGTGGCAACATGGATTAACTTTGAGAATATTATGCTAGTTGAAAAACACCAGATACAAAAGGCCATATTCTACTCACATGAAATGTTCAGAATAGGCAAATCCATAGAGATAGATATTGGAGACAGACAGTAGATTAGTAGCTGCCAAGGGGAAAAGGGAAATGGGGAAGGACTGCTAGTAGGTATGAGGTTTCTTTCTGGAGTGATGAAAATGTTCTGGAGTTATATGATGGTAATAGTTCACAACTTTGTGAATATACTAAAAACCACTGAATTGTACTCTTTAAAATGATGATTTTTAAGATATATGAATTATGTTTCCATTTAAATATTAGTGTATTTCACTATATTAGCATCATAAGGCAGAAAACATATCTCAATAGAATGATGCAGAAAAAGCATTTGATAAAATCAAATACGTATTCATAGTTAACACTTAACACACTAGGATTGGAAGGAAACATCTTTAAATTGGTAAAGATCATCAGTAAAAATCTTACAGGAAATATCATAGTTAATAGTGAAATATTAAAAGCTTTCACCCTGAGATTAGGAATATTTCCTAATACTATTTCTATTAAACATTGTACTAGAGATCTTAACCATTGCAATAAAGCAAGGAAAAAAAGTTACAGACTGCAAAGCATATGATTGTTTATGTAGAACATCCAAAAGAATCTATGGTCAATAAATTTATTAAAAATAAGTAAATTTAGCAAGGCTACTGGATTCAAGTTTACTATATAAAAATCAATGATATTTTTACATATCTGCAATATTCAGTTCAAAAATGAAATTTTAAAATATTTACAATAGCATCAAAGACATAAACTGAGAATAAATCTAATGAAAGAGAGAAAAAAATCTTTATATGGAAAGCATTACAGAGGAAAAATAAATAAGGTCTAAATAAATGGAGAGATCTGCGGTGTTCATGAATTAAAAGCCTCAGTATTATAAAGATGTCAGTTATTTTCAAACTGGTCTACAGAGTTAATGCAAGTCCAGTCCAAATCACAGCAGATTTCTTGGGGGAAATTAAGCTGATTCTGAAACATATGGAAACATTAGAGACCAAGAATAGGGAAGAGAGTGTTTAAAGAACACAGCTGGAAGACACACTGCTAGCTATCAAGACTTCTTATAAAGTTACAGTAATTAATACCATGTGGTATTGGAGGCAAGAATAAACAAATAAAACAGTGAAACAGAACAGAGTCTAGAAGCTGATCCACACACGTAGTCACTTAACTAAGGACAAAGGTAATGATGTAGTGCAGCAAGGAATGGGTGAGCTGTTCGATATATGGTGCTGACTCAGTTGGATGTCCACAGGTAATATACATCTTGATCCCTGTTTTCACAGCTTGAAAAAAGCCAAGTCCATATAGATTGCATAATAAAGATCAAAGTATAAAAAAGTAAAGATTATGGTTAAAAAAAGGAAAGTATCTTCATTTACTTGAAGTAGATAAAGATTTAAAAAATAAAATACCAAAAGCACTATCTAGGAAGAGAAAGAAAATGATTACTATAATTATTGAATTATATTAAAGTTGAAATGTTCTATATATCAAAAGACCCCATTAGTAAAAAGGCAAGCCATTAAAAAGGAGATTATACCTGTAACACAAATATTTGAGAAAGACTTGCATTCAGGATCTATTTTTAAAAGTACTACAAATCAATGAAAACAAACAGATGATCCAGTGAAATTATGAGCAAATGACTTGAAGAAAACATCACAAAAGAGAATATCCGAATGGCCAATAGACACATCAAAAAGTGCTTAAACGTCATTAGTCATCCATGAAATGCAAATTAAAACCCAATGCGATGTTACTACACACTCAACAGAAGGTCTAAAATTAAACAGATAACACCAACTACTAAGTAAGGATATGGAACAGTGAACACCCTCATAAATTACTGTCAGGGAGTAAATTCGTACAACCACTTTGGAAAGTTATTTGACAATGTTCATTAAAGCTGAACATACACAAACCCAATCTACCAGAAATTCCACTCTGAAGTACAAACCCCATAGAAATATATATGCATATATGCATCAAAACATATGTACACAGCAGTGCTACATATAACAGTGAAAACTGGAAATGATACCAATTCCTAAGTGGTGTTATATTCATAGAACAGAACACTATACGGAAATGAGGATTAACCAACTGTACGCAGCAACATGTATGAATCTCAGAATTACAGTGTTGAGCAAAAGAAGTCAAAGATGAGAATGCATTATGTGATTCCATTTATACAGGGTTGAGAAGATGCAAAACTGAACTTTGCTGTTACAAATCAAGATTGTGCTTGCTGTAGATGTGAGTAGTCACTGGAGGGAGAAGAAGGGCCTGTGGAAATTGTGGTCATGTTCTGTCTTTGTTTAGAGGATGTGTTCTTGCTATATCCCGATTCTATCATGAAAGACTGAATGTATGGCCTGGTTTTGACAGCAAGCGTAGCATCTAGCGTATGAGGGAATACCAATCCCCTACAAAACTCAAAACTCAGAGATTAAAGTTCACTGAAGGCTCGTGACTGAATTAATGATGCTATAAAAAGGGCTCGTGGGTGTGGGTTCACCCCCTTCCACCATCTGCTGTGTGAGGATGCAGCAAGAAGGTTCTCATCAGATTCTGATGCCTTGATCTTGGACTTCCCAGCCTCCAGAACTGTGAAAAGTAAACCTCTCTTATTTGTAAATTATCCAGTCTCAGGTGTTCTGTTACAGCAGCATGAAATAAACGAAGACAGTTCTCTTTGTAAAAGAGAGTGTACATGGAGCTGTACACTTATGATTGTACATTTTTCTGGAAGCGTATCGTATTCAATGAAACAAGGCAAATGAAAGCCCAAAAAAGTGTATGAGCATGGAAAGGTGTTTTTGAGTGTAAGGGGATATCTGAGAGCCGAGGGGAGGGCATGTGCAGTCCCAGCTCCCCTTTAAGCCCAGAGACTCGGCAGGAAGTGTTACACAGAGTCCCTCCCTCCTGGACTGTCCGCGAGCTCCAACCCTCCTGCAGTTTGGGGATCCTTGAGGGCCCATGGCGTTTTCTTTTCGAATAGGCTGTCAGGCCATGTATATTCTCCACGTTGTTTGAAAAGAAACTTCCACAGCATCAGACACACTGGGATTCTGACCCTGAGTCTTTTGGCCAGCATCTGTTCTGATTAGGATACTCACATGATATCACTGGTGTGGGACTAAGTGCCTGCCAGTGTTTGTTTCTCCCTCTTCTCCTAACCTCAAAAGACCTGAGTCCCTGACTGGCCAGTGTGGGGTGGAGGAAAGACCCCAGGCTGCAGGGAAATGAGAACAATGGAGTACCAGAGTCCAGGGGAGAGTGACTCAGGCAGGAATGACTGTGACCAGTCGATGGGGTAGAACCCAAAATGTGAAGTTGATTCCCTGTGGAGTGACGAATCCAGGGGGTGTGCAGCAACACTGTCTAGGATGTTTGCAACCCACAGCTTCAGTGGCAGCATCCTTGCAGGTCATTCGTGAATTGCATAACCGAAATGAATCATGCTCCTGTGAAGACACATGCTTTTAGTTTAAGATATTAAACAGTAGCTCCTGTGAGTAACACAGATATAATCCTATACATTTATGAATGCATTGGATAAAGTACTACTTACAAGAACTCCAGTAGAATTGATATCCACGCTGCATAGGTATGTAAAATATGAGTTGCCCAATTCCCTCAACAGGCAGAAAACAGACTCCTTGGCTCAGGCCCATGAGTCTGTACCACAGGAACCCTACATAGAATCAGAGTTGGAAAAGCCCGTTGCAGGTCACCTGGTTCAGCCTCTCCCAGGCAGAGGGCTCAGTCCCTGATTCCTGTCCCCAGGGAGCAAGGAAAGCAGGGAAGACCACCTATTCACTTCTCCCAGCACAACTCCTATGTGAAAGGGAAAAAGCAGTGAACAGCCTGGAGCTTTCCAGAAGCAACACTGCAAAATAAACTAAGCAGCACAAAGTAAACTAACACAGTTTCTGGATCTGTGTGGCTACAGCGCTGATGAGGTTAAATGCTAACAAGATGCCTTGTCTGGAACCAAAGGGTGAGCATAGCTTTAAGTATCTGGATATTATTGTTTTGCATCCCCATTTAAAAGATAATAAAGTGGTGGTGTTTCCTCTTTACCCTGAAACCCCAGAAGGAACAAAAATTCCCCTTTCTGTTACATACAACATTCATAAGAGTTTTGTTTTGAATGTTGAATTCCTTTGGGGGAGGGGGAACATAAATACTTGGTGTTTGATGTGTGTGTGTGCGTGTGTGTACACAAAGAAAGAGGTTGCTTTCTCCCTCTCACTTCCCTGCATTGCAAGTCTTTGCCTCTTGCTCTGAACTTGTAACTTTCCGCATTGTGCCAGGGGGCAGGCAGTTTCTAGGTTGTCGGTTTTCCAAGGTCATCCTTTGAGATTAGTGTTCTGTGGGTTGCATCTGTAATAAGTCAGACAAGGGTTTCTTCAGCTGACTTAGTAGGCTCTTCCCTTCTGATCTGATACTGCTAAGGAAGTCTCAGCACAGCCCATAGACTGTTTTGTTGCTATACATTCCTAAAAGAAAACAAAAGCAGAGTTTAATCATTTTTGGTGTCCACTCCTCATCTGTCTCCTCCCTCTGTGTCCTTTGGTGACTGTGAAAGGAGGTGACAGTGTCTGGTGGAGTTGGTGGAGAGAGAAACAGTGGCCTGTGGGTTGGAGCTCAGAGAAAGAGGTTATCCTAGGATGAAATATCAAACCATATCCCATTGATTTTCCCTTTGGGGGTCCCGGATATCACATCCTTCCATTTCCCTCTAGTCCCTGCCCGCCATCGACAGGGAAGCATTAACAGGGAATAATCAATGACGCCCTGTCCTGAAAATAAAAGGCTTGTCATGTCTCTCCATTTGGTGGAATGGATGTGGGACCAGGGGTCATGTGGCCGCTTCTATCTGTCTCCTGACAGAGGCACTGACTCAGACATGCTTTCCACCCACAGGGCTGCAGCCCACAGCCAGGTGACTGCAAACTCTCCGTGGGCATCAAGAAAAACAAGACTTTAATTTCTTTGAACCCCTGTGTCAGGAGCGTGGCTGACTATGAAATATGGCAGCCTAGGAGTGGTGTGAGTGAACTTTAATTTCTGAGTTTTGTAAAGGATTGACATTCCTTCTTATGCTAGATGCTGCTCGTGCTGTCGAACCAGGCCATGCATTCACTGTTTCATGATAGCATCAGAAATTCAGAATTGACAGAGACTTTGCTCTGCGGTCCAGCCCCATTCCCCATCTGATGTATGAGTTCACTACAACTTTCCTGGTAAACCCAAAGATTGTCTGAACGTCACTGCTGCCTCCTATAATTGCTCATCTGTTTGTCGGAAAGCTGAACTCTTAGAAAGTGTTTTCTTATACTTTGCCAAAATCTAACATGGGCCCTGGAAACAGAGGTTTGTTCTCCCAAGAAGCTGCTCTCTACAGGCCCTGCATAAGTGTCAATAAGGTGGCTCACTTGCCTTATTTCCAGCAATAACCCTGATTTTCTTTGGAGAATCTGCCTTCCTCCACTCTCATGTCATGAGGTTTAATGACATCTCTCTCCCTCCTTTCTCCAAGCTCGATGGGTAGGCACAATTTCTAAAGCTACGCAGTGGGACTCACTGTCCTGAACTTTCAATCTTGATTAGGTGGTAGAAGGACAGCCCCCCTGCTCTGAGACAACACTCAGAGGCCTGTATTCCAGCGAGAGTGCCCTGACAAGACAGTTCTGGCCACTCTTGCCTGGACCCTCCACCTTCCCATCAGTTTCATGAATTCTCCAGTCTTTTCCCAGGTAAGTCCAGTTTCCCTTCAATATATGAGAGTTATAGTCTATTGCCTATAGCAATATAACTCTCAATGTAAAACGAAGTGCAGGTTTCAACAGTAACCAGGCTCTGAGGCTGGCCCGCCTTGACTCACGTTAGCCTCACTGACACAGCTCTCCTGGTTTCCTGGTGGGCACCTCATGCTTCAACTATCCATTAAGGAACAGCCTAGCCTTGTGCCTGACACAGAAGGGGAGTAAGAAGCCCTTTGCTGAAATACAGATGGACCACATCCAAGAGTCTGATATGGCAAAGAAAGAAATGATGTCAATTGGATGTAGCGTGTGTGTGTTGTAAATGAACCCGTGCAGCATCACTGTGAGCACCACTTTGCTTTCTAGATGCTCAGAGGTTATTTAGGATCTGAGATTCTTGCTTGGCAGTCATGAGTAGCTCCTGTATTTGCAGAATGAATTCTTGGTGGGAGCTTCGGTGAGTCTAACTTGGGCCTCAACTTCCTCAACTGTAAAATGGACGGAATAATTTTATCGATCCCACTGATCATATCTGCAAGCCTCTGGGTGGGGCCTTACCACTTGTGGTCACATTGATCTTCTATACTTTGGCCCAACTATACTTGTTTGTTGGGAAGAACAAACAAGAATTTGTGTAAAAATACTTAGCAAAATGTAATGCTTTATGTCTAGGCTGTAGTTTGTTATAAGAGCACCAACACTGATCTTCTAAAATCTTCTGTTCTCTTGGTTGCCTCCAAAATCACTGACAATTTACCAGTCCCATTTTCAAGGGTTATCAGCATCTGGAAAGCAATTCATTGAGGTAAGCAGCTTTAATTCATTCGCATGGCTAGAGAGCAGGTGCACTTTTTATCACCTCTCCTCTTGGAGCTTTAATTCCCTCTCACCAACATTTGTATTACCCGTTTCATGGTAAAAGACTTTATTTGACAGAAATGACAAGTAAATTAAGGGTGGAGGGCTTCTGCCTTCTTTCTGATAATCACTACTGATCCTAAATTGTGGCCTGTGTTATCTTTTTTTATACTTGCCCTAAACTTAACTTTAAAAAGCAGGAGCCATTTGTGATGCCCTGGGCTCTTTTTGCAAGTCTCAACTCATGGCTGGCTTCGGCCTTCTGACACTCTTTAGCCAAAAGTCAGCTTATTTATTAATTCACATTCCACTCTGCCAATAACAGAAGCCCATGAGAATAGAGGCAACATTTAGGAAAGTGTTTTGGGCATGGTATCAACTCAAGACCCCCTTGCCTGGCTCAAGGAATGAAGCCCTCACTGTTGGTACTGACAGGGGAGTGATTCAAAGGGTTTGCCAGGCTGAAGCCCCCCATTATCGACTCACATCATCCGTCATCACGACCCTCTCTTTCCTAGTGCTGCCTGGCGCCCTGCTCAGGGCTTCATGTGACCTTCTGTGTAGGTCCTCGCTTTCTGTTTCTTCTTCCCACCCTTTATATTTGTCCTTCCCCCTTTTTAGTGGTGCCCATCAGAGTTCCTTCTGCAGCTGCGTAGATTTCTTTATATCCCATCTCCCTTTCTTTCCTTTTGGTGACATTTTTAGTGACAGAGTCAGATTTGAGGTTTTGAGGAGTTCCTAGTCATGAACCATCTTTCTTTATGCTATGGAATCGCCCCTAGTATGGCTAAAATTAGAAACTCCACACACACACACACACACACACACACACACACACACACACACACACACTCTCTCTCTCTCTCTCCTCTGGTTATCAAACTAAGCTATGCGTATCAGCATATTGTAGACCATTTGAAAAATATACAGAAGTAGGAAATGCAAAAATAAAATCATATGTATTACCACCCCCAAACAGATACTCATTTGCATTTTGTTATAATTTCTGTGGATGTTATTCTACATGTGTTTTGAATTCTACATGTATATAGTAATTATACTATGCCTCCAACATTTTGTGTTTCATGTGTTATGTAGCCATCCTCCCATATAAATATATATACAACAGGGTCTCACTTTGTCACCCAGGATAGAGTGCAGTGGGGCAAACACATCTCACTACAGCCTCAACCTCCCAGGTCAAGCAATCTTCCTCCTTCAGCCCCCCAAGTAGCTGGGACTATAGGCGTGCGCCACCACCCTAGGCTAATTTTTGTACTTTTTGTAGCAATGGGATCTCACCGTGTTGCCTAGGCTGGTCTCGAACTCTTGGGCTCAAGCGATCCTCCTTCCTCAGCCTCCCAAAATGCTGAGATTACAGGCATGAGCCACCGCACCAGGCTTTCATGTTAGTATATATTTTTATAAGTGCTATATTTAATGGCTGTATGAAACACACAGTGTTCCTCTTATTGAACATTGCAGTTGTTCCCAGGCCTTATTTTTTTTGAGACAGAGTCTCGCTCTGTTGCCCAGGCTGGAGTGCAATGGTGTGATCTCGGCTCACGGCAACTTCTGCCTCTCGGGTTCAAGCAATTCTCCTGCCTCAGCCTCCTGAGTAGTTTGGATTACAGGTGCCCGCCACTGCCCCCGGCCCTTTTTTCTTTTATAAATAACTCTGCTTGAAGTTAGCAGGAGCACAGTGCACAAGACCACCCTCACTTCTGACACCAATTGCAAGTCCCAGGGCATTCGAAAAACCACTGTGGGCTTTGATAATTCACTAGAAAGACTCACAGAACTCACTGATAGCTGTTATACTCACAGTTGTGGGTTATTACAGCTAAAGGGCACATATTAAAATCAGCCAACGAAAGAGATGCAATTGGCAGAGTCCAGGAAGGTTGCAGGCATGGAGTTTCCAGTTGTCCTTTACCCATGGAGTCCTGGGCAGTGTCATTTTCCAGCACTGATGTGTAACAATGCATACGGAATATTGGCAACCAGGGAAGCTCACTCGAGCCTTGGCGTCCTGAGTTTTTGTTGGGGCTCCACAGTTGACTGCCCATGCAGCTGATCTTTAGTCTCTAGCCTCTCCAGAGGTAAAATGGATACTGCATGGCCCAATGTCCCCATCATAAATCACTGTGAAACTGTCCAGTGGCCAAGGCCGCAGGCAAACAAAGGCACTCTTATCAGGCAGGACATGCCAAGGGCCCAAAGCTCACCTTCCTGCAGCAGAGAACAAAGGCCAGACTGCTCTTTGGGTAAGGTGAATTCTTTACTACACAGCCTATGACAAATATCTTTGTGCAGAAGCATTTTCCATTTTGAGGGTTAATTTTTAGGGTATCATCAGAAGTGGAATTACTGGAGCAAAGGACATAAATATTTTAAAGATTGTTGATACATATTGCCAAGATGCTTCCCAAGACTAGACCAATTTGTCTTCCATTCCTCTCTACCCCCACCCAGTAGGTATCAGAGCATCCATTTTATCACTCCCTCACGTGCAATGGGCGTTGCCATTTTTAAAGAAATTCTAGCAATTTGATAGATACAAAGGGGTGGTTTCAAATAATTTTCATGTGCATTTCTGATTACAAATGAGGGCAAATACTTGCCCATCTTTAAAAGTTTTCTTGTGGAGAATCTTGAACACCCATAAAAGCTGATAGAATAGTTTGATGAATTCCCACATGCCCATCATCCCAGCTCCACAACCATCAATCAGCTCCTGGGAATTCTACCTCATCCGTAGCCCCACCTTCTTCTCCCACTGTCATAGTGTTTTTGAAGAAAATCTCCTGGACCCATCATTTTATTTTGTAATATTTCAGTATGAATTTCTAAAAGATATGGACTCTTCATTAAAAATTCACAAACACAATGATCATACTTTAAAAATTAATGATAAGTCCTTAATGTCATCATATACCCAGCTAGTACTGAATTTCCAGTTGTTTCATAAATAACAGGGTTTTTTTCACATTAAAAACAATTAGGGTCCAGGCCAGGTGTTGTGGCTCATGCCTGTAATCCCACCACACTGGGAGGCCAAGGCAGGAGGATCACTTGAGGACAGAAGTTTGAGACTAGTCTAGGCAACATAGCAAGACCTCCTCTCTACAAAAATAAGAAAAAGGAAAAATTAGCCAGGCACAATGGACACACCTGCGGTCCTAGGTACTTAAGAGGCTGAGGCAGGAGGATCAAACTCCTGCAGCCCAGGAGTTTGAGGCTGCAATGAGCTCTGATTGTGCCACTGCACTCCAACCTGGGCAACAGAACAAGAATCTCTCTCTAAAAAATAAAAAATAAATTAGGATCAAAATGAGGACCAGATATTGATTCATGGAGATTCATAGATATGTCTTTTAATGTAATATATGTTCTTTAATTCTTTAATCTATGGATTCTTTCTCTCTCTGTCTCTTTCTCTCCAGCTGCTTTCGTCTATGACATGGCTTAATGTTCACTGTTGTACCTCTGGTGCCTAAAACAGCAAGTGTGGCAGACAGACTTTAAGATGTCCCATGATTGCTGCCTCTTGGAGTCTACAGCTTTGGGTAATCCCCTCCCCTTGGCTGTGGCTTGCTTCTAGCCAATAGGATGTGGCAAAGGTGATGAGATGTCATGCCCATGGTTATGTTATAGAAGAGTCTGTCTTGTTATCACTCTCTTTCTCCCTCTCCCTGTTACTGGCTTTGAAGGAACAAGCTTCCATGAAATAAATGACCATGTTGGAGAAGCCCATGTGGCAAGGAACTGTCAGCAGTCTCTAAGAGCTGACGGTGGACTTCAGCAAGAAACTGAAACCCTCAGTCTGGTGGCCACAAGGAAATAAATTCTGCCAACAACCTGAAGAAACTTGGAGCAGATCTTTCCTCAGTTGAGCCTCTGATGAGATTGCAGCCCCAGCTGTCACCTGGATAGCAGCTGGTAAAACCCTTCAGCAGAGAAGCTAGCCAAGCTGTGTGTAAACTTCTGACCTGCAGAAACGATAGATAATGAGTGTGTGTTATTTAGAACCGCTAAGTTTGTGGTGGGTAGTTAAGCAGCACAGAAAATGAATAAAGTAGGCAGGAAGTGATGGCTCGCGCCTGTAATCCCAGCACTTTGGGAGGCCGAGGCTGGCAGATCACCTGAGGTCGGGAGTTTGAGACCAGCCTGGCCAACATGGAGAAACTCTGTCTCTACTGGAAATACAAAATTAGCAGGGTGTGGTGGTGCATGCCTGTAATCCCAGCTACTTGGGAGGCTGAGGCAGAATTGCTTGAACCCCGGGATGTGGAGGTTATGGTGAGCCAAGATCGCATCATTGCACTCCAGCCTGGGAAACTCCATCTCAAAAAAGAAAAAAAAAAAAGAAAAAGAAAAGAAAAAAAATGAATACAGTAGACATTCACTAAACTATATTGAATTGAATGACGATATGGTTTGGCTGTGTCCCCACCCAAATCTCACCTCGAATTGTCATAATTTCCATGTGTTAAGGGTGGGGCCAGGTGGAGATCATTGAATCATGGGGATGGTTTTCCTCATACGGTTTTTGTGGTAGACTTAACTCGAATAAGTCTCATGAGATCTGATGGTTTTATAAATGGGAGTTCACCTGGACAAGCTCTCTTGCCGGCTGGCATGTGAGACATGCCTTTGCTTCTCCTTTGCTTTCTGCCATGACTGTGAGTCTTCCCCAGCCATGTGGAAATGTGAATCCATTAAATCTCTTTTTTTTTTTTTTATAATTACCCAGTCTTGGGTATGTTTTTATTAGCAGTGTAAAAATGGACTAATATAATGATCAAACGTGAAGGCTAGTTAGGACTGATCAGACACTGTGCTTTTAGCTGAATGAGTCCTCCAGCCATTGACCAGATGGTTGAACCTCACTATCCTTTGTTTCTGAGGTGGTTTTGTGACCCACGTCAGCACTAGTTGAGGTGGTCAGGCCCTCCTTCCAGCCAGGCTGATTGTAGCATTCTCTGACAATTGCTTCACGTCCTCTCGCCTTCCCCCATGATCTCCTTGCAGCCTGCCCACACTAGCCTTAGGGTGATTTTCTGGAGAGGCAAGCGTCTTCATGTGAGACCCGCCAAAGGGTGTATACCTTCTCAACAGACCCTGCAGTTTCTTCTCCAATGTGGACAACGCTGAGTATATGATCTTTGGGTGTCTATCTGCACTTTCTTTGCCCTGTGAATATTTCTGTTTATGGTGTAATTTACTTTCCCCTCTCCACACAGCTTCTCCAGTCTGATTTCTGAATGGCTGTAAATTGCTCCCGACAAAAAGCTGTAGAACATAAGCATTCAGCCTTGAGCTGAGCCTATGTGGTCACTGTGCAGATCTGTCCACCCTGGGACCCTCCCTTGTGCCCTCCCACCATGCAGGGACAGTTCTCCCTTTTTGTCTCCATGGCCCATGGCTCTGTTCTCTCTCTAGTGTTCTCTCTGTCACCTCTCCTTTCCTAGCCTGGGTGTTTGAAAACAATCATTGTCAGAATATGACATTTAATCTGTTTTCATTTTTTATTCTAAAAAGAAGCAGCGAAGACTAGCAGTAAGATGCAGATGACTAATAAAAGAATTCCTCACAGCTGTTCAGGGATATATATTCTTTCTGCAGCGGAGCAAGACAGATTCCCATCACAGCTCGGGGACTTGTTCCTTGAAGCCCCTCATCTGTCATGCTCCGGGGACGAAGGGGGCAGTGGAGAAATGTCATTATGGATGTAACTGGACTCAGAATGACTGGTCAAGGTTGGCACTGCAGTCCTGATGGAGCTGCTTATGGAAGTTTTCCTGGGAGGCGCTGCTGGCCGGTGGAAAGGGCAGCTCCAAACAGCCCCTGCTTGTGGTTGATTCCCAGGTTCTGTCCAATCAGACCACCTTAGAGCTGAAATAAGTCCCTCCAACATAGCTATCCAAGGAAAATACCCTTCTACCCATTCCAAACCAGACAGGAAATCAAAATAAGTGTTTTCTCAGGTTTTGCACCAGATCTGAACAGGTGCTCTAATCATCTGCTCTGATGCCACTGGCCCATCTCCCTGGGAACTCTGAGCAGAGTGGAACCAGGGTGGTCTGGATCTGTGCCTGGTGCATTACACCAACAGGGAGGAATGCTTGGCTCCACAGTGCCTGCATCAGGCTGACCAATCCTGTGTGGATACTGACTTAGTCTCAAAGGGAGAAGGCTAAGGAAGACAGAGATCAGCTGATCTATAAGACACAGATTCTACTGGGCGCTGTGGCTCATGTCTGTAATCCTAGTACTTTGGGAGGCCAAGGTGGGTGGATCACCTGAGTTCAGGAGTTTGAGACCAGCCTGGCCAATGTGGTGAAATCCTGTCTTTACTAAAAATACAAAAATTAGCCAGCTGTGGTGGTGGGCACCTGTAATCCCAGTTACTCAGGAGGCTGAAGCAGGGGAATCTCTTGAACCCGAGAGGCAGAAATTGCAGTGAGCTGAGATTGCACTGCTGCACTTCAGCCTGGGCGACAGAGCGAAACTCCATCTCGAAAAAAATAGAAAAAAGACACAAATTCCTTCTCCATACTCCCTTTTCCTAACCCCAGGAAACAACTTGAGCAAAGAGCTTTTCAGCCACTAATAGCTGTCCTTCCCCTTTCTGCTCCTGCCTTCAGGCTCGCCCATCCACCTTCCACCAGAGGCAAAGAACCTCCCCCACCCCCACTGCCCACAGCATCGGCCAGCCCCCTTGGGCTTCTCCACCTGACTGGACCCATGGCTGTCACGCCTTGACTGCCCTTCCTCCTAGGTTTCGTGTTTGCTTGGGGAGAGAGCCTTTCTCTTTTCTCCCCCACTTTTAAATGTATTTCCTTATTGTCAGCCTCATTCCTAAAAGGATTGGAAATATCTGACAAAAACAAAAACAGTACAGCAAAGGAGGACACTCAGGCAGGGGAAATAAAGGCAGGAAACATGAGGCAAAGCCACGTGAGGCTCTCATACCAAAGGCTGATTGATGTTCACTTGCTAATTTGAGTCTGCGTTTTCTGGAAGAAGGAAACAATCAACAATTCCCTTCACAGTGTCCACGAGATAAAAGCAAAAGAGCTGTTTGGGAGAAAGTTCTGAAGTGCCAGATGCATCTCTAGTGGGATGTTTATCCTTTCAAGGATGTGAGCAACACCCTCAGTCATGAAGAGTTTCATGAGCCATACAATTATTAAAAATTTTTAACTTTCTTATTAAGATTCCTGTGAAGATCACTGGCATTTGAATTCTGATTGTCTTTCGAAAGACTTTGTGTCTCATGAAATCGTGTTTGAAAATACACTATATTTTATCCTTTTTCTTCCTCCTCCTTCTCCTATTTCTCTACTCTGTCTCTCCCCTTTCCCTTTCTCTTCCTCACCCTTCTTTCTTTTTTTTTGAGACAGGGACTCACTGTGTCACCCAGGCTGGAATGCAGTGGTGCTCACTGCAGCCTCTACCTCCCAGGTTCAAGTGATCCATCTCAGCCTCCCAAGTAGCTGGGACTATAGGAGTGTGCCACCATGCCCAGCTAATTTTTGTATTTTTTGTAGAGATGGGGTTTCACCATGTTGCCCAGGCTGGTCTCGAACTCATGGGCTCAACGGATCTGCCTGCCTTGGCCTCCCAAAGGGCTGGGATTACAGGCATGAGCCACTGTGCCCAGCCCTTACCCTTCTTGAAAGGACACTAGACATTTTCCACTCTCGGGGGTCAGGGAGTTTGGGCTCTGGTACTTACTCTATGAATGGTTGTCTATGCCATTCATTGTGCTATGTGTGTCCTGTGTCCTGATCTCTCTGTGCAGTTTCTGTGCTGGTGTGTTTATGCATGAACAGTAATGAGTGAAAGTATCCAGCCCAGCTACTTTACTGAGTTATTATTAAATTACATGCAATGAGCTGTGTGTAGGACTTTTTTTTTGAAGCAGTGTTTCTCAAACTCAAGCATGTTTTAGAAAAGTTTGTTAAAACACAGATTGCTGGGCCTCACCCTAGAGCTGCTGATTTCGTAGTTCCGGGTGGGACTGAGAATTTACATTTCTAACAGGGTTCTAGGTGGTGCTGTTGCTGTCGGTCTCAGTATCATTGAGAACCACTGTTCTAAAGAAACTTCCTTTCCTTTCCCTTAAACCATCCTAGGTTGGACAACCAGTTGTGATCCATTTGGGAGTTCCCATCTCATTAAAAACTGAGAACATCCTGAGCCAGGCAAAGATGCTCTTTGTACTTTTAGTTTCATTCTGAACCCAAGCCAGAAATCTACCTAAGCAACTCACATGGGAGTCAAGAGGAAGCAAATATTTAGACTTTACAAGCATGTGCATTCTATACTGACCAGTGTTGAATTTTTCCACGATTTTCATTTGGGCAAAATACTTTGTGTTACAATCAACCAGGTGGTACCTCTGAGATGCCTGATAATGTTCTGAAAATTAGAGAGATAAACATTATCCTTGTGTGACAAATACGGGTACATCAGTACAGGCTGGCTGAAGATCTGATTTGCTGGGCGAAAGCTCCTTTCCCAACTCTTTCACCTGAAACTAAAAGTTCTTGCTAGTGAGCATCCATTTTGGCCAGAGTGTGGCTACATCACCAACCCAAAAGTGTTTAGGGAGGACAGGGAACAAGATCTCATAGCTGCGTAATACCAGGCATTCCCAGAAGTGCTTTGCCACCTTTGCTGGTATGTCTTCTGTGGCTCTACACGTGCCAGGTAAGTTGAGAGCAGAAAATCAGTATCCACCTGTTGTGGTTTTAAAATATGTTCACATAAAAAGTTGAAAGCATTCCCCCTGAGAACTGGAACAAGACAAGGATGCCCACTTTCTATTCAACATGGTGCTGGAAGTCCTAGCCAGAGCAATCAGACAAGAGAAAGAAATAAAGCATATCCAAATTGGAACACAGGAAGTCAAACTGTTGCTGTCCACCAATGATATGATCATATACCTAAAAAACCCTAAAGACTCATCCAAAAAGCTCTTAGATCTGATAAATGAATTCATAAAGTCTCAGGATACAAAATCAATGTATACAAATCAGTAGCACTGCTATACACCAACAATGACCAAGCTGAGAACCAAGTTAAGAACACAATCTCTTTTTATGACAGCTGCAAAAAATTAAAATACTTAGGAACTTACATATATATTTTAAATTTTTAATATGTATTGTGCCACTGCACTCCAGCCTGGGCAAGAGAACGAGACTCTGCTAAGACAGAGTCTTAGTTGAGACTCTGTTGAGACACTGCTGGAGTGCAGTGGCACAATCTCAGCTCACTGCAACCTCCACCTCCTGGATTCAAGTGATTCTCGTGCCTCAGCCTCCTGAGTAGCTGGACTACAGGCATGTGCCACCACACCTGGCTAATTTTTGTATTTTTAGTAGAGACTAGGTTTCACCATGTTGCCCCAGCTGGTCTCAAACTCCTGACCTCAAGTGATCTGACTGCCTCAGCCTCCCAAAGTATTGGGATTACAGGTGTGAGCCACCACGCCCAGCCCCTGATTTAGGAATATACTTAACCAAGGAGGTGAAAGATCTCTACAAGGAAAACTATGACACACTGAAATCATAGATGATATAAACAAATGGAAATACATCCCATGCTCATGGATGAGAAGAATCAATATTGTGAAAATGACTACACTGTCCAAAGCAATCTATGGATTCAATACAATTCCCATCAAAATAGTATCATCATTCTTCACAGAACTAGATAAAACAATTCTAAAATTCATGTGGAACAAAAAAAAGAGCCTGCATAGCCAAAGTAATACTAAGGAAAAAGAACAAATCTAGAGGCATCATACTACCTGATATCAAATTATACTACAAGGCTATAGTTACCAAAACAGCATGGTACTGGCATAAAAATAGGCATATAGACAAATGGAACAGAATAGAGAGCCCAGAAATAAAGTCAAATACTTATATCCAACGGATCTTTGACAAAGCACACAAAAACATACACTGGGGAAAGGACACCCTATTCAATAAATGGTGCTGGGAAAACTGGCAAGCTACATGTAGAACAATGAAACTGGATTCCCATCTCTCACCTTATAGAAAACTCAGGATGGATCAAAGACTTAAATCTAAGACCCGAGACCATAAAAATTCTAGGTTATAACATCAGAAAAACTCTTTTGGACATTGGCTTAGGCAAAAAATTCATGGCTAACCCCCCAAAAGCAAGTGCAACAAAAATTAAAAATAAATAAATGGCACCTAACTAAGCTAAAAAGCTTGCGCACAGCAAAAGAAATAATTAGCAGTGTAAATGAACAACCCACAGAATGGGAGAAAATATTCACAAACTATTAATCCGACAAAGGGCTAGTATCTGAAATCTACAAGGAACTCAAATCACCAAAACCCTTCCCAAATCATCCCATCAAAAAGTGGGCAAAGGACATGAATAAATTTCTCAAAAGAAGATATATAAACAGCCAACAACTATATGAAAAAATGTTCAACATCGCTCTTCACTAGGGAGATGGGAATTAAAACCACAATGAGATACCACCTTACTCCTACAAGAATGACCATAATTAAAAAGTCAAAAAACAATAGATGTTGGCATGGATGTGGCAAAAAGGGAATACTTTTAAACTGCTGGTGGGAATGTAAATTAGTACAACTACTATCGAAAACAGTGTGGAGCTTCCTTAAAGAACTAAAAGTAGATCTAGCATTCAATTCAGTCATCCCTCTACTGAGTATATACCCAAAGGAAAAGAAGTCATTATATGAAAAAGACACCAGCACAGGTGTGTTTATAGCAAGGAAAATTTGCAATTGCAAAGGTAAGGAACCAACCTAAGTGTCCATCAACCAAGGAGTGGATAAAGAAAATGAGGTATATATACACTATGGAATACTACTCAGACACAAAATGGAATGAAATTATGTCTTTTGCAGCAACTTGGATGGAGCTGGAGGCCATTATTCTAAGTGAATTAACTCAGGAATGGAAAACCAAATATCGTGTGTTCTCACTTATAAGTGGGAGCTAAACTATGAGAATGCAAAGGCATAAGAATGATATAATGAACTTTGGGGACTTGAGGGGGAAGGTTGGAACGGGGTAAGGGATAAAAGCCTACATATTGGGTATAGTGTACACTGCTCTGGTGACAGGTGCACTAAGATCTCAAAAATCACCACTAACCACTAACCGTGGTTATCTAGATCATGTAACCAAAGTCTATACAAATTAAAACCATGAGATACCACCTCACACCTGTTAGGATGGCTATTACCAAAATGATAATTATCAATATGAACCCCTGCACACTGCTGGTGGGAATGTAAATTAGTACAGCCATTATGGAAAACAGTATGAAAGTTTCTCAAACAATTGAAAATAGAATTACCATATGATCCAGCAGTCTCACTACTGGGTATATATTCACAGGAAATGGAGTCAGTATGTTGAAGAGATATCTGCACTCTCATGTTTACCGCAGCACTATTCATAATAGCCAAAATATGGACTTAACCTAAGTGTCTATCAAAGGATTAATGGATGAAGAAAATGTGGCATATATACACAATGAAATACCATTCAGCCATACAAAAGAAAGAAATCTTGTCACCTGCAACAGCATGGATGAACTTAGAGGATATTATGTTAAATGAAATAAGCCAGGCACAGAAAGACAAATACCACACAAACTTATTCATCTGTAGAATCTAGGGGGATTGCTTTCATGAAAATACGGAGCAGAATGGTGGTTACCAGGGGCTGGGGTGGTTGTGGGCTGGTGGGAGTTGGGGAAGAAAAACAGTATGTTCACAAATTATTTGATATTACTCCTTTGGAAAGGTGGTACTTAGTTTCCTATCGCTTGAGTGTAGGTTCTACTGAGTCTCTCTTATAATGAACAGAATATGGCAGAAGTCATATTTTAACCAAAACTTGATCACTTCTGAAGGGAAGTCATAAAAGGCATTGTAGTTTCCTCGTTTTCCACTTCCTGGTATCACTCACTCCAGAGGAAACATCTGCCATGTTGCGAGGAAGATCAAGCAGCCAAGGCTGGGCGCAGTGGCTCATGCCTGTAATTCTGGCACTTTGGGAGGCCGAGGAAGGTAGATCACCTGAGGTCAGGAGTTCGAGACCAGCCTGCCCAACCTGGTGAAACCCCATCTCTACTAAAAATAAAAAAATTAGCTGGGCGTAGTGGCAGGTGCGTATAATCCCAGCTACTCGGGAGGCTGAGGCAGGAGAATTGCTTGAACCCAGGAGGCAGAGGTTACAGTGAGCTGAGACTGTGCCACTGCACTCTAGCCCAGACAACAAGAGCGAAACTCCGTCTCAAAAAATAAAATAAAATAAAATAAAAGATCAAGCAACCCTATGGTGAGACCCATGTGGCAAGGATCTAAAGCCTCCTTCCAGCAGCCCTAGAGTGAGCCACCTCGGAATTGGATCATTCAGTCCCAGTCATATCTGCAAACCTGGAAAACACCTTCACTACAACCTCATGAAAGACCATGAGACAGAATGGCCCAAGTAAGTGACTCCCAAATTCTTGACCCACAGAAACTTTGAGATAATAAAAGTTTGTTATTTGAAGCCACTATGTTGGGATAATTTGTTACGCCGTAATTGATAACTAATACATTACAATAAAACAAACCTTTATACCACCACTGCTAAGTCTCTGTTCATGTGACATTCCTTCTAAGAAGCTTTCAGTGATTTTAGTACCTCAAATTAAGTGCTCACTCTACAGTTAAGTCCCCAAGATGCTCCTACATATAGTCCTGAACAGACCCAACTGGACTAGTATTTGCTGTGCCCTGAACCCCTGTCAGACTTCCACACCTTGGCCAGCCAGCCTGAAATTATACCCCAAGTCCCATCTCCACCTTATAAAATCCTTGCATCCTCCAGGTCCTATCCCCAAAGCCACCTTCTCTGTGACGTCATTTTTGAGTCTCTCAGTCAGATGCTCCCCTCCTCATCCAAACCCACATTATACTTTGTGTGCCTGCTTGTTGCTCACCCAACAGCCCTTCCCCTTTTGCTTCTTTATGGCAGAGCTCTGGTTTAGTTTGAGTCAGGTCAAATCCTGTTTAGTTCAAGTCGTTCATAGTGGCCCCAATTCTCTTGGCAATGACTGGTGCAGGAGTGGTTATGTGATATATTTCTGGCCAATGACTTAAGAGATGTCTGCTAGACAAGAGCATAGCATTCTGGGAAATGCTTTTAGAAAGATATTATGGAAGAAAGAGTACTGCTGAATATTATCTGCATAGATATGATTTTCAGAATCATGGCAGCCACCTTATAAATCAAAGGGAGCCCAAGGATGGGTGGATGGATGAGCAGAAGATAGAACCAGAGTTCTTGGCCAGGTGCTGTGGCTCACACCTGTAATCTCAGCACTTTGGAGACCGAGGCGGGTGGATCATGAAGTCAGGAGTTTGAGACCAGCCTGGCCAACATGGTGAAACCCTGTCTCTACTTTAAAAAAAAATTACAAAAATTAGCTGGGCGTGGTGACGCATGCCTATAATCCCAGCTACTCAGGAGGCTGAGGCAGGAGAATCACTTGAACTCGGGAGGAGGAGGTTGCAGTGAGCTGAGACTGCACCACTGTACTCCAGCCTGGGCGATAGAGCGAGACTCCATCTCAAAAAAAAAGAACCAGAGTTCTTTGTGATTTTGTTGGACCATGAATTAGTCAATCCTGTTATTGCCCTGGACTTCATAGTATGTGAAGCCCTTTCTTAGCTGTTCTAGATTAAGCCAGTTAAGTTGATTTTGCTGTTACTTGAAGCTGAAAGGCTTCTAATTAGCTAAAAACCCTGGTGATGGTTTTTAGATTCATTAAAGTTATCCTTGTGCTCATTTTTCTTTGTATCCAGTTATAATCTGAAGGACAGTGATTGTATTTTGATTGAAGTAAGTTGTACATACTGAAAAATACGTAACCTTCAAGTTTTGGTTTGGTGAATGTTCACAAAGCAGCACAAATATATAAAGAGCACCCAGATCAAGAAATAGAACATTACCAGCACACACAAGCCATTCTTCTACCTGCCCTGCTTTTAGTCACTATCCCCTTCCAAGGGTAACCACTCTCAGTACTTATAAAGACATAGATCAGGTTTGCCTGTTTTTAAACTTCACGCTAATGGAACCACCATGGCGTGTACTCTTTTGGTCTGGCTTCTTTCGCTCATTATCATGTCTGTGAGATTCGCCCAGTCTGTTGTATGTGTCTGTAATTTGCTCATTCTCATTGAGACACACTCTTCCATTGTATAAATATACCACAATTAGATGTTCTGTCTACCATTGATGGACTGTTTGTTTCCAGTTTGGGGCTATTACAAAGAGTGTTGCTAGGAATGCTCTTGTGCATTCTTTTGGTGAGTTTATGTACACAGAGCAAGGGGCTGGATTGATGGGTCATAGGCTAGGCATTTGTTCAGTTTTGGTATGCATATTGCCAAATGATATTTCAGGTGTTGCCTTTTTATTCATCTTTGTATTTCTACACACACACTCACATTTCTTACCCTCTTGTCTCTTTTTACCCTAAGAAAATACTTTGCACATAGTGAGTACTTGACAAAGGATGTAACAAAAAGTGTACATATATACACATGTATATGTGTTTGTAAATGCATGCATGTATGTATGCACATATATAAATAAATCCCAGTGTTGTGTATAATAGCTCAAATATAACAACAACCCTAGTCAACAATCAAACAGGCTATGCTTGGGTTTAAAGGTGTGAAGTTGGTAGGGGAATGGCTGGGGACCTCCATTCCCATCTGATATTTGGCTCATCTGCAGGTGCCTTTGATCTGAATTCTGGAAGTTACTCCAACTTACGTCTTTCTTGTGGCAGTTGACAAAATAGAAGCAGGCCTTTGTAAGGAAAGGGTGTTACTGAAGAAAGAGGTCATCCTTCTTCATGGAGAATGGGGGAGAGATGAGCCTGTTAGAATGCTTGGTGCGGAGAACAAGACTTTTGGAGAGAGGATTGTCCAGTACAACTGCCAGGCTAAGGCTCTTAGATTCAGTATTGATTTTCTTAGATCATTTAGTTTTCAACAAACTACCTTTTCCTGCACGCTTTTTCCTCATTCAACCTTTAGAAGGGACTTGGGCTGCACATGATACAGGCGCAGCTCTTCTGTGAACCGTCTCACAAGACTGGAACAACTTTCAGAATTTCTATACAAGAAAACATTACAGTATTGGGGATTTTTTTTTAATCACAGGAGGACTCTAAAATGTGTACTGCAATTTTCCTTAATCTTGATTGACTTCATGGGAAAATTTGATGCCACCAAGAAATATATAATTTCCCACAGATGTTATATCTCTGCCATTTGATGTCCCAGAACCCTGTGTGTTTGTAGAAAGGTCTAGAATCCATGACTTTGGCTAATCACCTACTGTTCACAGTTTCTAATGGAAAAAAAGAGCTCAGTGATTGCAATCCAGGGTCTCTGTATAAGGACATTGTGTGTGTGTGTGTGTGTGTGTGTGTGTGTGTGTGTGTGTGTGTGTGTTGAGGGTGATGGTGATGAGGGGGTCATGAATATATCTTTTACCATGAGGGGTATGAATGATTACCATTTGAATAGCAAAAATACAGGTCTTTAAGTCAAGTAATTAGAGAAATGCTTAGAAATCCTACCAAGCAGATCTGCAAGCAGGCATCAGAAGACATTACAGGATTCATAAGAAACTAAGTTGATATTTTTGAAGCCAAACCAACAGTAACTCACAATTCAAAGGGAAAAATTTGACAACGATTGAAAACCTGACTGACTCTAAGACACTGGTGCACTTGGTAGGACACTGTCCTTTTGGAAAGCTGGGGGAATCCTGCCTCTGAGCAAGCATGTTCAGGAGTGGCTGTGCCTTTTGGCCAAGGACTGCACAGATGCCAGATGGCTTTGGAGACCCCAGAGTAGAAGTTCTTAGTGAACTCTGGGAATGTGCTAATGCAAGCTTATGAATATAGATTTCAGTAATCCTTAACCTTCTCAGGAGGTTACTAGCATGAACCTCTTAGTCATATGGAAGAAAAAAAAAGTCCTTGTAGTTGCTCATCATTTGCCCTGAAGAACCAAGAAAGGACTCATGATACTTCTTGGCCCAACAGACAGTCAACACAGCTCCACAGTAAGACACTGAGAAACAGAGTCCCTCACTAATAGAATGTCATAAGAGTCAACCTCCTAATGCCTTCAGTGCAAATGTTTCAATCTTCCTGCAGGTCTTGGGATGGATGGGATGAGTTAATAGGGCATGCCCTGGAGGAGTAACACAGAATGAAGTACTAGTCTTGGCAATACAGAACCCCAAGTAATAGCCGCTGAGGGGGTTTAGTTGAGAGGAGGGTGTGCAGTGATCAATTGCTATGTGGTATATGACATGTGTTATGGTGGGGGATGATGGTGGGTGTTGGAGGTAGCCTGGGTTGGGCAAGTCCAGGTCAGCCCATTGTCTGATTATTTCTAGTCTTTCTTTTATCACAAAATGATCTTCAATCATCTCTTGTGACTGGTTTCCACTTAATTTTCAGATAATTTCCTTAAAAAAGTAATCAGTAAGCCAGGAATTTATTCATAGCTGAAGTCAGTTTCTATGTATATTGTGTGGTTCCAAATATATGTTTCAAAGCTCTGTGTGATATACAGAACCACAGAGAGATCAGAAAACATACAAAGAATAGATCTTGTCATTTGTGAATTTGGTGAATTAGACCATTTGAATCACCACTTGAAGGTTTGCTGTCCTGCAAGTCTTATGTATTTCTCAAAATAAAGGAGGTCTTCAGACACCCAGGTGTCCAACTACCTCCCATTTTCAGCCAGCTAATGTATTTTGTACTAATCTGCACTTTGCCTTTCTTAGTCCTCAATAGCTAAGCCTTACTCTAACCAGATTCTCAGTTGATTATTTTTTAAACAAGTGTTTCTCTGCTTGTGAAGGTTGTGTATAAAGATAGTTACACATCCTGAGCTCCTGTGGGATATCAAAGGACAGAATGCTCACCATGAAAATATTAAATAGGATAGAGGCATGAGGAAGGCATAAGAACACACACCTTTGTAGTTGTGTTTTTCTGCTGGAAGCTGCAGATCAGTCTTCATTTTGTGGAATATTTTTACAAATGTGTTTATTGACTGAGTTTTAGAAAGGCAGGTGTACCTGTGGCTTGTTCTATGTTAGCTACTGGTAGCTTTAGGATTTCCTGCCTAATGTGTTAACTTGGTCACGGACCTGTCATGCCGAGTGAGCAGTAAAAGCACTGGAACCTGAGGAGATGCCTAGTGCATGGGAAACTCTACGATTGACTTGTTGACATGTCTAGTTTGGTCTTGAAATAAAAATGAACAAATTTAGAACGGTGGCTTTATTTCTGTGGTGTTCTACCAAACTCTGATTTTTAGCATTCCAACCTCTTATAATGGCATTCAAAGTTGCCAAATACCTCACAATTATTCATTCTACCCCATATAAATGGATCTTTTAAACAGAGCCACTTTCTAGGCTGGCAGTAGGACTTGGGAACTTTGCTATAATTACTTCTCTAAGGACTTCTGTCCTCCCAAATGCCCTGGGATGTTCCAAAGCTTGATGGAAAATATACTTGGTAAGATTGAAGAGTCTGCTGGGAAAGGCAGGTGGGAATGAGAATGTTTAGAGTTGGAGAAAGAAGGTGGAGAATTGAGTAGAGGATGCAGCTGCCACGGTGACTGGAGTCAAGTCCTTGGAAAACTGGAGAACAACTGTAGCTCAAAGAATCAGGGCCAAGGAACTGACGGGCCTGGAAGCAGAGAGGACTCTCAAACTAACGCCCCTGGTAAAAGGCTTCCCCTTACTCTCCGCATGCTCATTTCGTCTGTCCAATGGGAAGGGTGCCTTTGGAATGCAGGGAAAGGGAGGAGCCACAATTATGCAATCAGAGCCAGTGTCTCCTACTGAAGGCCTTTTCCACCGGAAGGAAGGCGGCTCCCAAGACCTGCTTTTGGAGCTCACTGTTCTAGAGCTGGTGACACTTGGAAAAGGGGGAAGGAAGGGGAGGGGGGACATCACCATTTCCATTTTCACTCAAATATCCTAATATCATATCTCTTCCTGTCATCTGAGTGACTCCTGTTTTGGTAAAGTGTATTTGTTCACAGAAGGTCTTTACCTTTGTGCTTTAAAAAAAATTTTTTTTTGAGATGGACTCTTGCTCTGTTGCCCATACTGGAATGCAATGGCACAATCTCGGCTCACTGCAACCTCCATCTCCTGGGTTCAAGCAATTCTCCTGCCTCAGCCTCCTGAGTAGCTGGGACTACAGGCGTCCACCACCACGCATGGCTAAATTTTGTATTTTCAGTAGAGATGGGGTTTCACCACGTTGGCCAGGCTGGTCTCGAACTCCTGATCTCAGGTAATCTGCCCCCCTCGGCCTCCCAGAGTGCTGGGATTACAGGCATGAGCCACCGTGCCCAGCCACCTTTGTACTTCTTGCAGATGGAGCTTTCTACTTGTTTCTGACCACACTATTTACTGGCAAAGAATCCAAGAAAGTTGATGAATTAATTAGTGTTATTGACTTCCTAAAAGGGTGAGCAGTTCATCTTCCAGAGTTTGGTAATTTTCTAAAGTGAGAGGGCAGGGTTTGTGCACATAGAGATGTGCATATAGAATGAACTTTCAAATGTAGAGGCTGTAACACACACTGGGACCATTTATTAAAAAATCAAATAGATTTTCATTTATATTTGTCACATATTCAATCAAGGCTGGAAAATGGCTGATGACTGGTCAGTAGGCAAGTGCTAGTCCCAGTTCCAGACCCAATGTACTGGTGGGTTTCTAAGGGATCTGAGACAATGAAACACACAAACGACCCAGAACTACACATCGCTTTAGCTAACAGGTTGAATTGTGTCTCTTCTTTTCCCTCCAGCCTGCCTACCCCAAGCAGTGCCTCTCAACCCTTTAACTGAAGGCATTAACAATAACATTAACACATTTTGGCCTTGTTTCTCTCTCTATTTTGATCTACTCTTAAGTGGATATTCTAAGGAGTAAGGAAATAGCCAAAAGCAAAAAATCATGGGTGCTTTACAGAGAGGAAGAGATCCTTGGAAATCTAGTTAGGGTGCCTTTCATATTGGGAGTAGTCATCTGTACTTGGGCAATGTGGACTAATCCCTCACCTCCCTCCTTTCTCTGCAAACCCAACTGCACCCCACAGACTGACTTACTGTGGGTCATCTTAATGTAGAAATTATGAGTGGAGAGGGGAGAGCCCACTGGTACACATAGCTAGTTTTGACCTTGTTTGCTTCTGGTGTGTGTGTGTGTGTGCACCTGCATGTGTATTTCTTTATTCTCTTTGTATGTACCTCTAATTGATCTTGAAAAGAAGGGACAGTTAAAGAAGACGTTAAGGTGAAATGAAGCCATAACTGCAGCTGGAGACTTTTATTAAGTGTGGCAAAGTTCCCTGGGCTGCGCTGAAATTGTTTATTGATTTTGGTATGGCTGGGTGCTCGGGAGTAATCGCCCAGAATGCCACTAGAGAGAGCGTCTTGTTAGCTCACGCTCAGCATCGCCTCAACCCAGCCATTCACTCTGGAGCTTGCCTCTTTAACCTGTAAATAAATACCCCTGGTTAACTCCTGAGGTGCCTCTGCCTGGGACCAGCGCTGCTTCTGACCTGAATGTGCTCACCCCCAGCAGCATTTAAAGACTCAAGGGGTTTAATTTCTTCCATTAGAAAGAGATATCTCGAGGGGGAGCAAAAACAGGGTTAAGTTTGTGATGAAAGATGCGTATCATTTTCCATCTTGAATGTGTATTTGGTTTGTTTTTCTCATTTCCCTTTTGGTAGTAAGGTTGGAAGTTTGAAGAAGCAAAGTAAATTGAGACTGTTTTCAATAGTGTTTTCACTATCTCATCCCTTTATCTTTCCTTGTGTGTGTGGTGTTTCTTTTTGTTGTTTTTGTTTTTTTTTTTTTTTTGAGACAGAGTCTCGCTCTGTCGCCCAGGCTGGAGTGCAGTGGCCGGATCTTGGCTCACTGCAAGCTCCGCCTCCCGGGTTAACGCCATTCTCCTGCCTCAGCCTCCCCAGTAGCTGGGACTACAGGCGCCTGCCACCTCGCCCGGCTAGTTTTTTTGTATTTTTTTTAGTAGAGACGGGGTTTCACCAGGTTAGCCAGGATGGTCTCGATCTCCTGACCTCGTGATCCGCCTGTCTCGGCCTCCCAATCCTTGTGTGTTTTTAATCAGTGTCATGCCTTTGCCCATGTCTGGGTCTTCCTGGCTTTCCCACTGCTGTATCTAAACTTTCTCTGGGGTTGCAATAGGGGCAGAGGTGAACCTGGGAACTGATCTTGTGTCTGCAGCCAGTGCTGCTCTCCAGCAAGTGATCCTGTGTTGGGGCAACTGCATGGGGAAGATGGGGTGTGCACACAGTCAAGCTCAATAGGAGGTGGGAAGAGAAGTCTGGCTCCAGGATCATCCGAGGGAAGAATTGAGTTGTAGGAAGAGAGCCAGGAAGTTTGGGTCAGCTGAAAAAAGGCTGGTTTAACCTGGGGCATTCTACTTCAAAGGTAGATAAGATTGGTATCTACTGGGGTCCCCAGGTTAACTCTGGAAGAGTCACATTCCTAAAGCTATTTTGCTTTAGAATTAGGGTTGCCAGTGATGGGGAGCTTACCGTCATTTGCTTTGTGGACTTTATTCCACATCATCCAATGAAATGCCCTCATGATTGTTTTATTCTTTACCTTTTGAGATCCTTCTGCGATTCCCAAGCATCATTCTTTTCAAGTTTCATGACCATGCTGCTGTCAGGCTTCTCACAATGTAGTACAATATCACTCCAAAAGTAGGGATCTACAAGGCACCTGGGGAAAAGGTCTTACATTGGAGTCCCAGGGAACTAGTAGCTGCTTGAAAATCACATTTCTATGAAGTGTCCCTCTAATTGTGCTTAAATAATCCCGCTAGAGATGCTGATATCATGTCCTTTCGAAGTCTCTCTGTATTTGTCTCTTCACCCTATCTTATGTAGTGACTATTTTCTCCTGAAATCAGGCATTAGCGTATTTCCTCTTTTCATTCTGATCACAGTGAGTTTTTCCCGTGAGTGACACAAGAATCAGAGACACTTTGGAGAGTACTGCATTCCGAGTATTTCTACAACTTCCCACCTCCCTCACCCTGAGTATTGTATCAACCTTGCCCAGTGTCTTAGGGAATGACTCTATTGCCAGGAAAGGGAGCAAAGATGAAAGACAAAGTCATAGAATCCTTGGGTTTTATCCCAAATTGCTATAGATTGTGCCTTGGCATTGCCTTTTCATGCCTCGTCTTAGCTTCCAATAAGAGAGTTTGTATTTGTTTCTCATGTAATTGGTCATTGTTGGTCAAAGCTAAGGAGCAAGTAGGAGTTCTCAAGATGAAATGGATGGTAAGTTAACTTTATGATGAATGGCATTGCCCTGAAGTCTCAGTAGAACCAAATTAGTTCTAAATCTAAGATGGTATCTTCACCTCAAAAACTTCTCAAGAAAATGACATTTTGGCAAAACAGTAGGGTTTGGACTGCCTTTGGGCCAAATTTGACTGGTATAGACATGATTTGTATAGGTGTTTGACTTTTGTAGGTAATATTATTAAGAGTGATCATAATATCTTCTCCTATGGAAAGCAGCACACATCTCAGGGAAAATTTTTGCATCAAGCAGACATGTATTCTAATCTCAATACCATCCTTGAACCTGATCTTGACCAAGTTTATTTAACCCTTATGAGTTAAACCTTCCTTATGTAAAATGAGGTTGTGAGAATGTACTAAGATCCTATAGACCATGGATCAGCAAACTTTTCTGTAACAGATAGTAAATATTTAAGGCTTCGCAGATCGTATTTTCCCTTGTCACCACAACTCAACTCTACCATTGCAGCAAAACAGCCATAGATAAATGCGTAAATAAATGGGCATGACTGAGTTCCAATAAAACTTTATTTACAAAACAGCCAGTGGTTGGATTTGGTTGCAGTTGGATATAGCTGACCCCTACTATAGATGAAGTATTTGGCAAATGAGTGGACTTTCCTAGCTCTAAACATAGAGAGCTACAACTTTAATGGACTGAAGTTCTTAATTTTAATGAAGTACCTACCTCTTCCTTGATCATAGGATCACTGGCTAACACTTAGACTATATTCAGCAAACTGGTTTGGCCAGTATGAAAAACTAAGTTTTAAACATCTTCTAAAAGCTTGTACTGGGTGTTGATCCTAAGATGCAAATCCATTCTATCTTCCTAATTTTTCCTTTTTTTCCCTAAGCTTGTCTGTTGCAGACCTCATTCGGACTCTCCCTCCCACAGTCTCTAATTTGGGGTTGGGACACTCCACTCTTCCATTGCCTCCCTGGCCCATGTCTTTTAGAGAATTTTAAATTCCTGTTATAATTTCTCAGTCTGTTGCCTCCACTGGAAAGAGTTATTTTTGACCTATCCTGACCCCATCTTGAACAACAATAAAATGGGGATTGGGAGAAACGTGACACAAATCAATAGGTTATCCTAACAGACGTGATCTTTGAGGCTGTTTTTTCTTGGACACTCGCAGCAGTAACAAAGATAAATAGTGACTCTGTTACGTTGCCATCTGAGCAGTAGGTGGCTCAGCAGATCACTGTGTGGCCTCTAGTCTGGGTGGCCAGGAGGTTTGAGCAGGATGAGAAGCAGAGAAGAGCCAGGAATCTGGCCACGAGGATAGAAAAGGAGAAGGCTCAAGGACAGCCGGTGCCTCTGTTTCTGTTGATGGTTGTTGATAACACACGGGGTTCCTTTGTGCTACTCAGTTGGCTCTGCTCACTCACCCACTTTCTCACTTATCCTTATCCCCTTAGTCTACATGCATTCAATAAGCATATACAATAAGCACCTGCTGTATACAGGGCACTGGCATGGTAAGAGAACCTGGGCATTAGTAGTGGCTCTAGTGTTTCCTTTGCCAGGTTTTGAGCAAAATGTGAGAAGTGATTGAGAATTGAGAATTGATTGCTATGGCTGATTTGAGGACCCTGGGGGAAGAGAGGGTAAAGTAACTCAATGGTTTCCTCTTCCATCTTCCCAGGGACACCAGCTGGCTGGAGAGTGGTAAAGAGCAGATGTAAGAGATGCAGGGAACACCACTCTCTCCTCCTTGAGTTCTTGTGGTAGTTGTGGTGAAAGTGGTACTACTGGTGGTGGTAGTACTAATTAATGGAGGTGATGCTAGTAATGATGGTACTCTTAGTGATAGTACTAGTAGTGGTGGTACTAATAATGATGATAGTAATAGCTAACAAATATATTGATTGATTACCATATACAATGTATATTCTAGCTATATTACTTCTGTTACCTCATTTAATTCTCACAGCCCCATGAGGCAGGTATGGTTATCATTCCCATTTTATGCAAGAAGAAAAGAAGGCTGAGAGAGTTTAAGTCACTTGCTACCACATGACTAGATTGGGGCAGAGCTGGGACAGGCTCATCATGGCATTGATTTCATTGTCTCATGAATGCCTGTTTTCTTTTCTCTTTTTTCCCCAAAAAGCTGTTAACTGGTCGATGGCATACACCATAATTTTTGTTGATTTTAAAAATATTATAAAGTATAGCACATATACATTATTAAAAGAAAAACTTCATCTGGGCTGGATTAACTTTAAAGGAGTTTAATTGAGCAATGATTTGGGTAGCCCGCAGAATCACAGCAGATTCAGAGAGACTCCAGGAATGCCTTCTGGTCAGAACAAATTTATAGATCAAAATAAGGGAAGTGATGTACAGAAATCCGATGTGAGGTACAGAAACAGCTGGATTGGTTACAGGTTGGCATTTGCCTTATTTGGACACAATTTGAACACTCAGCAGTGTATGAGTGGTTGAAGTATGGCTGCTGGGATTGGCCAAGACTCAGCTATTGTTACAGGTGCATACTCCTAAATTAGGTTTTCAATCCTGTCTACCTATTAAGTTAGGCTGTGGTTCATCCACAAGGACTCAAATATAGAAGTACGGAGTCCTTCTCAGGCCATTTTTAGTTTACTTTAACAACATGAAACTACACATACAGTATAAAGTGCAGTGGATTATTATACAACAAAACACCTGTGTATTCATTACCCAGACATTGCCAGCATTCCAGAAAATTCTCCCAGATCCCCTGTCAATTCTTATCCCTTTTCTTCCCTTCCAGAAACAGCTCCCATGAACTCTAGCCCTACAGTTAGTTCTATCTATTGCTTAGATTTGTGAGATTCATCCATGTGTGACATGTAGCTGTAATTTGTGTGTTTTCATTTTGGTATGTGATATAGTTTGGATGTGTGTGTATAATATTTTAACAATATTATAAAGTATAGCACATATACATTATTAAAAGAAAAACTTCATCTGGGCTGGATTAAATTTAAAAGAGTTTAACTGAGCAATGAATGATTCAGATCTCATATTGAAATGTAATCCACAATATTGGAGGTGGAGCCTGGTGGGAGGTGGTTGGATCATGAGGGCGTTTCTCATGAATGGTTTGGCACCATCTCTTTGGCACTGATCTCATGATAGTGCGTAAGTTCTTGTAAGATCCGGTCGTTTAAAAGTTCGTAGCACCTCCCCACTCACTCTCTTGCTCCTGCTTTTGCCATGTGACATGCATGCTCCCCCTTCCGCCATGACTGTAAGTTTCCTGAGGCCTCCCCAGAAGCCAAGCAGATGGCCAGTATCATGCTTTCTGTACAGCCTGTGGAACCATGAGCCAATTAAACCTCTTTTCTTTATAAATTACCCAGTTTCAGGTGTTTCTTTATAGTAATGCAAGAATGGCCTAATCCAGTATAGCACTCCATCGTGGGAGCATACCAAATGTATTTATGCAATCTATTGTTGACGGACATTCAGGTAATCTTTCGCTTTCGTTTATTATGAAGAGTACTACTATCAACATTGTTTTCCATGTCTCCTGGTCCTCCTGTACACATAGTTCTTTCTCTTAGAGAGGAACCTAGGAGTGGTCTTTCTGGGTCAAAGTATATTTCTATGTTTTATAATTTACCTTCTCACAAGAAGCGTCTGACAGTAACTGTTTCTTCACAGCTCACTGACACTGGGGACTGACAGATTTTTAAGGTAATTCATTCTGACCTTAATTTGAATCTCCCCAATCAGTAATGAGGTCAATATTTTCATGTCTACTGGTCTTTGGAATCTCCTTTTTGAAGTGCCAATTCAAATCTCTTGCCCATTTTCATGTGTGTGTTTGCCTTAAAAAAAAAAACAACTAATCTTTGGGAGTTATGTATTCCGAACACAAATCTTATGCTGGTTATGTGTTTGTCAAACAATCTTCTCTTATTATGTTGCTTGCTTTTGATTCTCTTGATAGTGTCTTTTGATAGACTGAAATTCTTAATTTTAATGAAGTTAAATTTATCTATCTCTTCATTTATGGGCAGTGCTTTTGCCTTATCTTCTAGAAGCTTTATTGTTCTGTTTTTCTTTATAGATCTATAGTCCGCTAGGAATTGATTTTTGAATATGGCATAAGGTAGGGATCATCTTATTTTCTTTTTACCTTTCTTATCGATATTGAGTTGACCCTGCACCATTTATTCAGAAGACCATCCTTACCCCACTGCTCTGCAATGTCACTTTTGTTGTAAATTAATAGGCCATATATGTGTGGGTCTGTTTCTGGACTCTCTTGTTCCATTGGTCTATTTGCTTGTCCTTGTGACAATTCCATAATATCTTAATTGCTGTGGAACTCCACTTGAGTCTTACTTTAATTTCTTAATTGTATCCTCCATGCCTACCACAGTGCTTGGCACATAATATATGCAAATACTTATTGGATGAAAGGGCCTCTAGTACTGGTTTCTGTGGATTTGCCATCGTGGAAGGCTCTGAGAGGGTAGAAAGAAGGTGACTTTACTCCTCTCCCAGAATGGAGGCTGGGCTTGGAGGGTGCTTTGGACCTACCAGTGTTTTGCTGGGATCGTAAGATCTGAATGTCTGCATAAGGCAAAAGGCCATGGGGGTTAGTGGAGCTGGGAAGCTGTGACAGAGATGGATGTTAGAGGTGGGACAGCAGTGGTGGAGTGGGTTAGCTGAATCCCCTTCACAATGATGATGGCATCCAGCTGTGATCCAGCTGTGTTCCTTGGGGGAGGGGCAGAGAACATTAATAAACTAAAGCTGTCACCAAATCTAACCTCAAAGCCTCCCATCAGCCTCCCCAACACCCACTGAGACTGCTCCTTTGCTCAGAAGGAGGACCGTATCTCAAGCAGACTGGTGGGTCATCTCCTCCCCATCTCCCAATGGGAACCTGACAGGAATCCAATGTCTCAGAGATAGCTTCCCTGACTTTGCTCTCTCCCTGTCTCTGGAAGCAGCTAAGCTTCCTTAAACACCACCTTCAAGTTGTGACTCCCTTGCCCCAAGACCAATAATGAATTCTTGTCCTCAACAATGTACATTTCAAACTCCCCAGTATGGACTTGAGAAGACTTTCCATAATTTGGCCCTTCAACATTTATCCAATTTTCCTTTTCTCTCTCAGCCACTCTCTGGCTGGGTCAGTTGGCTTAGTTATCCTATTTCCCACCTGGGTCATTCCTTCTACTTAGATGCCTTTATTTTCTCTACTGATTCATTAAAGCTCAGCCTGGGTTTTACCCCCACCCACCCGCCACAAAGCCCTCTCTGATTACTTCAGCACCCTATTCTCTCCCATCTCTGAAACCCTTGGTGTATTCCTATCCAACATTGAAAAGTGGCCATTTATGGTTCTCCCATAGATTGCAGGAAAAGAAAGCGTATTAGTCAAGTGTCCTTTGGTAGCTGTGTTAGTTATTAGCTGCCATAGCAAATTACCACAGACTGGGTGGTTTAAGCAAGAGAAATTTATTTTGTCACAGTACGGGAGGCTAAAAGTCCAAGATCAAGGCATTGGTGGGTTTGGTTTCTTCTGAGGCCTCCTTAGCTTGCATACAGCTGCCTTCTCACTGCGTCCTCGCATTGTATATTTGTGCAACTCTCTGCTGTGTGTGCATCTAATTTCCTCTCCTTATAAGGACACCAGTCAGATTGGATTAGGGCACACCCTAATAGCCTATGTCAACAACCTCATCCCCTCCTTAAAGGACCTATCTCCAATACAGTCACGTTCCGCGTACTGGACATTAGGGCTTTAACACGTGAATTTGTTGAGGAAGAGGGACACACATTTTAGCCCATAACAGTAGCCATCTCACAGTGAGAAAAGCCAATGAGAAAATTTATCACCTCTGGCATCTGAAAAGTGGGAGTTGATCAAATTGTTACAGCTGATTCCAGGTATCCCCAGTTGTCTAGGGCCTTGCTCTCTCCCTCCCTCAGCCCCATTTTCTTCAATGTTGAAATCATTCTAAGAAAGCTCCCCTTCCATTGTTGTGGCAAGATGGCTGCCACAGCTCTTGGCTCGTATTTCAGCCACAGGGCTGCTCCAGGGAACAGGAGGCTTCTATCCCAATGGTACCAGGAAAAGTTCTAAGGCCAATTCTCATTGGCACAGACTTGGTCAAGTGCTCATCACTGAACCAATCACTGAGATTCTACTGGGCCTGATTTGGCTAAGGCATCCTCTCACCTCAGAGGAAAAGTAGAGTCACCTAATCAGACCACATTGACCAAGAGGCGGGCAGTGGTCCCCCACGGAAAAGCCAAGGCATTGTCATAGAAAGAGGACAGGATGCAGGACAAGGAAAACAAGAAATATTCATTCCAGCTACTTTCCAAGTTCATCATGCTGATACACACTTAGTCCCAAGACGTAGGTTTTATTATTTTCATTTTATTATTTCCTTGAAGCGGGCAATAAAGAAATGGTGTCTCAAGGAGGGCATGTGAAGTCAAGTAGCTGGTAAGGTGAGATCTCAATTTGAGTACTGATCTGACTGCAAAACTCACATCCTTTCCTCCACTATACTGTCTCTCTCAGCGTCTTCCATGAAGGGATTCAGCTGCTGGCATCCTCAACAACTGGCACAGCTGCAGGAAATCACAAGAGCTCCATCCGTTATAGGGCTAGAGGCTGATTATAGTTGGTTGTGCCTTGGACATGCTGCAGGGTATGTTAAGCTTCAAGGGCTGAGGCTAGGGAGGCAGGTAAGGCTCAGGCTTGAGGGCAGAGGCTGTGTCAACAGGGATTCTGGGAGGAGGCAGCAAAGGGCACAGGAGGAAGAAATGGAGATGGATGTAGAGATAGCAGTTCGGTAGATGTAGCAGGTGCAGTTTACTTCCCACTGCCTGGGTGTATGTGGCTCTCCTGGGGGACTCTCTTGCTATCTCCCATTTCTCCCTTCCAAGACTGGAGTTTTACTGTATGAGTGAAGGCAGGTCCACCTGGCTCCTTCCAATCTTCTCTTTGTTCCTCTTCTTTGCAGATATCTTTCCAGACTTCCAAACACTAAAAACATTAAATTCAGAGATGGCTCAGCTCATTGTAGTAGAGTGGAGTGACTAAGAGAACAGCCTGGAGGTGGTCTGCCTAGCTGTCCACTTAGCTGCTGTGTGGCCTTGGGCAGTTATTTAACCTCTCTGGTCTTCAGTTTCTTTATGTGTAAGATGGAGCTAAACAGAGATTGACCTCATAGAACTGAGATAATCTACCAAAAGGTGTCAGGACAGTGCCCTACACACTGTATATGCTCAAAAATTAAAAATGTCAGGCATTATTGATTGACTCAAGGCTGAAGAGCCTGGCTGGACAAGGGCTGCCCAGCTCAGAGCAAAGACACTGGTGAACAGAGGTGAGCTCACTTTTTATTTGGGGATGTTCCATATGCTCGATTGCGAGAGATAATATTCTGAGGGCGAGTTTCTGGGGCCGGTAGGTGAAGGGTTACTTCTGAGTTTGCTTTCCTTGAAGCGGGCTTAGAAAAGGCTTCTCAGAAGAAGTGAGTCATAGGAATGATTTTAAGAAAGGGAAACTGCTGATTAATAGGGTGGCATGAAAATTCAAAAGCTGACCTCCATAAAAATTTAACTAGTAAAAATGGAGTAGTTTTACATCCCCTTATATTAATTGAGGGCTTCTTTGGCATAGAAATCTACATCCATTGATAACCCCAAATGCACCTTTGATTTCAGAATGCATTTATATATATTTTTTGGCAGTAGATTTACTTCCTAACCATGTTTATAGCTTAAATTAATATGGAAATTAACCCTGAAACCCCAGACCATTTCAAAGCACTGGATTTTACAGACCTCAATCTAGTTTAAAATAAACGTTGAAAATGTGAACTGCATTAAAAAGAAGCTGACAGTATTAATTTAATTTCATCTCCATTAAAATATACAGGAATGATTTATTGAGTTTTTAAAAGAAAAAAAGCATAGGCTCTGTTATGGGCAGGTGCCACTTATAGATACAGGTTATTTGAATAAAAATAATGCTTTTGTCAGATGCTAGCTTACTGCTGGATCCCAATTGGGAATAAAGTTCTGTGGGTTTCACTGTAATGATAATCTCTGTGAACACATGTCTTTATGCAGAAACATTTCATACCTTTAGCAAGATAGTTCTACCTACCAGGTTTTCTCACGTTCCAGATTTAGGGATGTGGGGAGGTGTCACATAGTAAGCTTCAAATCATTTTTACTATGGATATGAATTTGTTCACTCACAAATAATTGTTGCATAGCCACTCTGTGCCATGCACTGCATTACGTGTTTAATGAAAATATTGGGTTAAGAGAGCAGACAGTCCCTGCCTTTGTAGTTAGTTAGTAGCCTAGTGAGTGAGAGAGACACAAAATAAATGACCCCAAGTGGATATATAGTAATCACTTGAGGCCAGGCCCAGAGGCTCATGCCTGTAATTCCAGCACTTTGGGAGGGTAAGGTGGGTGGATCATGAGGTCAGGAGATCGAGACCCGCCTGGCCAACATGGTGAAACCCTGTCTCTACTAAAAATAAAAAAATTAGCTGGGCATGGTGGCGGACACCTGAGGCAGAAGCGGGAGGCTGAGGCAGGAGAATCGCTTGAACCTGGGATGTAGAGGTTGCAGTGAGCCAAGATTGTGCCACTGCACTCCACTCTGGTGACAGAGTGAGACTCTATTGCCAAAAAAAAAAAAAGAAAAAAAAAAATCACTTGGGCCAGGAGCTCACGCCCATAATCCCAACACTTTAGGAAGCTAAGGCAAGAGGATCACTTGAACCCAGTTCAAAACCAGCCTGGGCAACATAGTGAGACCTTGTCTCTACAAAAAAAAAAATCCCAAAATTAGCCTGGCCTGGTGGCATGCACCTGTAGTCCCAGCTACTTGGGAGGCTGACGATCACCTGTACCCTGGAAGTCAAGCTGCAGTGAGCTGCGATTGCCTCACTGCACTCCAGCCTGGGCAACAGAGCGAGACCCTGTCTCAAAAAAAAAAAAAAATCACTTGGGATAACTACTTGAGAGAGAATATGGGAGGGGACATTTAAGGGTCTGGGGAGGCCTCTCCAAGGAACTGACATTGAGCCTGAGATACAAAGAAAGGTGAGGACTTTACCTATTCACTTTTACACAAAGGTAATGCATAGGCACCCCCACGTCACTTTACATACATCTGGTCACTTTGTGCAAACAGCACACAGTTTGCAAGAATCTTTATCATACCATGTGGCTTGCTCAGGTTAGGGGGTTGAATGTAGGGACTTTTGGCACTTACTTTGTATACCCTCTCCCCAACATCCCTCCCACCCCCTGAACTGGTAGATGAGGAAGCCACAGAGAGGCTGTGCCCTGGTCCTGGTCACACACCTGGTTAAGTAGCGCAGCTGGGATCTGAAGGTCTCTGCCTCAATGCTCGTGTTTTTTCTCTTATCCTACACTACAAGGCCTCTTAGAAAAGAGCTCTCCTCCCCCCAACCCCAGCAACCGCACTTACATTCCAAGGGCTTCATCTAGTGCTTCTCTGCAGGCAGTTGGAATTTCAGCTGCCTTCTTCAGTTTAGGCCAAAACAAATAGGTCTTTCTCTTTCCCGGAGGGATGCGCTGGACCAGAAGACCTGAGTTAGTTTTTTCACCCTTTGGGGCTGCCTCTGTGGTGCGTGGTCCTGACAGATGGACAGCTTAAATGGAACAACTGTAACCAAAGCCCGGGAGTTCCTGTGGTTTCTTTAGCCCCTTTCTTCTCAGCTAGAAACCTGCAGAGATAACTCTATCAATTCTATCCCCAGGTGGGGACGGGTGGCAAAGCTGGAAGCTGAGGATAACTGGATTTGCTGGGGGCAGAGAGTAGGTCTGGGGAGTGCCAGGTGTCACCTGTAGGGCTGCCGCACCTTGGTGGGGATCGGGGGTAGGGGGGACACGGAGAGACGGGTGGCATTCTAAACCCCAGAGAAGAGCAGCTTCCAGCCTTTATTCAGTTTTTCTTTTTAATTGACATAAAAGAAAAAGTTCAGGTATAATTATGTACAGTCAAATGCACAGATCTTAGGTTCAGCGCAATGGATTGTAGCAATGTATACACCTATGAAATTGCCACCCAACAAGACACGGGACATTTTCATAGCTCCAGAAAGTTCTTTTTGTTCCCGTTTCTAATCATTCCCCTGCCTCCACTGCACTGAGACAATGCTCACCGTGTTCTGACTTCTACCATCCTAGGTTAGCTTTGTCTGGTCTTAGATTTTACGTAAATGGAATCATACACTATTTACGTTTTGGGTCTGGCTTCTGTCACTCACCTAATGTTTATGGGAGTCATCCAATTTGTTGCATGTGTCCAGTAGTTTGTTCTTTTTATTGTTGAATGGAATTCCATTGTATGGATACACCACCATTTCCTTATCCAGTTTTAGCTGGTGAACATTTTGGGTAGTTTCTGGTTTGGGGCTGCTACGAACATTTGTATCGGAGTCCTTCATAGACATGTGTTTTCCATTTATCTTGGGAAATACCTAGGAGTGGAATTGTTGGGTCATAGAGAAGTAGAGAAGTTGTGTTTTATGTGCCTTCATTCTAGCTTATATCAGAAAGAGGAGCAGCAGAGAGATGGAGCCTCATCTGAGCGTGGCTTTGCTGTCTTATATGATAAGCCTCAGTGGCATCCAGTGGTGTCTGATGGGCTGATTTGGAGTCATATTCCTGCTTACTTTTGGAATGAGCGGGAAGGGTCAAAAATTGACTCTTTAACTTCCTTAATGATGACCAAGTGCTCCCTTTCCCTAAGATGTCACCCCATGGGGGATTCCCCATGATGGTGGGCAGACCCTCTCTACCCCCAAGAAGGCATCAGTGGGATTTCCCATATTGGGATGGTAACAGGAAGGGGATTATATGTTGGAGAGTCAACGAAGTGACAATCCCACTACTTAAGTCAGTTTTGAGGAATGAAAGATGTCTAACTTATTGACGGGAGACCTCATCACTTCGTAAACCTAGCCTCAAAAATGCAGGAGCCTATTAAGCCAAGTCTTCTCTCAAGGTGATAGAGGGACAAAGACTCTCGGAGCAGGGCACAATGCCTCAGCCTCTTCCACTTTGATATTTGGAAAAGTAGCCATTCACTGTTATTTTTTAAAAAATGCAGAATCACCCAAAGGGATACCATTTGAGTTCTGGGAGAGCTGCCTGCCGACTTCACGAAGATATATTCCTCTCATTAACGACTGTTAGTGTAGCATCGTGCAACGCTCCTGAGAAACTGCAGAAATAGTAATGACCATGTGGCAGCCAACGCTGATTGGAAGATGCTCCTGGGGAGAGATGAAGTTTGGATTTACAGCATCAGCATGGAGGAGCTGCAAGCACTGGTGTTGACAGCCGCACTGGCACCTGATACTAAATGTGGGAAAGGGATGGCGTTCCAGAAATAAAGCAAAAACACCAGGCAGTGGATGCATAGTGACTTGAGTTTTGGGAGAGGCATAAATGCCAAGGAGAATGGGTTGTGGGTTTTATGTCGGGGTGAGGCTACGGTGGGGTGGAAGTATGAGTGCTGGGTGAGTGAGTATCATTGTATCAGATCCTGGAGAAGGGTCAGCCTTGCGTGGCATGGAGAGGCAGGTGCTCATGTGGTTGGGCATTATGCCTGGCACAACACCTATGTCAACCCATTTAACCTTCACAACAACTGGGCATAGTAGGTATTGTTGTTTCCATTACACACATATGAAGAAACTGAGGTTCAGAGAGGCCCTGTAATTGCACTGTGGTCTGATTCAGATGTGAGGTTTATGGCTAGAAGTTCTAAAGGAAGCCTTAAAACACTGCTGCACCTTTTAGATCTGGATTTGGAGGAAGGGAAGGTTATTCTAAAATGCACTGGCAGACAGAGGACAAGAGGCTGTCATCACCTCTGCATCTAGATGACTCTTTATGGTCATTAGCATCTCCCAGGGCCCTCAGCGAGTAGGTTCTCAAGGCAGGTCTTCCCTGATGGCAAGAGGCGGCATGAAGCCTCCTCCACCACATGCTGGCTACTCCTGTACAGGTGGTCCGGCTGCTGCTGGCTAAGGACAGGCAGAGGAGGGAGGATGGAGGAAAGGTGAGGGCTGGTAGATGCTCAAGCCACTCAGGCCAAACAGTGGCAGCAGGAGCAGCAGAGAGGCCTGCATTTCGGTGGTGCCCCAGGCTGCACTCCTATTTTCACTTTAGGGTCTGTGAGCAGAGAAGATCCTTCCACCTCACTCTTCCCATTTTATATGTGCCCTGAAGAAACCTCCTACCCAGAGGCTAGAATATCTCCAACTATCTAGAAGACGGCCATAATTATTTGGTTAATAGTCATCTCCACCACTGAACTTCTGCAACTTGCTTCTGATGAAGCTGCTCCAGTAATCGTTCATTTCTTCACCCATTCTTTTGCTCCACCAGTATTTACTAAGCAGCTGCTATGCCGTGTGCCAGACACTGTGCTGCTCCTGTAGTATGGTAGGCAGACACAGTCCCTGCCCTCAAGAAGCTTACAGTCTGGTGGAAAGACAGACAGTTCTCTTCTGCAGCTCCCTCTCTGCCCCTGCCCCAGCACCCATGCTGGTCTCTCCCAGAGCTTACATCCCCCAGGTCCTCCCTGCAGGCCAGACACTATGATGCCAAATGCGGGCTGCTCATCAAAGACTCCATTGAGAGTTGGTCGCTGTGTGGGGAAAGCAGCAGTGTTGGCCCTGAACCTGACCTGAGGAGGCACGGCTACTGTCAGTTCTGTTTTGACAGCCCTTGACCGCAGATATCTGTCATCTCCCCCATTCTATCCCCTCCAACCACCCCAACGTTTTCTGCCAGCCTCAAAGTGTCACTTTCATTTGGAAGGCACAGAGGAAGCTAGGTGGTGAGAGGAACCTGTCATCACTCTGCTTGTTGACCAGGGTGGGGGCCAGAGGACAGGTGGCATCTGTGCTGGGACATCCTAGGAGACTGAAGCTGCTGCTGAAAGCAGCTGGGACCCCAGGTGCCTCTGCTGCAGTCCCTCTTCTCCCTGCCTGTGAAGGGAGCTTCTCCCTGCCTGTAAACTTCCTCTTTAAAGAGGGTAGTTTTCTTCCATGGACCCATCATTGGCGTTCAACTTCTCAGTGTCTCACTTGGTGGAAACCATAATATTTCCCTAGGTAGGGGTAGAGTGAGGAGTGGAAAGGAATGTCCTAGCTAAAGGTTTGAACTGCTGGAGACTGACTTTAAGGGATGAGGAAGAGAGTGAACAAAAGGTATTGAGTTGAGGCTCTGGGGTCAGACCAGGGCTGAAATCCTAACTGTGACCCAGCAATTAACTGCTAGGTGTATACCGAAGAGAAATGAAAACTTCTGTCCACACAAAAACATGTATGCAAATGTTCATGGCAGCATTACTCATAATAACCAAAAAGTGGAAATAACTCAAATGTCCATCAGCTGATGAATGCATAAATACAATGTGGTATGTCCACACAATGGACTACTATGTACCCATAAACAGGCACGAAGTACAGATACCTGCTACAACATGGATGAACTTCAAAACTTTTTGAACTAAGTGAAAGGAGTCAGATGCAAACCATGCAGATACATATTGCATGCTTCCATTTATATGAGATATCCAAAAAGGCAAATCTGTAGATACATTTATTAGTCCATTCTTAAATTGCTATAAAGAAATATCCAAGATTGTGTAATTTATAAAGAAAAGAGGTTTAATTGGTTCACGGCTCTGCAGCCTGTATAGGAAGTGTAGTGACTTCTGGGAAGGCCTCAGGAAACTTTCAGTCATGGTTGAAGGCAAAGGCGAAGCAGGAGGAAGAGACAGAGAAGGGGCAGGTGCCACAGACTTTTAAATGACCAGATCTAATAACAACTCACTCTCTATCAAGAGAACAGCACCCAAGGGAAATTCACCCCCATGATCCAATCACCTCCCATTAGACCCCACTTCCAACGCTGGGGATTACAATTCAACATGAAATTTCAACAGGACACGGATCCAAACCATATCAATACAGAAAGTAGATTAGTGGCTGCCTGGGGCTAGAGAAGGAGGACAAGGAGAGATTACAATTGGACAGAAGATGATCTTTTTAAGAGGATGCGAATGTTCTAGAACTGGATAGTGGCAAGGGTTGCACAGCTTTGTAAACTCACTAAAAATCACTAGAATACATTTACAATGACTACATTTTATGATGTGTAAATTATACCTCAATAAAGCTATTTTTAAAATCTCAATTATACCACCCGCTGGCTGGCAGGCTTTGGGAGGTCACTTAACTATTGAGTCTGTTTCTTAATCTATAAAATGGGGAGGGTGACACCTACTTCACAGGCTCACTGTGAGAATTAGGGGCCTGATTCACAGTGAGCACTCAAGAAATGTAAATGGTAGCAGCTGGCAGTCGTTACTGCTACTCCTGTCTTTTTGTTTTTGTTTTTGTGGTAGTAGAAGTGTCTTGATTTAAAAAGAGAGGAGAGGGCTGGGCGCGGTGGCTCAAGCCTGTAATCCCAGCACTTTGGGAGGCTGAGGCGGGTGGATCACCTAAGGTCAGGAGTTTGAAACTGGCCTGGCTAACATGGTGAAACCTCGTCTCTACTAAAAATACAAAAATTAGCTGGGTGTGGTGGTGAGTGCCTGTAATCCCAGTTAGTTGAGAGGCTGAGGCAGGAGAATCACTTGAACCTGGGAGGCTGAGGTTGCAGTGAGCCGAGATCGTGCCATTGCACTCTACAAAGCAAGACTCCATCAGGAAAGAAAGAAAGAAGGAAAGAAAGGAAGGAAGAAAGGAAGAAAGAAAAAGAGAGGGAGAGAGAGATACCAAGAGATATGAAGCATCTTAGCCAGCAGGAAAATTACAGGGTTGGAGGATTTTTGAGACGTTAACTTCACTCCTTGTACCAGTTGCATGGTTTTATTCTGTTGTTTGTTTTTTTGAGACAGTCTTGCCCTGTTGCGCAGGTGGGAATGCAGTGGCACAATCTCAGCTCACTGCAATCTCCACCTCCTGGATTCAAGCGATTCTGGTGCCTCAGCCTCCAGAGTAGCTGGGACCATAGGCACGCACCACCATGGTGGGCTAATTTTTGTATTTTTAAATAGAGATGGAGGTCTCACTACGTTGCTCAGGTTGGTCTCAAACTCCTGAGCTGAAGCCATCCTCCTGCCTTGGCCTCCCAAAGTGCTGAGATTACAGGCGTAAGCCACCACGTCTGGCCCAGGTTCATGTTTTTAATGGTCTGCCTCCACAATACATTCCTGAATGTTCTCTCTGAATGCCAAGGATTCTGGTTAAAACAAACAAACAAAACTTCCCGCCAGTCAGAGGCATAATGGAGACGTGGGGCTTCTACAGATATTTACAGCCAAGAGGAGTTGAATTATGCTGGAGAGAAAGTGAGGGAAAACTTAGGGTCCACGTGGTGCCCAGTGCCCCTACTTTCTTTCTTCTTATTCCAGCTCTTCATTTTTATTCCCCGATCCTGAAATGTAGTTGGGATTTACTATGAGCCAGCGGGGGCTGAAAGGGTCCGGTTTACCTCTGGGCTCTGCGTTCCTCTAGACGAGCTTCATTCCCAGGAAACTGCTCCCCTCCTGGAGACAACAGGGTTTTCAGCAGCCCCAGGTCCGTGTCCATTCAGCCTAACAACCCCAGGGGAAATGTAAATGGTAGCAGTTGGCGGTCTTTACAAAATAGTTTCAACAAAATCCGCAGGGTTCATTTTCTTTAAGCTCCTGAGACCTCACACTCCGCCTGCACTGATCCTTGTGGCCTAGAGAACACAGCAAGCTGATTGGCCAGACCTAGTCACATGTCCTGGCGGGCGGGGGAGGGGGATGTTGGGGGG
>NW_012116265.1:17609054-17635396 GCF_000951035.1 Colobus angolensis palliatus | reverse complement strand
GGGACAGGGTTGGGGGTGGTCAGCCCACTTTACCAACATTGATAGAAAAGAGGAGATCTCTCAAGGAAAATTAGAGCTTCTTACCAGAGGAAGAGAGAATAACCGTCTGGCAGATAAATCCCAGATGTCCACTCTAACCGTCCACCTTGGAACCTCCGCCTTCCTGTGCTCGCCTTGGAGGAATTCTGGAACTGTTGTTGGAGGAACACTTCTGTTTTCTAGAGGTCCCACAGCGGTCCTTTTGTTCATGCGGAGTACGGGCCAGCAGCTTCATTTTCCTAAGAGAATGTTAATTCCGTTTCTCCTCTGGCTCGTTTTCAAAGCCATGTTTCCACACTTAATGAAAACACAATATCAGTATTACAAATTCTTGCTAAGGAATATAACCCCAAAGATTTAACTGACCAACTCATAAGAATTTTTATTTCAAAAAGTAATTCACATGGAGGACTGTACGGAGCGTTTACACCGGGATAGTTCCCCTGGATATTCCAGCGTGCACCCGAGGCCAAGCCGGAACCACCGAAAGCCGTGTACTCTCACTATACAGTTTTGCTCCCCTAGACAACTATTTTGGGAATATGCCCTCGGCTTTTACGGAGATACGCTATACAAAGCAGTTGTATTGGTTAGAATTTTCCAGGCCATGATACGACAACAAATAAACCTTCAATCTCAGGGGTTAAACACAGTTGGCTTAAACACAGAGGTTTAAGTTAAACACAAGGGTTAAACACAGGTTGACTTCGTGTTCACCTCACAGTGCAATGTGAGTCTGTGGGGGGTCTCATCCGGAAGAGACCCAGAGACCCAGTCTGCTCCCTGCTGGCACACAGCTGTCTTGGAGTGTTTTTCTTTCATTCCTGAGGATGACAGGGATTTGAGGGCAAATGAGTAAAATTCCTTGGTACACCCCATTCATGGGAATTCAGCGACATGATCCCAACCTGTCTATAAGGGAGTCTGAGAATTGTGTTCTCCTGAGTGCCTAAGAAGAGAGAACAGGATGGCAGACTCACAGTGTTGGCTCTGCCACATTGGTTGTAGGAAATACATAAGCATGTTTATTATCTGAAGCCTGTTGAGATGCAGGATCAACTGTGGCAAACTGAAATACACACATTTATTGTCATCCCTTCCCCACAGCAGCTAAAGTATGATAAATGGATTTTCAAAAGGCACAGGCCCATAAGGATAAAGAAAACGAAAAGAAGACGATAGCAATTAAGTATTAGAAATGAAAAGGAAATGATAGCAATTAAATATTGGAAGTTGGAAACCAAATAAACAAGTGTTGCTGACCTGGCCAACCAAGGAAAGCTAAAGCTGAAATCTGGAGTAGGGTGGAGGTAGCGGTGTGAGGGAGTGATAGAGGAAGCCCAAAGCAGGTTACAGGAGGTTCTGGGACCCCAGCAAGGCTGAGATATTAGAGGCACCAGGTCCCTTGAAAATGAGAGGATAGGCACGGTGGCTCATGCCTGTAATCCCAGCACTTTGGGAGACTGAGGTGGGCAAATCGTTTGAGCCCAGGAGTTTGAGACCAGCCTGGGCAACATCACAAAACCCCATCTCTACAAAAATACAAAAATTAGCTGGATGTGGAGGCACATGCCTGTAGTCCCAGCTACGCAGGGAGCTGAGGGAGAAGGATCGCTTGTGCCTGGAAAGCGTAGGTTGCTGTGAGCTGAGATAGTGCCACTGCACTCCAGCGAGACCTTGTCTCAAAGAAGAGAAGAAAAGAGAATAAGCGAAGCAAAGAGAAGAGAAACAAGCTAGATGGGACTAAAATAAAAAGGACAGGTTTAAATTCAGAAAAGTAGCTGTTAGAAGCCCTGTACCCTCATTCCTCCCTCTCCACAACACAGGCTACTGATTTCCCCTCCTCTACCACAGAGAAAGGAACGAGGTTTATTTTCTGGAGAAACTGAGCCAGAAAGGCTCTGGACTCTTGATTCTAGACACGGCTGCAGAAAGGGATTCCATGTTGAAAATAGGAGCATTAAGTGAGTTCCTACACTGAAAATCAGTTCCTTTATTCCTTTCCCCACTTGGCTCCTGGAGCTCTAGCAGTTAGATTTACGTAAGTCAAGTTGGAGAATGAAGACTCCTCCCTGAGGAAACCGGTGAAACCAAAAGACCTACAAGAACTTGGGACTTGCCTTATCTATGGTGCCCACTTGATGAGACCTCGGGAGAAATTTCTGACCTTAGTTGGGCTTCTGTGGAACAGCTGAGCTTAGGAACATTGTGAATCTTGTAAGGAAGGGAATTTCCTTCTTTGCTTTGTTTCTGGGAAACATAACTCCAAATTCTCTGCCCACCTCGAGCAGTTATATGGGAATTCACTTATGTATTTCTGGGCACTCAATGTATTCCTGACTTTCCTATGCTACCTCATTTTAGTTTCACCCTGATTCCCATCCATTGATCCACCCACTCACTCACTCACTCACTCACTCATTTGACAAACATGAGTGGATTGAGTATGGTGCCAGACAATAGGCTCAGTGTTGGGGACCAGGGACTAATGCTCATGGACCTTAAACACACTGCCACTGTAGGCAATACAAATTTTCTCAATACAAATTTTCTCAATACAAATTGTGTTGAGAAATTGCAATTTCTTGGAGAAATCCATTTTGGAAGCATGTGTGGGTGACGATTGTCATAAATAACTACATATACAAAGACTAGAGCTGATCTAATATACCTAGAAGAGAGAACAGAGGCACTGAAATGTTTTCTGCAGCAGCAAAGGAGGGACTTAGTTTAATGCGTGCATGCTAGCGTCTCCAAACCAGTGGTCAAACCCTAGTGTTGTCTACTGCATCTGCCACCATGGGTGGTTAGGCATGGAGGGGGGACTAGGTGGGGGAGGATCCTGGGAAATTGTGCCTTCTCATGGAGGGACCTCAGCCCTCAAGGAATTGAAATAAGAGAGAGACAAAGAAATGAGCTCCTACTCTTGTCTGTCAGATGTCGCTCTAAAGCATCTTTACTCTGGATTATGCTCCTCGGTGCCTGAGTCACCCTGCAAGGCCACAGCATTACAGAAAATCATCAGCAGTTTCAGAAACACCAGTGTGAGTCCAGTTAGTGCTTCTCTCTGATCTTTAGTATATGTGCTGCTGAAGCGAGCCCATCTCTGATCTTTAAAATGATCTCAGATCTCTAATATGAAGGGGGGTCTCAGTGCCTAGATCTGCCTACCATCACCCCTCGCTGGCTGGGAGAGGCTGGGGTGTGCAGAATACAGGTGACCTGCCCCTGGGAGGTCCATGCTCCATGGTCCAGATGGGGCTGAGGATGCTTCATCCCAGGGCAATGTTAGCGGGACGGCAGCCCACGCCTTGGCTTCAGTACGGCATTCTGCGTTAAGGCATGTGCACGCACATGCTCACATGTGTGCACATGCTTACAGGGAAGTTAATAGAGATCTACAGCCCTCGTTACCATTTGCTTTCATAAATAAATATATTAAATTGGGAAGCCAGATTTATTTCTGGCAACAGCTTCCAGGCGACACCTCCCCCTCGTATTCGCAGTTCCCGAAGCGAGCCCAGCCTCTCCCACCCCACCCCCAGGCGTGACTTTCTCTCTTAAAATTTTATTTTTAATTTGTTGTGATGAATGAGTGACACCTCTGACAGCCGATTCGCGGAGATTAATAGAAACGACACAATATTTACGTCGGCGCTACGAACAATTATCCTGCCATCTATCTCTGAGATTATCTTCCTGATTGAAAACTACTCATCCGTGTAATCGGAATTATTTGGAATTAGAAGGGAATTTATAGCCCCCCTAGAGCACGCTCTCTCCCCTTGAGTCTACACCTCGGTCTCCATCTTTCTCTTGTCTCTCCTCTGGGCCTCTGGCTTTCTCTTCCATCCTGGTGATGCACAGAGAAAAATCTTTCCCTCCTGGAGGGGACGACTGGTCACTCAGGACAGTGGGCATCTCTTTAGGGTGGCCTGGGAGTCCATGATATGGATCTAGAAATAGTGGTTTGTGGGAAGGAGGATCTTAGTGGTGTCATAAGAGTTAGGGGTCAGCGAGGCCAGCTCTTGAGCTCAAGATAGATGAATATGATCTGAAGAAAAGGGTTTAATACAAAGGTGGAGAAGAAAGGTGACTTTGGAAAACACTTGGTGTGAGACTGTGACAACTGTAAGAAATCTAAAGGAGCAGGATGGGATTCCAATGATGGTGTTGAGGTTGCTCTATTTCTGTTAAGACTGTCTTAGTTGGCTCAGGCTGCCATAATAAATACTATAGACTAGGGGCTTAAATACATTTCTCTACAGTGCTGGAGGCTGGGAGTCGGAGATCAGAGTGCTAGCATGGTTGGATTCTGGGGAGGGCCTCCTCCTCCTGGCTTGCGCATGGCTGCTCTCTCATGTCCTCACTTGGCGGGGGGTGGGGAGAGAGAGAGAGAAACAGAGAGACACAGAGAGAGAGACACAGAGAGAGAAAAGCAGAGGGAGAGGGGGGTGGAGAGAGAGAGGGGGACAGAAAAAGAGAGACAGAGAGAGAGAGGAAGAGAGAGAGTCAGAGAGACACACAGAGAGAGAGGGAGTGAGACAGAGAGAGAGAAAGAGAGAGAGGGAGAGAGACAGACACAGAGAAATAGAGACAGAGAGACAGACACAGACAGACAAAGAGAGATAAAGAGACACACACAGAGAGACAGAGAGAGACACAGAGAGAGGCAGAGATAGAGGGGGGAGTGGAGGGAGAGAGGAAGAGAGAGAGATAGAGACAAAGAGAGAGGGAGAGAGAGGGAGGGAGACAGAGAGAGAAAGAGAGAGAGAGGAAGTGGACAGAGAGAGAAAGAGAAAGGCAGAGAGAGAGGGAGAGAGAGATAAGGAGAGGGAAAGAGACAGAGAGAGAGTAAGAGAGACAGACAGGAGAGGGAGACAGAGGGAGAGTGAGACAGACAGAAAGAGAGAGAGAAGGTACACACGCCCACACACATGCACAGAGAGAGAGAGACAGAGAGAGAGATCTTGTATCTCTTCTTCTAAGGGCACTAATCCCATCAGGAAGGCTCCACCCTCATGACTTACTGACCTTCCAAAGACACCAGCTCCAAATATCATCCTTCTGGAGCTTAGGGGTCCAACACAAGAATTCTGGGGGGACAAACATGCAGTCTATCGCAGACATAATGATGCGAAAAGCTGAAGAGGGTGAGTCAGACAGGTTGGAGGCTGGACCCCACTAAGGCTCACATTTGGGTTGTAATGATGGGGAGGGGAGGCTGAGCAACAGCGTGTGCCGCTCTGGAGAAGCCTGAGGGCCTGTTTCTCACACCAGGGAGGTTGGAGGGTGAGGATCAGAGTGAGAATGAATGGAGATGCTAGGAGTACACGCTCTATTTTCTGTTCTCTGCCTCGTCCCTGCCTGTTAGCCGGGTGGATTCAAGGTTGGGCTCTGAGTCAGACAGACCTCAATTGACTGCCCGTTCTGCCACTCCAAAGCTGTGTGACCCCAGGCAAGTTTCTTAACCTCTCTGAGCTTCCTTTTTTTTGTCAGTAAATTGCAATTTATAATCCTCCTTGTTGGAGTGTGCACAATCGGTGTATTGAGGGTGGCAATAGTACCTACTTTACAAGGATGTGTGTGGATTAAATGAGATCGTGTGAGTAGGGTACTTTGTGCAGCTCTCTCTACATAGAAGGGACTCAATATACATAGATGCTACAGATGAGATCAGCCTAAACCCTGGGCCCTTTAGGAGACAAAGGCCTGGACTCCTGGAACAGCCCTGGCCTGCCAGATTCCTTCCCCCACCTTTCGCATCACACATCCTCATGATCTGTCTGCCTGCATCTCCTCCCGCTTCCAGCTCCCCTTCCCCCTCTCTCTTTGTGGTACTGGAATATTTTCTGCAGTAGCAAACCAGTCTGGGACTTAGTTTAGTGGGTGTGTGCCAGGATCTCAAAATCATCTTTGTTATTTCTCCCCTCCCGTAAAGACTCGTAATTGAGGATGTACTGAACACATCCTCTTCCCTGGCATGTTCCAAGTTCTTTACCTGAATTCGTGTATTTAACCCACACTATCTCTGGAGACTAATTGCTATTAAGTATTAACATTCCCACTTTACAGATGGGGAAACTGAGTCACTGGGAGGTGAGATAACTTGCCAAAGTCACATGATTGGTGTGGTTGTCAGCCTCTAAGCTGCCCTTAAGATCCTTGCCTCTGGTATTCACATCCACATACAGTTCCTGCTTCCTGTGTGTGGGCTGTGCCCAGTGACTTGCTTCTAATGGATAGAATAGATCAAAGTGCGGCATGTCACTTCTGAGATTAGGGCAAAAGCCCGTGACATTTGTCTCGCTCATACTCTCTCTCCTTAGCTGCTTTAAGTTGTTTGCTCTGATGAAGGGACCGGGACCTGCCATATCAATTGTCCTCTGGAGAGGCCTCAAGAAACTGAAGGCAGCCTGCCATCAACAGCCCAACCCTGCCACCAACCATGTGAGTGAGTTTGGAAGTCTGAGATGACTGCAACCCTGGGCCATACCTTGGCTGTAGCCTTGGGAGAGATGCTAAGCCAGAGGACCTAGCTCAGCTAGTCCCAGATTCCCGGAGCCACAGGACCCCAGGGTTTGGGTTGATCTCATCTGCAGCATTTATTGCAGTATATTGAGACCCTCCTATGCAGAGGGAACTTCACATAGTACCCTACTCGCACGATCTCATTTAATCCACACACATCCTTGTAAAGTAGGTGCTATCGCTACCCTCAATACAGACTGTGCACACTCCAACAAGGAGTCTTGTCTCAAGCCGCTGAGTTTGGGATAATTTCTTATGCAGCAATAGATAATCAGTGCAACAGGTAATAGCCCAGCCAGGAGTTAGACCTAGGCAGTTGGACTCCAGTGCTGGTGCTCTTGGTCATGTTGCTGTATGGTGGATGGGGAGGCCTTTGGGATTGAGCCACTCAGGTTCCCAGGTCATATTTGAGAGGGACAAGTGAGCTTGCATGGCTTTTCCAGGCAGATTCAAGCTGAGATTAAAGAAAGTAGTGTCTTGGTCAAGAGAGTTTTTGTTGTTGTAGTTATTTGTGTTTTTTTGTTTTTTTTTTTTGAGGTGGAGTCTCCCTCTGTTGCCCGGGCTGGAGTGCAGTGGTGCAATCTCGACTCACTGCAACCTCCGCCTCCCAGGTTCAAGCAATTCTTCTGCCTCAGCCTCCCGAGCAGCTGGGATTATAAGTGCCCACCACCATACCTGGATTATTTATTTATTTATTTATTTATTTAAGTAGAGATGAGGTTTCACCATGTTGGCCAGGCTGGTCTCAAACTCCTAACCTCCAGGGATCCAAGTGATCCACCCACCTTGGCCTCCCAAAGTGCTGAGATTACAGGCCTTGGTCAATAGAGATTAGTAAATACCATTTGGAAAATGTCACTTCTCCTTTGAGATTAACTTAGCCCTGTCCAAGAGAAACATGAGTATGTTCTTTGGGTCTAGAGGAGCTTTATTCTGTAGGTGGCTGGTAGGTGGAGAGAGAGCTCTTCTTTTGTAGGAAATGTGGTGTCATCAGGGGAGTCTTGGGCCCAGAATAGATAACAGTAATCCCTAATAGTGTTCTCAAGAAATGCTTCCAAGTCAAGGCAGCCTCATGTGGTATATAACATGGCCCTGCCTCAGGGGCTGGAAGGACTTCATCTCCAACAGGGTCATAATCTTTGTGCTATCACTAACATTGGAAACAAATGGGACCAATCTGGATTTATTCATGTGCTCTTTAAACAGTGGAATTCTGCTATGGCTCTCCAGGAAATGGGGACATCATAAATTTGTCATTAGGACATCATTCCTCCTTTTTAATAAATAACTTTCTTTAGTTTCTCAAGAATTGGCCAACTCTCTCAGAGAAAGACTGTGGAACCCTTAGAATTCAGTGGAGTTCAGGGCCCATCCTTGAATAATGAGGGAAATCAACATTCAGGCCAATGTAGTGCATTTGTTATAAGGGCAGGACCCACATGGGTCAACAAAGAAGACAAATGTTATGTTCAAATCATAGAAAGCACCATCTGGGTAGAAGGGTAAGATGCCTTGATACTTGAGAAAATATTACCACTTTCAAGCTGGGTTTAGACTGCGTTATCTGCCTCCTACAATTAATATCTTTGGGGGAGCTCTGTGCCTCCTTTAAAAGGCCGGTAGATGAAGTAGTTGGCCTCCCTGTGGCTTATGCAGATTTAGCTACTGAAGGGTAGCTAGATCTGGAAGGATCCACATCTACCACAGGGCCCAGTCTCTGTTACCTCCCAGCTGTCCTTTAAAAGTTGGGTGAATTTTTTTTTTCTTTTTTGAGACAGGGTCTCTCTCTTGCCCAGGTTTGAGTGCAGTGGTATAATCATAGCTCACCATAGCCTCCAATTCCTGGGCTGTAGCCTCCTAAGTAGCTGGATCTACAGGTGCACACCACCATGCCCAGCTAATTAAATTTTTTTTTTTCTAGAGGTAGGGTCTCACTATGTTGCCTAGGTGGGTCTCAAATTCCTGGGCTCAAGTGATCCTCCTGCCTTAGCCTGCAGAGTAGCTGGGACTACAGACATGTACCACCACATTCAAGGAAGTTGGATGGATTTGAGTATTACTGACCATCTGGTCAGGGCCTGATCTTTTGCTCTGTAATAACTGGCTCAGACTAGGGGGATTGCCTGGGCACGGGAAGGATACAGTCAGAGAGAAAGAACTCTTACTGCGCTGGAGGTGTTTCCCAAGTGAGGTGGAGAACATTTCTGAGAAATAGTCTGAGAAGGAAGAGACCCAGGGACTTCAAAGGGAAGAATATTCACTTTCAGCTCCTTATACTGCAATTTCATTTAAAAATTGCCCGACCCCTGACTAAACACACTCCTGGACTTAGGAGATAGAAAGGAGAAGCTGGTAAGGCAAGGGTTAGACCGTCCAAGGCACTGTATCACCAGCTCCATTGTTGTCTGGTTGCAAGCAACAGAAACTGACTGAGCTGACTTAAGCAAAACTGGAATGTATTGGAAGGGTGGCAGAGCTCACAGAAAGGGCCAAGCCTCAAGCCTCATAAAGGAGCCAAGGCGGCTGAAGATGTGGGGATGCTTGGCTGTTTTCAGCCTTTGGGTATCCAACTTTACACTCACCACCTAAGGACAGATTGACCCAGGATAAGTCATGTGATTAGTGGTACCTCCAAGGTTGCAAGTAATGGGTGTGGGACCACTCGCCAGAGCAAAACTGGAGAGAAGTTATCAGACAAAGGGTATGCTGGACAAACAATAACAATAGAATATCTACCAATTACAACCAATCTCTCTCTCTCTCAGCGAAATCTTCACATTTGTCTAAAAAGTTAATATCAGGCAAAGACAGCTTTCTTTCCATTGATCCTAAGCTCATCCGACAGAAATGAGACCATCATTCCTTCATCGTGGATAAGCCTCTTTTCCTTCTCAGTCTCCCGTCAGCACCCAAGACCCCATTCCAACTGCCGGTGTCCGATGTGTGTCCTGGAGACATAAGCAGCACCTCGGGAGAAGCTGCCAGGGAGGAGGAGCACGCGGAATTGTGTGTACACTTGCCCCTTTTTTAGGAGCTTCCCTGGATGCAAATAGATGATTCTACAGAGGACCAGGGCAGGGCCCAGGGACAGCAGCTGAACCTTATTTAAAAGCGACAGTGAGATGTCTGTATTTGTTTGGGAGTGTGACGTGCCAGGGCAGGGGGCACTGCGGTGAGGTGTGTGCTATTCTGATGGGGCCTGGGAGTGGAACAGACCAGGCCATTGGTGCCTCACGTGCTACAAGCCTAGGAGCGTGAACTTGCCTAGCCTCAGGCAGTGCCTGGTGCTGGAGGAGCCAACTCCAAGTGCGTCCTGGGAGAGCAACCTCTTCATAAGAGCAGCCGTAGGGGGCATGCAGAAAGTCATCAGGGTAACCAGCCTTAATAAAGGTAGAAGATGAGATTGGAGAGGGGTGGGTGGGAGCAGGGGGGAGTCAGAAGGAAGGAAATGATTGCAGGAGAAACAGATGCAATTGAGCAAGACTCCTGGAGATGGATTTCCCTGCCTTGGTCCAAACTCAAATCCCTGTGCTCAGATTAATTAGCAAGGAAATATTTTCCTGTCTGCAGAACAAGGCTGCTGGATTGCCAGTGGGACAGGAGGGTGGGCAGTCTATCAAATAACTACTAATTAGGTTACTTCCCACTGCTGTTGACATGCTGGGGACATGTTCCTGGGCCAAAATAAAAGGGGGAGGAGGGGAAAAGAACAGAGGCAGAGATAGAGGAATAGACCAGGATCTTCTCTTTTCATTTTAGAAAATTGTTGGCTGGGATTGGGGAAGAAGAACTGGATCCAAACGGGAAGACAACAGAAGAGAAGCAATGTGCTGGTTGGCAGACAGCCCAGGGCCGAGACCTGTATTTGTTCTTGTATTTTATTGTTTTCTACAAATGATAGGAAAACATGAGCAGTGGTGGGACAGGTGCAGGTGAGGTAGGCATTTGGATGATGCTAATAATGATGGTGGGTGTTCATTGAGTGTTTACTTTCTGCCAGGCTCTTCCTAAGCACTTCATTGATCCATTCGCTCAACAAGCATGGGACAGGAGGTTAGGTGATTCACACACATTTGCATCATTTATTCTCACAACTATGGGGAAGGCCATTGAGGCTTTTTTATAGATAAATAACTTGGGACTCAGAGAGGTTTTGTAACTTGCCCATGGTCACACAGCAGGTAAGAAGTGGTGGAACTGAGTTTTGAACCAAGGTCTGCCTGACTCCAGCCTCGCTACCGTTCACCACTACTCCATGGATAATGCACATTCGACCATACGCTTTCTCTTCTTTCTTGTTACTTTGCCTGTTTCCTAGTTCTACCCTGAAGTTCTCAAGGCATATTCTCTACTAAGTCACATGCAGGAGTCTAACTGTATGGCATGAGGGGCACCATCATTTTCCCTGAGGTCTGAGATTTTAAGGTCTGGTAGTAACCTTGAGAGGGCATCATCTTGTTCCCTGTCTTTAGCCAGAACTGAATTTGAACCATGTCAAACTGATGCATCCATCGTATTTGTAGACACCCCTCAAAGGAGAGTTGTACAGCCTATTCCACTGACACCCTGACCAGGTCATCTCCATTGTGCCCAGGTGGAGTTGGCCTTTTTCCTTACATTCTGTCTTCACTGGAGACCAGGCAGGTGAATCAGCTGGGTGTGAAGTGGCCTTCAGCCATGTCCTTTCCTGGAGAGTCCATCCCCCTCCTTCCACCCTTTGCTTGTAATTGGAGTTGAACCAGTGTGCCCATGGCTCTCTGGGGTGAACCTCCCTCTTGTTGAGTCCTGTTCTTCGGTGACATTTATTTTTGCTTTCCTCATGTCCCCTCTTGCAGTGCTCATCCTGTTGTTACAGTAGCTATTTGGAGCCTATGCACCAGCCTGTGTGTTCTTGGGGCCAAGGACTGTGTCCTCTGCTCCTTTCTGTCCCCTATACTGCATATTGTACCGGGAACCTAGTGGTAAGTGTCTCATGCATGTTTGCTGAATGAGGGAATGAATGTCTGAAAGACGTTTCATGGCTTGCATCCAGCCTGCCCCTAAATGTTTCCCTAATTTCTAATGCTGACACTAGATACCCCACTGAAGGACTAGGGTGTCTAACTATTCCACACTAAGTATGGGCAAAAGAGGACAGTTTGACCAAGATGCTCTTTTACCCTTGTGTATCCAAGTTCCCTCTGATCGTTAAATGAGCAGAGACTTTACACAGAAGATGTCGCTACTGCTACAGGTGGAGGTCAGAATTAAAGTACTGCTGCTGTTGATCTCAGACCTTTGAAAGCCAGACCCAAGCCTGAGGTCTTGGGGATGGGGATGCCAAGGGATGGGATGGTGAGATACACCAGAGTGGCTGGGAGTGAAAGAGTGTCCCGGAAAACCTGCTTCCTCAGAGCCGATCCTGTGTGAGCAGAAGAAATCTATCCACAGAGGGGTGAGATCGCAGAGCAAGTGGGTTACCTAAAAATAGCAGTGCTGGTTTCCCACAGTTAGAGATGGGTCCTCTGCCATTCATCTGAATTGCTTTGTGCAAGTTTGCTTATTTATTGAGAGTGAGAGAAAAGGATCAAACCATTCATACAAAGATGGAAATCCACAACCTCTTCTACAATGATCAGCCAGACAGGTGAGCTGAGTGAGAAGTCCCTGAAGTCTCAGAGGCCTAGGGCTGACCAGGAGAGTGGGGTGGGCATGCTTAGGAGCTCCCTGCAGCTTGCCCTGCCTTCGTGGCAGAGTTGACAGTGGGCTGAACCTTATCCCCATCATGGGGACTTTTGCAGGGGAGGCAGACCTGTGTGTACATGTGAGGGTACGTAGACATATATGAACATCTAGCTCTCTGAGGGAAGAGATGAGATGCATAAATCGCCTAACCCAGCACAATAGGTGCACACAATAGGTGCTTAGTAAATGTTAATTAGGGAGTCAAGTAGGTGAAAATTGAGGTCAGGGCAGGAGGAGGCAGGGATAGAGGAACATAATGTAAAGTAACTAGAGTATTTTTGATGAAAAGGTATGGATTTTGGAGTCAGGAAAGCCTAAGTTCAAATCCCAGCTCCACCACTGGCTAATATGGTAACCTCAGGCAAGTTACTTAACCTCTCAGAGTATCGGAGTCTTCACCTATAAATTTTGAGAATGGTGTGATATCTCATAGTGTTACTAGAGTCATTAAGTAAAATAATATATTTAGAGTACCTGTACAAGCCCAGGGTTCAATAAATTGCAGTCATTTTTCTTTTTTCATCATTTATTATGAATATCATGGACAATGAGGTTCCTCAGTTTATTAACAGCTAGAATCTTACTTTAAAAAAAGAGCCCAAATTAGGCTGGGCGTGGTGGCTCATGCCTGTAATCCCAGCAGTTTGGGAGGCCGAGGCGGGTGGATTGCTTGAGGCCAGGAGTTCGAGACCAGCCTGGGCAACATAGCGAGATCCCATCTCAAAAAAGAAAAAAAAAAGAACCCAAGTTGGAAATACTTGCAAGTCATATATCTAATCTGATAAGGGGTTAATATCCAGAATATAGAGATAACTCAGAAAACTCAACAATAACAAAAAAAGCCATTCAATTAAAAAATGGGCAAAAGACTTGAATAGGCATTTCTCCAAAGGAGATATAAATGGTCAACAAACACATGAAAAGGTGTTCAACAACACTAATCATTAGAGAAATGCAAATCAAAACGACAATGAGATACCACTCATACCTGTTGATATTAGGATGGCTACTACCATTGTCAATGGGGATGTAAATGATATAGTCACTCTGGAAAACAGTATGGCAATTCCTCAAAACATTAAAAATATAATTACCATATGATCCAGCAACTCTACTTCTGGGTATGTACCCAAAATAATTGAAAGCAGGGTCTCAAAGAGATCTTTGTACACCTATGTTCATTCTTCACGATAGGCAAAATGAGGAAGCAACTCACCCATTGTCCATTGTCCTTGATAGATGAATGGATATGCAAAATATGGTGTATATATATATACACACACACACACACACAATGGAATATTATTCAGCCTTTAAAAATGAAATTCTAACATATGTAACGATATGGATAAATCTCAAGGATGTTATTTTTGGTGAAATAAGCAAGTCACAAAAAGACAAATATTGTATGATTCTATTTATATGAAGTACTTAAAGTAGTCAAACTCATTGAACAGAAAACAGAATGATGATCCAGGGAATGCAGGGAGAGGAAAATGGGGCGTTTTTGTTTAATGGGTGCAGAGTTTCAGTTTTATAAAATAAAAAGAATTACGAAGGTGGATGGTGGTGATGTTTGTACAATATTGCGAATGTACTTAATACCACTGATGTGTAGTTTAAAAAGGATTAAGATGGTAAACTTTACATGCATTTTATCACAACAAAAAAAATTGGAAAAGCACTAAAATCAAAGATACCGATTTTCCCCCAATTGATCCATAGATTTAATGTAATCCCAATGAAAATATCAGTAGGTTTTTTAAAAACTGAAATTGACAAACATATTCTAAAATTTATATTGAAACGCAAAGACCTCCTAGTAGCCAAAACAATTTTGAAAAAATACAGAGTTGGAAGATTTATACTACCAGACTTCAGGAGATACTATAAAGCTACAGCAATAAAGTATTGGCATAGGGATAGGTGTATTAATGAATGGAATAGAATGGAGAGTTCAAATGTAGATCCATAGACATGTATGGTCAATTGCTTTTCTACAAAACTACTGAGGTTTACCATGAGGAAAGGATAGTCTTTTCAACAAATGATGCTGAAACAGTTGGCTATCCATTTGGAAGAAACCCCAAAGACCCCAAAAAACAAAAAGCCTTAATTCTTCTTACTTCACACCACACACAGAATTCAACTCAAAATGGATCATAGACCTTAGGACGAGTAATACTATGTGTCAACTTGACTGGGTCACAGATACCCATACATTTGGTGAAACATCATTCTGGGTGTTTCTGTGTGGGTGTTTTTGGATGAAATTAACATTTAACTTGGTAGGCTGGATAAAGCCAAGTGCTCTCCCTAATGTGGGTGGGCCTCGTCTAATCAGTTGAAGGACTGACTAGAACAAAAAGGCTGACACTCCTTTGAGTAAGAGAGGATTCCTCCTGCCTGATGGCATTTGAGCTGGGCTATCAACTTTTTCCTGCCTTTGGACTTGAACTAAAACATTGGCTCTTCCTGGGTCTTGAGCCTGCATTGGAACTATACCATCAGCTTTCCTGATTCTCAGGCCTGATTCTTGGACTTGGCTGGAACTATACTGTCAGCTCTCCTGGCTCTCCAGCTTACCAACTCACCCTACAGATCTTGTGACTTGTCAGCCTCCATCATCATGTGAGCCAATTCATTATAATAAATATCTTTTCATATCTCTATATATCTCCTGATGAATCTGTTTCTCTGGAGAACTCTGACTAATAAAAAAACCCTTAAACTTTTGTTCATTGAAGGACACTGTAGCAGGCTGAATAATGGCCTCCCACAGATGTCCATGTCCTAATCCTGGGACATGTGCATATATAACCTTACATGGTAACACACTCTTCAGATGTGATCACATGAAGGATCTTGAGATAGAGAGATTTTCCTGGATTACCCAAGTGGGCCCAGTGTAATTACAAGGGTCCTTTTAAGGGGGGTGGGAGAAGGGTCAGAGTAGATGTGATGACAGAAGCAGAGGTTGGAATGATGCAGGGCCACCAGCCAAAAAACTGTGGAAAACCTCTAGAAGCTAGAAAAGGCAAGGAAATGAATTTTCCCCTTGAGTCTCCAGAAGGAACATTGTCCTGCCAACACCTGATTTTAGCTCCATGAAATTGACTTCTGACCTCCAGAACTATGAAATAGAAAATTTGTGTTGCTTTTAGTCAGTAAATTTGTGGCGATTTGTCATAGCATCAATAGGAAACAAATACAGATGCGATTAAGAAAATGAAAACTCAGGCCATGTCTTGCAAGAAAATGTACTCTCTCTACACACACACGCGCGCACACACACACACGCACTCACACACTCACATACACACACACATTCACACACACGCACACACACTCTCACACACTCACACACACTCACAGACTCTCACACACACACACTCACACACACACACTCACACACACACATACACACACACCCTTTTACCAAGAATACGTAAAGAAGTCTTACAGTTCAATAAGAAAAACAACTTGATTTAAAAATGGATAAAAGATTTGAACAGACAAAAAAGATATACAAATGGCTGATAGGCACACAATAAAGCATATCATTAATTGTTAGGAAAATGCAGGTTAAAACCACAAGATCCTACCACATACCCATTAGTACAGCTAAAATTGAAAAGATTGCTAATGCCAAGTACTGATGAGGATTTAGAACAATTAAAACTTGCATACATCACTGGTGGGAATGCAAAATGGTCAATCACTTTGGAAAATTGTTAGCTGGTTTCTTATAAAGTTAAACATACGTTTACTATACAACCCACAATTCCACTTTTATTTACTCAAGATAAATCAGCACATATGCCCATGCAAAGATTTGTACAAAAGTGTTTATAGCAACTTTACTTGTGATAGCTGAAAACCAGAAACAATCCCAAATGTCCACCAACCAGTGGTAATTGTTATTATGATATGACAATATCTTGGAATAACACTCCACAATAAAAAGGACTGAACTACAGACACACAACAGCATCAATGAATCTCAAAAGCATTACACTAAATGAATTAAGTTGGACCAGAAAAGTATATACTCTATGATTACAGTTATATTAAATTCCAGGAAAGGCAAAACTAGAATATCACAAAGTGGTTGTCTGGGGCCAGGAGTAGATCTGGGCAAAGGGGCAGGAAGGAGCTTTTTGGGGGTGAAGGAAGCATCCATATCTTGATTGTGTGATAAGCTAGGTGTTAATATTTTAGAGGACCACATGATCTCTGTTGCAACTACTTAATTTTGTCACTGTAGCATGAAAGCAGCCATAAACAATATGTAAACAAATGGGTATAGCTGGATTTGTCTCACAGGCTATAGTTTGCTGATCCCTGGTCTAGATCTATCAAGCTGTACTCTTAGAATGGATGCATTTTACTATATGTAAATTATGCCTTAATACAGTTGACAAAAATAACAAAAAATCAAAAGTAATACGTAGCTATTTTTGAAGTTAATTTTTTTGGAAATCTGCATACAGAAAATGTACAAAGCACATGTACATAGCTTGATGAATTTTAATTTTAGCATTCTGGTAGATGTGGAATAGTATCTCACTGTGATCAATTTGTATTTCCCTGATGACAACTCACATTGAGCATCTTTTTCTGTACTTATTGGCCATCTGAATTTTTTGGGGGGTGTGAAATGCCTATTCAAGTCTTTTTCTTGTTTTAAAATTTGGTTGGTTATATTTTTTCCTTACTGATTTGTGTGAATTCTTCACCTACTCTGGATATAAGTCTCTTTGGTTGCTTTTTTACTCTCTTATGGGTGTCTTTTGATGAACAGAAGCACTTATTTTTAATGCCAATTTATCAATATTTTTCTTTACGTGAGTCCTTCCATGACCCATTTAAGACATCTTTGCTTACCCAAAGATAATTGAAATATTTCTCTATGTTTACTTGAAAGAGCTTTACTTTTTACCTTTCACATTTAGTTTTTCAATCTGGAAATGATTTCTGTGAATGAATATCCAGTTGACCCAGTTCCATATATTGAAAAGGCAGCTGTTTCCCACTTCACTACAGGGACACAATTATCATAAGTCAAATAACCCTATGTGTGTGGGTCTATTTCTCTATTCTGCTCCATTGATCTAGTTTTCTGTCTTTGCACCAACAACATACTGTTTGAATTAGAACTTTATACATTCTTACCATCTGCTGTAAGTTCTCGAGTTTTGTTTTCCTACTTCAAGATTACCTGTTTTATATTGAGCCTTTGGATTTCCATACAAATTTTAGAATCAGATTGTTAATTTCTCTAAAAAACTGCTGGGGATCTGATTGGGATTACATTGAATATATAGATCAATTCATGAACAATTTATCTCTTTACAATATTGAGTCTTATAATTCATGAACATTGTATATCCTCTCACTTATTTGGGATTTGTTTTCTCTCAGTAACTTTTCATAATTTTTATGTGAGAATTTTTGTGCATCTTTTGTTATATATATATATTTTAGGTATGAGATTTCTAAAATGCTATTGTAAATTGTATCTTTTTAAAAATTATATTTTCTAATTTTTTGGTTCTGGTATATAGGGGTATAATTGGTTTTTGTGTTTTAACTTATATCCAGGGCTTTTACTAAGTTCACTTATTAATTCTAATCATTTATTTATTTTTTTACAAATTTTCCACATAGATAATTATGCTGCCTGCAAATAGTGACTATTTTATTTCCTCATTTCTAATTCTTAAACTTTTAATTTCTTTTCTTTGCCTAACTTCTCTGGCTAGCATCTCAGCACAATGTTCAACAGAAGTGATATTTGTGGACATTTATGTCTCATTCTCAATTTCATGAGGAAAGGGGAAATGGGGGAAAAGAAGGCTTTTAATAATTTACAAGTATTGTAAAAGTGAGGTTTATTGCGGGTTTTTCATAAATAGCCTTTTTTAAAATAATGAAGTTCTAATTTATTCTTAGTTTGCTAAGAGTTGTTTTAAAATCATGGGTAATAAATTTTATCAAATTTTTTTCTTTATCTGTTAAAATAACCACATGTTTGTGTCTTTTCTGCAAATATAGTGAATTATATTGATTTTTGAATGATTAGAAAAACCTTGGTTTCCTATAATAATCCTAAGTAGTTGTGACATATTTTCCTTTTTATATAACAACTCTGGGTTTGATTGGCTGGTATTTCATTTTTATATAACTCTAGGTTTGATTGGCTAGCATTTATATTTGTGAGGGATATGGACCTATATTTTTTCCTTTTCTGTAATTTCCTTATCATATTTCATATCTGATTATGCTGGACAGATTATATTCCCCACAAATAACAAGTTGGGAAATGTTCTCTCTTCTATTCTCCAGAAGTCTGAGTACAATTGGTGCCATTTTTTTCCCTAAATGTTTGGAAGCATTCACCAATTAAGCCATCTGAGGTGTAAACTACAGATTTAAATATTTTAATATATAAAGAGAACGATTCAGATTTTCTGTTTTTTCTTATGTCCATTTTAAGATTTTTAAAGAAATTTGTTCATTAACATTTTTAACTATACCCACACAAAGTTAGGATAGTCTCCTATCTTTTTTTAAGTTTGTAGGCTCTGCAACCGTGCTTCTCTTTTCATTCCTGTTTATTAGTCTTTTCTGAGAACTTATTTTCAGCTTGTTTTCCTCTTATATACATTTATTTTCTATTTAAATAATTTCTACTCTAATATCCATTATTTCCTTCCCTTCCCCTTCAATATATTGAATATATATTCAATATAATTGAAGAGTATATTCTATTCAATATAATATTGAAGATTTTATACTATTCAATATTCATTTAGACTTATCCATACATATGTCCTTTTCATTTTTCATAATTATTTCCTGTATTTTTATGTTCACATGTGGGATCATTTTTGTTTTGCCTGAGAAAAGCTATGTTTAGTATTCCTTTTAATATGGGTCCAGCCACAATGGAATATTTATTTTTGTTTCTCTGAAAATGTCATTACGTTACTTTTACTTTTGAAGTATGTTTTCACTGAGTATTCCAGGTTGGCTTTCTTTTCTTTAAGTACTTTAAAGATGCCATTTCTTGCCTTCTGGTTTCCATCATTTATGTTCAGAAGTCAGCTGTCAGACTTCTTGTTGCTCCTTTTAGGGAGATGCATTTTTTTTTTTCTAATTTTTACTATGGCTGCTTTTAAGATTCCTTTGTCTTTAATTTTGAGAAGTTTTACTAGGATGTGCTTGGATGTGATTTCTTCTGTATTTATCCTTCTTGGGGTTTGCAGTGCTTCTTGAATATTTGGTTTGATATCATTCATCAATTTTGAAAATTCCAGGTCTTTATTTCTTTATTACTTCCACGAATCATGTATCTTCTCCACTTCTAGGACTCTAGAGACACATATTTGAGAACTTTTCACCATTTCTCCTAAAACTTTGCTCTCTTTTTGTATTTTGTATGTTTTTTTCTTTGTGTTTTAGTCGCATTTTTTCCAACTGATCTATCTATCAGTAAAATAATCCTTTCTTCATTTTTGTCTTTTATGCTGTTAAATCCAGGTATTGAATTCTTAATTCGTTATTGTATTATTCAGTGGTAGAATTAATAAATTCCAATTCTGAGATGAACTTCTCCACCTTTTCAATTATTTTCTGGAAGACTTTCATTATATTTATTTAAAAATTCATGCTTAATAATGCAAATATCTCTGTCATCAGCAGCTCTGTTTCTATTGACTTTGTCCTCTTGTGTATGCCAGAAGAGTTTATTGAACGCCAGATTTGCATAAGAACAGTCATAGAGGGAGCGATGAAATGTTATCTCCCTCCAGAAAGGGTTCACTCTTTCCTCTGGAAGGCAGGTAGAGCAGGGCAGACCACCTCAGTGCGATCAAGGATTAAGATGATTCAAAGTGGGTTTAGACTTATTAAGGATTGTCCTACCCGTGATGTCCTTCCTCTCAACGTGTAGTCTTCAAGCTCAGTGTTCCGCGGTTTTGAAAGCTCTTTGATATCCTCCAACTGTTCTGTGTTTCATCCAGCTTTTCTGTTTATTCTTGGTGGAAACATTGGTCGAATACAAGCTACTCTATTATAATGAGAAGCATAATATAACCGATATATATATATTTTTGAGACCGGGTCTCACTCTGTTGCCCAGGCTGGAATGCAGTGATGTGATCATGGCTCACTGCAACCTCAGCTTCTTGGGCTCAAGTGATTCTCCTGCCTCAGCCTCCCAGGTAAGTGGAACTACAGGAATGGGGCCACCTTACGCCCAGCTAATGTTTGACTTTTTTTGACTTTTTTTTTTGTAGAGACAGGATCTTGCCTTGCTGCCCAGGCTGGTCTCAAATTCCTGGGCTCAAGCGATCCTCCTGCCTCAGGCTCCCAAAGTGCTGTGATTACATACATGAGCCAGCGCACCTGGCCCAGTATTCTTTTTTAGAATCTCTAGAACTGTCATTTAGGTTCTGAGCCAGGATTGGAATTCATACATTTTCCAAGCAATATTTATTGAATTTCTACTATGCTTCAGACATTGTTTAGGGGCCAGGAATATAGTAATAAATAGAAAGCAAAAATGTGGTGTTTATATTGCAGTGGGAGAGATAGACAATTAGCAAAATAATTAAGTAAAATATATAGTGTGTTACAAAATGAAAAGTGTTAGGGAAAATAAGAAAGAGAAATAGAAATGTTTAGGGAAATGAGTTATAATTCTGCATAGGATATGCAGGTAAAGTCTCACTGGGAAGGTCTCCTATGCATGAAGGCTTGATGGAGGTGAGTGAACAAGTTACGTGGGTATCTGGGGAAGAACATTCTAGGCATAGGGAACAGTAAATGCAAAAGCCATGAGGCAGGGGCACAGCCAGTGTGTTGAAGGAAGAACAATGAGGCTAGTGTGGTTGCAGCAGGTGCATGATGACAACATGGTAGAAGATCAGTCAGAGAGGGCCAGGCATGATGACTCACACCTGTAACCCCAGCAGTTTGGGAGGCTGAGGCTTGAGATCAGGACCACTTGAGGTCAGGAGTTTGAGAGCAGCCTGACCAACATGACAAAATCCCATCTCTACTAAAATTACAAAAAAAAACCCCAAAAATTAGCCATGTGTGGTGGTGCATACCTGTCATCACAGCTACTTGGGAGGCTGAGGCACAAGAATCACTTGGACCCAGGAGGCAGAGGTTGCAGTGAGCAGTGATCATGCCACTGCACTCCAGCCTGGGTGACAGAGTGAGACTCTATCTTACTGTCTCAAAAAAAAAAAAAAAAAAAAGAGATAAGTCAGAGAGGAAATGGGGACAATAAATGGAGGACCTTGGAGCTCCCTGAAAGGACATTAGCTTTCAGTCTACATGAGATGGGAAGCCCTTGGAGGGTTTGAAGCACAGCAGTGACATGACCAACTTCCAACTTAGCAGGTTCGTTTTGGTCTCTATATGGTGACTAGAAAGAGGGAGGACAATAGCGAAAGCAAGGGGCCTCGTTAGAAGGCAGTAATCTAGGTAGGAAAGAGTTTGTACCAGGGTGTAAAAGAGGAAGTGCTAGGATTGGATATGGGATGAGAATGAGGAGAGTTAAAGATACTCCAAGGGTTTTGGCCTGAGCAACTGGAAGACTGAAAAACCGTTGACTAAGATGAGAACAGCAGGTTTCCAAGAGGCACGAATGGGGATAGCAGAAGCTCAAACTTGGACATAATTTGAAATGTCTATTAGACATTCAAATGGAATCAGATGACTGGATATAAAAATATGAAATTTGAGGAAGAGAACTGGGCTGGGAATGTAAATTTAGGAGCCTCAGCCAATAGCAAGGATTTAAAGCTACAACCCCTGAGGAGATGGCCAGAGGAATACATGCAGGTAGAGAAGAGGTAAGGCTCAGGACTGATCTCCAGGCTTCTCCAGCTCTTAGAGGTTCAGAAGATGAGGAGAAACCAGCAAAGGAGATTAGGAAGGAGCCTCCAGAGCTGGAGCAGGAGAATGAGAAGAGCATGATATCCAGGAGGGAGTGATCAGCTATGGCAAATGTGTTGCAGAGAGGCCCAATTAGGTTAGGATGGGCAACTGACCCCTGGATTTAGTGATGTGGAGGCCATGGGTGGTTCTGATAACAGCTGTTTGGTGTCATGGTCAGAAGGAAGGCCTGTTATGTACAGGAGATTGTCAGAAGAGAAATTGGAGACAGTGAGTATGGTCAACTCTTCCAAGAAGTTTTGCAATAGAGTAGACAAAGAAGAGGGGTTGGAAACTGCGTTGGAAAGAGAGGTCAGAACTTTACAAAACTGGAGAAATAGGCCAGGCATGGTGGCTCATGCCTGCAATCTCAACGTTTTGGGAGGTTGAGGTTGGAGGATGGCTTGAGGCCAGGAGTTTGAGACTAGTTGGGCAGCATAGTGAGATGCCATCTCTACAAAAAAATCTAAAAATTAGCCAAGTGTGGTAGCGTACACCTGTAGTTCCAGTTACTAGGGAGGTCAGCGAGCAAGTTATCTGGGTGGGAGGATTGCTTGACCCCAGGTGTTCAAGGCTGCACTGAGCCATGATAACACCACTACACTCCAGCCTGGGCAACAGAGTGAGACCCTGTCCCCTCCCACCACCTCTTGCAAAACAAAAACAAAAACAAATAAACAATAAAAAAATACTGAGGGAACAACAGCATGTTTGCTATGATGATTGAGATGGTATAAGAAGGGAGAAATCAGTGATGCAGAGAGAAGGGGAGAATTACGTGAGAATGACTTTGGTTGGGCAAGGGGTACCGGGGGATCCAGTGCATACATGGGGGTTGTCTCAGTCGGGTACATAAACAGTTCAACAGTAGCCACATGGTGTGAGCCAAAGGCAGCTTTAGACCACACATTTCCAAGAAGAGGCTAAGGTTTCTGACCTGTCCATCTTATGACTTTATATTTTTCCTGTACTCCACAGTTAGAGAGTTGGCTCCTCTAACAAAAACTCAGCCAAAGGGGGAAAAACGTGCCAAGAGAAGGGGGCACCTTCAGAAACAGAAGGTGTTTCTCTCCTGCCCTTGCATTTGGTCCAGGCTGTTTCCTAGGAACTACAATACAAGGTGGCTTGAGGGGAGACAAAGGTCTGTGGGTATGACTCAGCCCTGAAGGTCAGGCTGGTGCTTGAGCTCACTGCAGGGAGGGAAACCCCATCTTTGCCTTGGTTGAGGGTGTTATTATCCATCAGAGTCCCAGGCCTAAAATCTCACAGCTGAGGTGTTCGAGGAGTTTGAAAAGAATGAGGATTAGCTACTTCCCTACAACCTCCTACAATCATGTTATAAAAGAAGCAAGTCACCGACCAAACTATGTCTTCGTAGAGAAATTTATGAACTAACCTTCTACTGGCAGGCAAGCAGAAAACAGTCACACAACCTGTTTTAGAGGCTCAGGGAAGTCCCGCCTTTCTGTTCTTTTAGGTACTCCAAGTGTACTTTGCTTGGAGGGTCCATTCAGGCAAACACCAAGATTCCAGAGGTGGAATTCTTAGTACCACATAGCCCACTGGCAACCAGAATTTTCCAGAATTCGCTGCTGGCTGGTCATTGAACCATGTGGGGTTCTGGCTTCAAGCCTCACCCCAGTGAGTAAAGCCCATAGATCCCACTGGATTCTTACACTCTGAGCATGCAAGGGAGAGTACTTTCAAAACATTTTAGCTAGCCCAGGTATTGTCTTAGTTTCATTTCCCCATAAGCAGACCCTAAGACAAACCCTTCGGTACAGATGTTCTATTTGGGAAATGATTTCAGGAAGCACAGTAAGGAAGCAGGAAAAGTAAAACAGGGGAGAGAGAAAAGACAGCAAAAGATGTGCTAAGGAGCATGTTACTGCTACGGGCAGCTGGGCCTGAGGGTACAGCAAACTTCAGTCTTTTCACCAAAGAACCGGGGAGCCTGGGGCATTCTACCAATGACTCACATGCCCATTGGCTGAGGATTCCTCCGGGGACATTAACCCTCCTGGTGGTACCTGCTTTGGGCAGAGCAAGTTCCAGTAGCAGCAGAGAAAACACGCACAAAAGAGAAGAGACACCGGTGTTTGGGGGGGACATGGTTAGGCTGTTGCACCACCCTGGCCAACATGGCGAAACCCAGTCTCTACATAAATATATAAAAAATTAGCCAGGCGTGGTGACTCGAGCCTATAGTCCCAACTACCTGGGAGGCTGAGGTGGGAGAATCGCCTGAGCCTGGGAAGTTGAGGCTGCAGTGAGCCATGACAACGCCACTGCACTCCAGTCTGGGTGACAGAGTGAGACCCTGTCTCAAAAAAATTTAAAGAAAGAAAAGCTCACATGAGAACTCCCCTCAATGATAGTTCACAAACTTTTAATTTACCAATCAAAATCAGTCTCTGACTTTCACCATGCTGCTTAACCATGTGTTGTTCATGGATTTAGACAAAAATAGGAGATGCCCCGAGCACGGGCCTCCCCACTAATTACCAACCCTGGCCCTGCACTATGCATTCCTGATGGGAGTCCCGGCAGCCACTGGGTTACAGCTTAACCTGAATGGCACACACAGAACATCACGCTTACATGCTGAGGTGGGTTGAGGTAAATTAAAGACACAGAAACAGGTGGGCTGTTAGGTAAGGCTGCTCTGAGGGGACCACGAAGCTGAGCTCTGAATGAGAAGGAACCTGCCAGGCAAGGTCCAGGCAAGGTGGAGCATCTGAGGCCCAATGACTAGTTCCTGCCACTTCCTCCCCCTCCCACTCCTTCTCTGTCCATCCCCAGGGCCTTTTATGCTTTTAAAATATCTACCTGGAAAATGCTCTTACCCATCTCTATGCCTGGCAATCTCCTCTACAGCCCTCAAAACCCAACTCAAATACCCCACCTCCTCATACATTCTCCTCCAACAACTCCAGTCAAATCCCGCATCACCCAAGGAATTTGGTCCTACCTCTGCCTTAGCACTTACCGTACTGTACATGTTTTGCTTTTTATGTATTTGCCTTCTTAAGAACAGTGAGAGTGGTTTATCTCTGAATCCCTGGTCCTTAGCTCAATGCCTGGCTCACAGCAGATGCTCAATAAACACTTATTCAATGAATGGTATCTGTGAGGTGGTCAAGGAGGGGCAGTTATCAGGAGAACCGGCCAGGACTCACTCTTCTTCCTGAATCACCTATATACCAAATCATCACACTCCCAGCCCAAAGCCTCCTCCCAGAAGTACAAGGAAGGGAACCGCTAATATCTGAGACGGAGAGACTCCCTTCACCATGCTGAGCACAAAGGCAGCGCTTATGGGCTGTGCTACGGAGGAGGTTCTGCCCTTTCCTGCTCTGTGGTTTAATGTGTAACTTGTCACCTTCCCTGAATGTCAATTTCTTCTATTTGCCTGTAACATTTTCACCTTGGTTGGTCTCCTTGGTTACAGTGTGAAGTTTCAGGCCCAGGCCAGACCTACCACCAGCCTACCCACCTCTGGATCCATAGTGACTGACAAAGTCTTTGACACCATGGTCTCTGGCCCTAGGAGACTGACCCAGACTTCCCAAATCTGCCAAACACTCTCCGAATCACCCTCATCCCAGGGCTGGCTAGTGGCTGAGCTCTTAGGAGCCTCAGTTACTCCTGGAGGGTAAGATCCTGGAGGGCATGAGTCTGCCCTGCGCCTCCCACAGAGCCCTGCACCTTGGAGAGGCTCAACACGTATTTGTGGAATTCAGTGGAATTATTGTCCCTTCTTTGCTACAGTTCCTTTATTTGAAGATTCTATTTCTGCCTCCTAGAAGAGTTCACACTAACCTACAAGCTCTCCCTTCTTCCCTTTTTCCCTCCCTACTTTCCTTCCTTCCTTTTTTTTTTTTTTTCTGAGACAGAGTTTTGCTCTTGTTGCCCAGGCTGAAGTGCAATGGCGCTATCTCAGCTCACTGCAACCTCCACCTCCTGGGTTCAAGCGATTCTCCGGCCTCAGCCTCCCAAGTAGCTGGGATTACAGGCACCCACCACCACACCTGGCTAATTTTTGTATTTTTAGTAGAGACGGGGTTTCACCATATTGGCCAGGCTGGTCTCGA
>NW_012116265.1:17551549-17609004 GCF_000951035.1 Colobus angolensis palliatus | reverse complement strand
TTTGTATTTTTAGTAGAGACGGGGTTTCACCATATTGGCCAGGCTGGTCTCGAACTCCTGACCTCAGGTGATCCACCTGCCTCGGCCTCCCAAAGTACTGGGATTACAGGCGTGAGCCACTGCGCCTGGCCTCCTTCCTTTCTTCTACACGTATTAAATCAGCACCAAATATGCAGCAGCATGGAGGAGCCCCACAGTGACTAAGACCTTACAGGCATCTCTTCTGTGGAGATGACCTGACGGTACAGGACACATCAGCAAACCACAAGGTGACCTCACACAGTGGGAGATGCCATAAGGAAAAAACAGAGGCCCTGCCAGAGAGGAAAACAGAGGCGTCTGCCCTGGAGAGTGCAGCCAGGGAGCGGGCTCTAGAGAAGGTGACAGAACACCAGAGGTGCAGCGCCAGTGTTTTAATGATGCAAAGCTTTTGTTTTCGTTTTTGTTTTAAGATAAGGTCTTGTTCTGTCACCTAGGCCGGAGTGCAATGGCACGATCTCGGCTCGTGCAGCCTCAACCTGCTGGCCTCAAGCAATCCTCCCACCTCAGCCTCCCAAAGTGCTGGGATTACAGGCATGAGCCACTGTGCTTGGCCACAAAGTTTTATTTAAAAAAAAAAAAAAATTCGTAGCTAATGACATAAGAATAACATTTGTTCATTCTGGTGGCAAGTACATGAGCATCTATTACCTTTTGCACTTTTCTGTATTAAAAATGTTTCTGTACTTAAAATGTTTTCTGCATTATATTATCAAATTAAAAGCTTCTATTCAACAAGTCACAATTTGTGACACTTGAGCCATAGCTCCTACGAATGAGGATTAGCCACCTCGGAGCATTATCACTGGACCCCTGAATTACTCTGGCCCTTGTCTTGTGGCCACCCTTGCTTTCCTCTTTTTCTCTTCCTGGTAGACTCTTATTCATCCTTCAAAACCCAGCTCAAAGATTACCTTCCCAGTGAATCCTTCCTTTACTTCCTCTGAGAGAGTCAGTTGTTCCATAACTGTAGTCACTCAGTACATTGTCTATATATTCCTAATAAATCCTAGCATATTATATCATTATTTATTTGTGCATATATCTTTTCTTAGTCTGCAGATTCTTCCAGGATATTGTCTGAATCTTGTTGACTCCTTATCTTCAGCTTCTAGCAGAGAGCACACAGTAGCACATCGTAGATTCTCTGTGATGATACTCCACGCTGCCTGTTGGATGTATGAATGAATGTTTAACCTTCAAACAACAAGCTTTCAAAAGTATATTAATAGAATATATTTGTATACAAGGAATACGCTAATTAAAATTAGTTTTATTTATTCATTCACCCAAACTCAGCAAGAACTCCATTTGGCTGCTATTAATGTTTAGTGTGATTTACTGTAAGTACTAGAAATGTAAAAAATGTGTTTCTTTTGAAAGGAAAGCTACAGTTCCTTCTTGTTTTCCTTCATGCCTCCCCCATTTGTCTGAATTAGTAAGGCTTTACTTTTAGTTCAAGTCTTTGCCTCAGACTTGAAAACTACTTGTACGGTAATTTAATTACCTCTGAATCTACTGAACCCAAATACCAAGCAATCTACGGGGTAAGATTATGGAGTTCCAAGTTATGTATTAAGTCAGCCTCGTGTAATCCTCTAGGCAGTAGATCGTGACCCCCTTACCCCCATTCCCTTGTGTCAGTGCTGGAAGGGAAGCTCAGTTAGAAAATTTGCATCCCTGAGTTAGACAACAGAAGGGCGGCAGAGTCCTTATATGCAAGCAAACCAAGACAGAGGGCTTTCTGCTCCTTCCAGAGCTCCAGGGTTCTTCCTGGAGGGGCATGGATTAACAACCATAAAACCAGAAAGGAGTTGCCACCATCACTGAACAGATTGTGGGGGAAAACGTAGGTCTGGAGCTGGACTGACTTGGTTTCCATCCCAGCTCTGCCTCTTTCAAGGTGGAAGTGCTACAGGACCTCCTAGTGCCTCAGTTTCTTAGTTTCTTAATCTGTAAAATGGGATGATAATGATATCTCCACTTCAGGGGCTGCTGTGAGGAACAGATGAGTGAACATGTGTAAAGTGCCTAGAACAGTGCACATAACATGTGCTCAGGTGCAAAAGAAGCTCCCCAAGAAACTCTCCTGCAGCCCAACTGATTCACAAAGAAAGGACATCTTCATTGCTGCCACTTGTCCCTTGGGTGTTTCCTCACCTTGTCCCATATGCCCAGGGGCTACTGTGACTGAAACAATGGGGAATCATTTTGTAAAGTGCTGCAAAATGGGCAGGTTTTCTTCTAGCCCAAAGACTGACAATAATTTTTTGAAAGTGGGGCTTGGGGTTAAAGGAAGATGGTGACCAGGCGCGGTGGCTCATGGCTGTAATCCCAGCACTTTGGGAGGCCAAGGTGGGTGGATTACTTGAGTTCAGGAGGTCAAGGCCAGCCTGGTCAACATGGTAAAACCCCATATCTACTAAAAATATAAAAATTAACTGGATGTGGTGGCACATGCCTGTCATCCCAGCTACTCAGGAGGCTGAGGCACAAGAATCATTTGAACCTGGGAGGTGGAGGTTGCAGTGAGCCGAGATCCTGTCACTGCAGTAGAGCCTGGGGCCCAGAGCAAGACTCTGTCTCAAAAAAATAAATAAATAAAAGGGAAAATGGTGCCAACTTATTAGAGAGAGAAATGGAATAACTAAAAGTGTGAAATGGAATTCACACCGTTGACATTATTCTACCAATGTTTGCATTTTAGGGATTCTTTTTTTGTTTTTTGACAGAGTCTCTGTCACCCAGGCTGGAGTGCAGTGACACAATCTCGGCTCACTGTAACCTCCACCTCCCGAGTTCAACCAATTCTCCTGCCTCAGCCTCCCAAGCAGCTGGGATTACAGGCGTGTGCCACCATGCCCTGCTAATTTTTGTATTTTTAGTAGAGATGGAGTTTCACCATGTTGGCCAAGCTGCTCTCAAATTCCTGGACTCAGGTGATCCACCCACCTCAGCCTCCCAAAGTGCTGGGATTACAGATGTGAGCCACCTCTCTCGGCTGCATTTTAGGATACTTAACCTGTGGGGTCTCAGGGCTTTTCTACTGGTTTACATGCAGTTTATATTAATTGTCTGACTCTGGGTCATATGTAGCACCATTTGCCATATGTAGCACCACACCTAGTTTATTAGTTAGAATGCCTTGGGATGCAAGTAACAGAGAGACTATGAAAAGGAAACAGTGATTTAAGCAATAGAAACATGCATCGTCTTCTATAACAAGAAGTAGTTGGTTCTAGGGTTGGTTTCTTGGCCCAGCGGGTCACCAGTGAGCCATGGTCCCACATCCTTTCCATCCTTGTGCTCTGCTATCCTTGGCATGTTGGCTTTTCCTCTCCAAGTTTCTTTTTTATGATTACACAATGGCTTCTGCAGCTCTTTCCCCTGGTCTGTCTCTCTTTCTATCATGGAGGAAAATATTGCCCAAATGCCTTCCCCTTCCACCCCAGCAAACTTCCCCTTAAGTCTTATTGTTTGACTGGGACACATGGAAACCTCTAACTATAAGGGAAGCTGGAGAAACACCTGGCATTGTTAACACCTACAGTAATCGGCCCAGCCAGCCAGTAAAACCGGAAGACTACAAGGCAATCCATGATGTCTGCTGCACTTGCTCAAATGCCTCTTTCATCATTTTCATCTATGTTCTCTTCTCCAAAAGCCTCTTCCAACTCAAATATTAACTGGTAGCTGGTTCTTTTTCTCCTAGAAGAGGGTTTATCCCTTCCTAAGTCAGTTCTTTTTGTGGGACTGCTGCACATACCTGCCCACATTGTGATCTGCCCAATTCTAGGAAATTCAGACGCAATGCCCCATGAATAGTGCCTCCTGGAGTTGTGCAGTGCACAACGTTCTCATCTGACACCCTGCAGACCATTTCTCACTCATCCTGTGTTGATCTCTTACCCTACTCTTCACCCATTTACTCTATGTTTCCTAATTTGTTTTCATTCATTCATTCAACAAACATTTATAGATCACCTAGTGAATGCCAGGAGCTGGGATAGGCACTGGTTGGTAGTGGGACAGAGGATGATAAAAACAAGAAAAAGCAGGTCGTCGTTCTCCAGGAGCTACCTCCCAGGGATGGAGACCAACATGTGAACAAATCTTTACAGTACTGTGTGATATGTGTTCTAGGAGAGTGTGTCCCACAATCCTGTAGGAGTTCAAAGAAAGGAGTGGCTGAAGTAGGGAAAGGCTCCTAGAGGAGGTGACACTAGAGCTGAGTTTTGAAGGCCGGTGCTGTATTTCAGGCAGAGGGATGAAAGAGAACGCAGTGGTGCAAGGGAGACAGTACCATGTGCCAGGGGGTGGCGAGAGATGTGACCAGGAATATGAGTTAGACCTGAATTATGAAAAATAAAGGACTTGGGTTTTATCCCATGGAAAATGGAGAGCCATTGAATATTTTAAATAAGAAAATTAACAAGGCAAGGATGGCTACTCTCACTACTTGGCTCAACATAGTACTGCAAGTCCTGGCCAGAGCAGTTAGGCAAGTAAAAGAGACAAAAGGCACAGAAATCAGAAAGGGAGAAGCAAAATTATCTCTGCAGATGACATAATATATACAGAAAAATCCTCCCAAATCTGTTAGAACTAATAAATATAGTAAAGTTGCAAGATAAAAAATTAACATACAAAAATCAGTTGCCTTTCTTTCTTTTCTTTCTTTCTTTCTCTTTCTTTCTTTCTTTCTTCCTTCCTTTCTTTCTTTCTCTCTCTCTTTTCTTTTCTTTCTTTCTTTCTCTCCTTCTTTCTTTCTTTCTTTCTTTCTTTCTTTCTTTCTTTCTTTCTTTCTTTCTTTCTTTCTTTCTTTCTCTCCTTCTTTCTTTCTTTCTTTCTTTCTTTCCTCTTTCTCCTTCCTTCCTTCCTTCCTTCCTTTCTTCCTCCCTCCCTCCCTTCTTCTTTTTTTTTGTTTTTTGACAGGGTCTTGCTCTGTCGCGTCCAGGCTGGAGTGCAGTGGTGCAATCTTGGCTGACAGCAATCTCTGCCTCCCAGGCTCAAGCAATCCTCCTCCTTCAGCCTCCCAATTAGCTGGGACCACAGGCGTATGCCACCACACCTGGCTAATTTTTTGTAGTTTTGGTAGAGACAGGGTTTGGCTATGTTGCTCAAGCTGGTCTCAAACTCTGGGACCCAGGCAATCTGCCTTCCTCAGCCTTTCAAAATGCTGGGATTATAGACTGGAGCCACCACACCTGGCCTAATTAGTTGTGATTCTATATCCTACAACAAACTATCTGAAAAGGGAATTAAGAAAGAAATCCCATTTACAATAGCTTCAAAAAGAATAAAATACTTAGGAATAAACTTAGCCAAGGAGGTGGAACATCTTTACACTAAAAAGTACAAATCATTGGCCTGATGCAGTGGTTCACGCTTGTAATCCCAGCACTTTGGGAGGCAGAGGTGGGCAGATCACTTGAGGCCAGGACTTCAAGACCAGCCTGGCCAACATGGTGAAACCCCATCTCTACAAAATTAGCCAGGTGTGGTGTTGCAAGCCTGTAATCCCAGCTACTCAGGAGGCTAAGGCAGGAGAATCACTGAGCCAGGGAGGCAGAGGTTGCAGTGAACTGAGATCATGCCACTGCACTCCAGCCTGGGCAAAAGAGAGAGACTCGGTCACAAAATAAAAGTACAAATCATTGATGAAACAAATTAAGGAAGACAGGAATACATGTAAAGCCATCCTGTGGTCATGGATTGGAAGACTTAATATTGCTAAAATAGCCATATATCCATAGCTATCTACAGACTCGATGCAATCCCTATCAAAAATCTCAATGGCATTTTTTATAGAAATAGAGGAAACAATCTAAAATTCATATGGAACCACAAAAGACCCCCAAATAACTAAAGCAACCTTGAGCAAGAAGAACAAAACTGGAGGCATCACACTTCCTGATTTCAAAATATACTACAAATCTATAGAAATTAAAACAGTATGGTATGGTATTGGCATAAAAACAGGCATACAGACCATAGTATAGTATAGAATAGACAGCCCAGAAATAAATGCATGTATACATGGTCAACTCGTCTTTCACAAGGGTCCAAGAATACGTGTGGATAAGATAGTCCTTTCAGCAACTGGTGCTGAGAAAACTGTATTTGCATATGGAGAAGAATGAAATTGAATGCTTATCTTACACTATATACAAAAATCAACTTAAAATGGATTAAAGATTTAAATGCAAGATCTGGAACTGCAAATCTCCAAAAGAAAACATAGGAGAAAAAATTGGCAATGATTTCTTGGATTTGACACCAAAAGCACAGGCAACAAAAGCAAAATAGGACGTGTAGGATCATGTCAAACTAAAAATCCATGCAGCAAAGCAAACCATCACCAGAGTGAAAAGGCAATCTGTAAAGTGGGAGAAACTATTTGCAGACCACATATCCGATAAGGAATTACTATCCAGAATACCCAAGAAACTCCTACAATTCAACAGCTGAAACAAGAACAAATAACTTGATTGATTGATCAATTGATTGATTTTGAGACAGAGTTTCATTCTTGTCTTGCAGGCTGGAGTGCAATGGCTCACTGCAAACTCTGCCTCCCAGGTTCAAGAAATTCTCCTGCCTCAGCCTTCTGAGTAGGTGGGATTACAGGCATGAGCCACCATGCCTGGCTAATTTTTAGTATTAGTATTAGGAACAGGGTTTCACCATGTTGGCCAGGCTGGTCTTGAACTCCTGACTTTAGGTAATCCCCCACCTCAGCCTCCCAAAGTGCTGGAATTACAGGCGTGAGCCACCTACCCCGGCCAATAACTTGATTTTAAAATGGGCAAAGGACTTGAATAGACACTTCTTTAAAGAAGATAAACAGCCAACAATACTTGAAAAGAGGCTCAACAACACTAATAATCAGGGAAATGCAAATCAGAACCGCAGTATCACCTCACACCTGCTAGGAGGGAAGGAATGAGATCAAATTTGACCATATCCTGGTGATCAGACTTGGTGGCTAATTAGATGTGGAGGGAGAAGGAGGAGTTAAGGACTTGGAGGCTTCCAGTTTGGGGAATGAGGTGGATGGTGGTACTGTTAGTTAAGAGGGAACACAGGCAGAAGATTGTGTTTATAGAAGAAGATGATAAATCTGGTTTTGAGCACACTGCATTTAATGCAGTTACCTGGTTATGAACACAGCCACATGTAGAAGGGAGATGTAAATAAGACTCTAAAAGACCCATGGTCCAGGGGGTGACATTGCACAATGTAGGGGTATAGACTGAGGGGAAGGCAGGGTCCAACACAATGCAGTTTTGTTTTGTTTTGATGTTGAATAGAGCAGACTTTAAAGCATTTCAATAAGTTTTGTGGAAGGAGTCATTGGAGAGAATCAATGACCGGAGAGAGGGAGGGGAGAACTGATAGGACAGAGTCCTGGAGAGGGGCTAGCAGCAGGGCTGGATGGAGTTGATATCCTGGGGCAGGAGGAACAACAGAAACTTATCGGAGATATGGTAGAGGGCTGTCATCAATCTCTCTATCCCGTAAAAGGCTCCAAATCCCCAGAGATTTTTTTTCAATATGGCAAATTCATATTCCTGAGAGTCCTGAACAATTTCTACATTTATTTATTTATTTATATATTTATTTATAGAGACGGAGTCTCGCTCTGTCCCCCAGGCTAGAGGGCAGTGGCGGGATCTCGGCTCACTGCAAGCTCTACCTTCCAGGTTCATGCCATTCTTGTGTCTCAGCCTCCTGAGTAGCTGGGACTACAGCCGCCCACCACCACGCCTGGCTAATTTTTGTATTTTTAGTAGAGAACGGGTTTCACTGTGTTAGCCAGGATGGTCTCAATCTCCCGATCCGCCTGCCTTGGCCTCCCAAAGTGCTGGGATTACAGGCGTAAGCCACCACACCCAGCACAATTCCTACTTTTAACGTTTGACTACCAGCATCCATTTCCTTTTGGAGAAGTACAGGACCCTAGTCTCTTTTTGGGGAATTACTTTTCTCCCATTGTGCATAGTCCTGGTGAGCTGTCAACCTCTCCGACATCCTTACCACCCAAGGTGATCACGTGACCCAGCCTGAGTCAGTCAGTGTCTTTCCTGTGGCTTTTGGCCTTTAAGCAGAAGGAGGCAGGGTTGGCAGTTGCTTGGAGCTCATTCATTCCAGTGACTGTGTCCCAAAGAAGCCACCCACCACATTCTGTTCTCAGACTCCCAGAGCCACCTTCGTTTCCTCAGTCTTTCCCTTTGTTATTGTTGTTGTTGTTTGTTTCTGAGATGAAGCCTTGCTCCGTCACCCAGGCTGGAGTGCAGTGGCACACTCTCAGCTCACTGCAACCACCGCTTCCCAGGTTCAAGTGATTCTCCTGCCTCAGTCTCCCAGGTAGCTGGGATTACAGGTGCCTGCCACCAAGCCTGGCTAATTTCATATTTTTAGCAGAATTTCACCATGTTGGCCAGGCCGGTCTTGAACTCTTGGCCTCAGGTGCCCACCTCAGCCTCCCAAAGTGCTGGGATTACAGGCTTGAGCCACTGCGCCCAGACAGTCTTTCCTTTTTTCAATATGAATTACTTTATATCATTTCAATAAGTTTATTTCTGCTTAAGTTGGTCACAGTGGGGTTCTGGCTGCTTTTGACCAAAGTGTACTAATGACAACTCTGAAAAACTGCAGAATAATAGCGTGTTTAATGCTGACCAGAATTGTATAGGTATCTTCAGCCCTCCCATTTTATAGAGCAGATTTGGGATCAGGCTCTCTATCCCCAGTTTATAAGGCACAAGACATAAGGCCTGGGAAGAGCTGCTGGAATCCATGGCCAACATGAGCTTTGGCCACATCCAGCTCTGAGACTTCCTAAACTTTCCACCCTTGTCCTTCTCCTGCCCTTCACCTCCTTTTCCTGCTTTAAATCCCATCCTGAAGGAAAGACTAGGGAGATCTAACTATTCCCTATGGGGTCTATCCAATAACTGGAAAATCTCCCAGCAGTCATTAAGTTCTAAGATCTTTCTCTTACTCAGCCAGAGGAAAAGACTCAAACCATGGTAGATACGCCCCTGAGCCCTGGAAACGCCCCACAGGGTGCACCCAGCCAGTGCAAGCCCATCTCTCTTTGTGCATTCCCTTCCAGTTGTGTTCTTGGTGGAAATCCTATTGCTTTCGTTCACTAACACCATGAGAAAGCGTCACTGTGTACCCCCCACTTGGGTGGGGGGCCATAGCAGAAACACTATGAGTATGGGCTTTTATGCCAGGCAGAGGCTGATCCTAACTCTACCATCTACCCACTGTCCAATGTGGGCAAGTCACTTGCCCACTTGGCTTGCCAGTTTCCCAGCTGATGAACTGGAAAAAATAATGACCATCAGGGTAGTTGTAAGATTTAAATAAGGTGATGTAGATCAGGTGCTTTCCACAGAACTTAGCACACAACAGTGCTCAATGAATGACAGCAATTGTTCCATTATTACTGCCTTTTTGTCGCTTGAGACAAACACAGGTGAGAAGACAGCACACTACTCAAGGCGATGTGAGATGTGACAGACACTCAGATGAGATGAGTTGGTGGTGGTGGGAGGAGATTGGAGGTGAGGGCTGCTGTGAAAAGGGAGTGGACAAGTGAGATGTCACACTTGACCTGGGCCCTGAAGAATGAATAGAAATTAAGGAAGACAGAAGGGAGGCAGTGGAGCCAGGAACACACCTAGCGGGGACAGCGTGTTTATGGGATGCCATGCAGGCTGGCTGGGCAGCAGAGCAAGTCTCCTGGAGTAAGGAAATGGTGGAAATGGGGAGAGGGAGTCTGGGCCTGGGGGCCTTTGATTTGTCGACTTAGGTCTCCTGTTATTCCACGAGTCCCTGTTCAGGCAGCTCCCCCTCCTCTAAGAATACAGCATCCCCCAGGCGATTGTAGGCATGTGCCAAACTGCTGGGCATGGAGAGTTCCCCGGAAAATGTGTTCCTGGTCAAAAGGCATTCTGCTTCCACCAGGGAGTGGGTATTTATTTCAGTGCGAGCACCTGCTTTCAGGGAATCCTTTGGGGACATCAATCTGCCCTTCTTGCCTCCTCTTCCCATGCAAGATGTCACCAGCATCAAACTGTGTGACCTCTACCTGATGCACCTGTAGAATGTCCTCTGGAAATGCTGTGCCTGGCAGTGTCCCCAGAGCTTCCTCACCCTTGAGTTTAAAGCCAGCATGCCCACAATGCTGCTTCCTGGTCTCCTGTGTCCCGGCGAGAGATGATTAATGGCCTAGTCACACCGGTGTGTTGTATTTAGGTCTATCCCCAAGCAGATAGATTTTTCTTTCCAGATAAAGTGGAGGCAGGCCCTTCCTGGACTGCAGGTCCTTGCCCACCCCTCCTGGCTGGCACTCTATGTTACGGAATTCGGAAAGGTAAATGAATTGATAAGACAGTGTGGGAGGGGGATGACTGCACTTTCAGTGGCCCTTGTAAACAATGTAAAGTCACCTTGATGTGCCGGGACTAATGACGCTGGAGCAAGCCAAATGGAGCCCTGTGGCACTGAGCCAGTGGAGGTGCACACATCCCCAAGGCCGGAGAGGAGCGGTCAAGGGCCCACCTCCCTCTGCCTGTGTCTTTTCTTTGTGGTGACACACAGCTCTGTCTCATTCCAGGGACAAGACCTCCTGAACTTTCAGTTGCTTATTCTGTAAAAGGGAATCTTCTGGGTTGAGCTGCATTTCCCACAATGATGTTGAAGTACTGGCTCCCAGTTCCTGTGAAGGTGACCTTCTTTAGAAATAAGGTCTTTGCAGATGATCGAGTTAAGATGAATTCACTAGGGTGGGCCCTCCTCCAATAGCTGGTGTCCTTATAAAAAGGGGAAATTTGGACACAGAGGCAGAAATGCACACAGGGCTAACGTACTGTGAAGCTGAAGACAGAGACTGGGTGATGGTGCATCTACAAGCTAAGGAGCCCCAAAGACTGCCAGTCAACCACCAGAAGCTAAGAGCGAGGCCTGGAACAGATTCTCCCTCCGAGCTCTCAGAAGGAACCAATCCTGCTGACATCCTAATCCCAGACTTCCAGCCTCCAGAACTAGGAGCCAATACATTTCTGTTGTTTTAGGTCCCCCAGTTTTGGCAACTTTATTCTGCAGCCCTTGCAGACTAATACAAGGAGTAATAATTCTTCCTGTGGGAGTGTGCCGAGGATTTGACAAGAAAACCTGGGTGAAACAGCTAGTAAATAACAGGTATTCACAAATGGTCATTGACTTCTTAGGCTGGGAGGCTCACCCTCAGACCTAGGGGTTAAGAACTGGGCTGGATGTAGGCCAAGGGCCTGGCAGACCCCGCGAAACAAAAAGTACTGCAAGAAAGGTCAGCCTCCTTGTTTCTACAGAATAGACACATGGGGTTAAGAGTTCAGGGAAGGACCGCTTATTGTGTGATGTTGTTTATATGAAATATACAGAATAGGCAAATCCATAGAGGCAGAAAGCAGATATGGGGTTGCTGGAAGCTAGGGTCCCCAAAATGCATATGTTAAAGAGAAATAAATGCCTTTTGTTTAAGCCACCAAGTCTCAGGTCTTTTGCTATGGCAGCCCTAGCCGACTAATGGGGGAATGGAAGGTGCCTGCTTAATGTGTACAAGGATCTCTTTGGGAGTGATGAAATGTTCTGGAACTAAACAGTGGTGATAGTTTGCACAGTGTGCAGCATTGTGAGTGTGCTTAACGTCACTCAACTGCATACTTTAAAATGGTGAATTTGCTCATATGCAGAATCTGAAAAAGTTGACCTCTTAGAAGTAGAGAGTAAAATAGTGGTTACCAGAGGTTGGGGAAGGGAGTGAGAAGGGTGGATGGGGAGAGACTGGTTAGTGCTACAGTGTCTCAGTTAAATAAGAGAAATAAGTTCTGGTGTGCTATTGCACAGAAAGATGGCTAGAGCTAACAATATTGGATGGTATATTTCAAAAGAGCTAGAAGAAAGGATCTTGAATGTTCTCACCACAAAGAAACAATGAATGCTCGAGGTGATAGAAATGCTTAATACTCTGATTGGATTATTACACGTTGTATGTATGTACAGTTATTATGTGTCAATTAATTTTTTTCCAGTGGACTTTAGTATATTTACTATGTTATGCAAGCATTCTGGCTATCTAATTCCATAACATTTCCAGAACAATTCAAAGCCTTGGTATCAATGCAATAAAAAAATTAATGGTTAATTTTATGCCATATGAATTTACAGTATTAAGAAAAAGACAGCTGGCGTGGTGGCATGTGCCTATAGTCCCAGCTATTTGGGAGGTTGAGGCAGGAAGATCGCTGGAGCCCAGGAGCTTGAGACTAGCCTGGGCAACATACCGAAATCCCATCTCTAAAACAAAAAAAAGAAAAAGTATATATTGTACACTAAAAAAAAATTGAAAAGGAGGGATTAGGAGGGAAAACTCAAGAAATTCTAGAAGAGTTGGAATCACCTTTGAAGGAGGAGGCAGCGCTCATAATCTCGTGGAATAATTGGGGTTGCTGGGATATTTGGATGTTTTTCAAAAAAGTCATGTTTTGGTCAACTTCTGAGTGGTAGCCTCAAGGTGGAACGTGTAACTGTTCTGGGACACCAGAATACTCCAGGGGGGCAGAGCAGCTCTGGAATAATTGAGGTTGCAGTGATATTTGGATCATTTTTTAAAATGCCATGTTCTGGCCAACTGCTGCGTGGTAGCCTCAAGGTGGAGTACTCAACTGTGCCGGGACACCAGGGAATCTCTGGGGGAAAGGAATGGAGCAGTGTAGGGAAGAGTGAGTGTATTACGAACCTGGCTCTGTGTGATAGGTGCGGAAACCAGGACAGATTTGGAATCCTCCGGGTCTTCCTGTTCTTCTCTATACCTGCTTTTGGGTGTAAAACTCCAAAACACACTAAAACACACTAGTAAAACACATTGAAACTCCAAAAGTCCCCACGCAGTCTTCTCTTCCTGACCTCTGACTTCTGGCCAGGCTCTGCAGCCAGAACACGTCTTGCCATCAGGTACTTGCCCTGCCAGTACCATTTTTAGGGAAGAACCAAAGCAAGATCCAGTGACATGGCTCAGGTGGGCAGGGGCCACCTCCAGAATGAGCATGGGGCACATGTGGGGGCTGATATAACTGGAGCATATATAGAGGACACTGGATGGGCCAGGCATTGTTCTAAGCATCCTTTTGTGTTGAGTCATTTTGTCCTCATGACAATCCTAGGAGACAGACACTTAGAATTCCCACATTGCAGATGAGGAAACCGAAGCACAAAAAAACTAAAGGATTTTTCTAGAGTTTCCCAATAATAGGTGGAAGAGGCATGATTCCAACCCAGGGAGTTCCGGTCCAGAGTCTGTACTTAACAGCCCAGTCTCAGAGTTGTGTGTCGGGATGTGCATCTGCTCCCAGTAGACTAGGGGGCCTGGCCCTTGAAGCTGGAGAGGTTTCATGATGAGAAAGTGAGGCCATGATGAACCTCCTGCAGGCAAAAGCCTGAGATCTCCTAAGATGATAATGACCTGCCCTTCAAGAGAGCCCCTGTGAGCAGAGAGAAATGCCACTGGTTATCAGCTGGTCCCAGCAGACCCCTGCTGCCCCCAGGCCAGCTTCAAGGGGGCAGACACCAAGGCTCGGTTCAGTTGGCAGAGTTGAGAATCAGACTGTGAGATGATTCAGAGGTCGACCTAGAGATCAAAAGCCAAAACAAAGGTGCCACAGGGGCTTCCTAAGGAGGGGGTGGCTGGGTTCAACCCAAACACAGCCCTTCCTACAGACAGGGTGCTGTGCTAGGGGGCTGTGGAAGCCCTAGGAGGGGCTGCAGGATGTCTGCCAGAGATCAGCAAGGGCTTTATGAGAATTGGAGGAGAAAGCAAATCACGGAGGGAAGTCCTCAGTTTGCATCAGAAGAGAAAGTGTTTTCCCTGGGAAGGCACCTGGTGGTGAACGTGTGTCTAAGTGGCTATAGCCCCAGTCGTCAGAATGGGAGCCTCTCTAGAGCCCTGTCTCTGCAGGGTTATCTGCTTTTCCAGTAACTAAACTTGCAGAGAACCCTGTGTGTGGCCAGGCCTGATTAGAGAGGAGTGCTTGGTGGCTGACCACTGGCATCACTGGCCTGGTACTCAGAAGGGCAGTGGTTCTCAGATAAAACTGCGAGTGAAAATACAGCAGTTTGACTATTTCTGCCTGAAGTCTCCCTCCCAGTTCTGGGCCTTCCTAAGGACACTCTTACGATACAGACATTTCTAGACAGTATCTTACTTAGTCCAAAGGAGTGGCTCAAATGATAGTATCTTAAGTATCACTCATTCATTCAATTAGTCAGTCAATCAATCCATACTCAGTAGAGTCTTACTATGGATCAGGTATCATGGGGATGTGATGATGAATAAGACAAACACATAATCTTTACCTTCTTGGAGCTCATATTCCAGTGGCAGGCTACTGGTGGAAAGATTGGAGGCGCTACACATTAAATAGGTTTTTGACTTCAACAGCTTAGATACCACCCCATCCTCGTAGTTTCTGATAACCTGGAGAGTAAAGGATTAGATCTAACATGAAGAAGAGGTTCAACTTCATTTCTTTTAAAAATTGGGGATCAGGAAGTTTTAGGGATTATGAAGTACCTGTCCCTTATCCACACCAGCAAGGGGCTCGTCCTGTGACCCCTCTGGAAGGGAAAACTCACCTGAAATTCTACCTCATTTAGCATGCACAAGAAATCCAGAAAATCAAGACAGATGACCCTGCGTAGTCAAAGCAAATGGGTCTCCAGTTGGCAGATGGGAAGCCCCCTGGGGTAATGCATGCTCACCTGGTTAATTGTTGAACAGCCCATACTTGTGCCGTTTCACCAAGATTCTTCTATCTTCCAGAAACAGCCCCTTGGCTCAGCTTTCAGAGCTGGACTGGCCTATCCCAGAGAGGCTGCCCCAACTTTGTAGAAACTGGGCCAGGCAGTGCTTCTTAGAGACCATCCAGTACCCCAAAGAGCGAGGCTTGTTCTCCAAAAAGGAAACCTCTTCATACGACTTGATGTCCTAAGAAATCTTTCTGGAAAAAGCAGAGACACTAATACCCCCAAGGCCTTTCAACTTCAGGCCGTTCTTCTGTTGGGAACACCATCTCTTGGCCTCTTCAAAGACCTGGCCTCACCAGGCACCTGCACTTTCTCTCTCACCCTCCAGGAGCCTTCTGCATGGCCCCCAAGAAGCCTGCCTGGCCCCTGAGCTGGGAAAACTGAGTTCCCTCCCTGCCTCCTAATTTGGCAGGAGGAATGGAAACTTTCATGGAAAGCACTTGAGCTGACGAATGCTCCCAAGTCAGGACTTTGACTCGGGCCCTGACAGGGCCGCGGGCTCAGGATCCGGAGAGGGGGTGGCTCTCCTTCTCCAGGTCAGGACCTCCTGCCCTGGCTCCTCCCCTTGCTTTCTGCCGACCATCAGTCACCAGCTCTCCTGTGACCCCAAGTGACTGCCACACACCACTAGAGAAGTCATTGTCTTCCACATCCCCCCTTTTCCCTTGCCCTCCCCCAGTTCCTCCTCCCCTTCATAGTATATTTTTCTTCCACACTTTCCTGCATCCACCAGTGGCTGTGGAGTCTGCGTGGGGCTCAGTGGAGTTGAAAGTCTAGAGCCTTTTGCTGTTTTGTTTAAGACCTGGTTATGGTTGTGAGGTTTTTTTTTTTTTTTTGTCAGCTGCCTGTTATATCAATCACGGAGTCGGGATCTATTTATAGGTTGGGAGTACTGTGTCCTTAGTCACAAAGAGACACAGACAGGGGACTGTCAGCTGGTACCGGAGGAGCGGAGCAACGAGTTATCAGCAACCAAAAGCACCTGAGGGGGTCGCACATTCCACCCCAGCCCCGTCCTCCACGCCAGCCCCAAGCATGTGAGTAAGCCAACTTCTCCCTTTCTCCTCCCCAGACTCTGCGGGTCCTTTTCTGTCCCCTTTCTCTCTCTCTCTCTCTCTCTCTCTCTCAATGGATAAAAATATCTCCCCATGCCTGTTCTTTCATCCTGGTTTTCCGCACTCTAAAGCATCCCTGTGTGGCCGAGAGGAAAACGTTGCCTTTCTTAGACTGTCACGGAAAGGTCAGAGGGTCTCCGAATGGCCAGGTGGGACGGTGACACAAACTCATTTGGAAGCAGTGACTTCCCTTTGATTTTTGTTTGTTTTCACTGAGAAAAAAAAGTAAGTACATCAGAAGGGCAAGGGAAGTTTACATGCAGCTCAGCAGGGTAGAGATGTCGCCCAGCGTGAAAACTTTTATTTGCTGGCGGCTCCGGTGTAGGGCAAGTTGGGGAAGGTTACCCAGGAAGACCCAGTGCCCACAGGACAGGTAATGATGGGGGCTCCTGGAAGATTTGGTTTCAATGTGGGAACTTGCAGGTTCGGGGAGAGCCCCCACAGTCCCAATGACCAGTTTTCTATAGCACCTTAAAGAAAATGACATTCGCCCTCCCCTCCGCGGAGCAAGTTTGCTTTGAGAAGTTAAGATGAGAGCTGAGGGTTTGTCCTGCCTTACCGGCTGCCATTGGCTCCCTCATTTGGTATATTTTCTTAATCTTGAAAGGGAAATTTGCTGGGGGCTGGGAGAAAGAGTCCCAGGCCAAAGCCAGGTGTGGAAGGAGGGCTGTTGACTGCTTTGCTCTGCATCCTTCGCAAAGGAAGAAACTTAATATCGCGAGGCTTGTCAAAGCTGTGCTTGTTTCAGACAATTCGAATAGTGTGCAGGCTCTGAGTGCACCTCGGGCGGCTCTAGATGGGGCCTCCCCAGCCATGGTCCAGTGTCCACAGGGTTTACCTGCCACGAGCTTCCCGTGCAACGTTTGGGACTTTAGTTTCTGAATATTGAATAGTATTCACCCGAAATCCTGTACTTGGGAAGATTTGCTTTATAGAATTTGCAAAGGAAAAGTAGCCCCACATTTTGGAAAAACAAAAAAAGTAATGATGTCTAATGTATACTTAAGTACAACTTTTTAAATGTACCTCTTTTTTTACCATGAGTTTCTATTTATACGATGGATACCGTATGCTATATGGCTGAGGACTCCTTGATTTCTTTGGGAGAACAATATCCGACAAAGAAACAATCTTTCCAACAATTTAAAAGCATTAAACAAAGCAGATATGCCTGTATTGTTTTTGATTGATTACAAACAAAATAGTGTTACCAGCAAATCTAACTCGATGAAAGTTAGATAAATGTGGATATACATACGTATGTTTAGAGAAGCAATTTGATATCATTTTGATTGTGACCTTTCTGAAACCTTAACTTTCCTTTTTCTGGTTCCATGTTTTCAGCTGCATCTTGTTTAGGGTTATTAATATCTTTAATCCGTTCATCCATTATTTTGGATGGGAGAGTGGATCAGGAAGCAACGAGAAATTAGAAGGTAAATGTCCCGTGTTCAGCCAGTAAGACCGCATTCAGTAGTGGAGAAAGTCAGAACAAGGAGTTTGGTGTACAAGGGGGTAAATGTCACTATTTAAGACCTAGTATAGACGGTGAAGTCTAAGAACTCCAGAGGGTGACAAACACCAACTAGGTGTTAAAGTGTATTATACATATAGCATTATTATTCTTCCTGTTACAAGGGCCTCTATTTTGGTAAATATATCCTGCTAAGGTTTTTTCACCATAATGTTGAAGTGGGATTTGGTGGGTTATTGTTAATTAAAGCTCAAGTGAATGAAGTGATTGAGACATTGCATTCAGATCAGAGAAGTTTGCTGTTGGCAAAGCCAAACTTCTAGGACTTTCAGATCTCGACGGCTTTGAGAGAAAGTGTGGCTTTTACAAAAGCCTTTTAGTACAAGAGCAAATTCTCCCTCCCCTCCCCAACCTACACACTGGAGCCTGCCTGGCCCACTGTGCAGGCCCAGAGTGTCAGGATTAAATGCAGTGGGAGAGAGTCCCGCATTCCTGAACAAGTTCTGTGTTCTCAGAGCCTTAATGGTCAGAGAGAAGAATATTTTGTTGAGACATTTAGCTAAAAACTGCCTCTTCCCTGGCCTACATGTAGATCCTTTCAGGTGCGACAGGGGTTTGCCTGGCAGTGTGATAGAGGGCCTGGCTTTCATCCTCAAGTCAGGATGTGATTTGGCCCATTGGGCTTAGTTACAGTGATGCGGTTCACGGAAACTTCAGTGTATTTGCATGCGACAGCCTCTGATTATTTAGTTTCTGCTTCAATAACGATTAATTTTATGTGGTTTGAGCTCCCATCAAACTCATTTTTTTTCAAACTGATTTCTTAAATGCAATTGGTCACGGAGCTGTCTGTGACTTCATGTCTGTAAAATCTAACCCATTCCATCCTTGTCATTGTTTATTTCTCTGAATGTAAACAAGCAGTTTCCTGTGTGCATGCACCATTGTTTTATGGGTCTCCCCCACCGCCCTTGAACACATAGGAATCCAGTCCTGACCTCCTCCCAAATTGGGGACAGTGGGGGCAATGAGCAGGTGCTTTGGAATGCAGCAGGCTCAGGTGCAGGAAGAGGGAATTGCGAATACCTGGAAAGTGCTCCCCTAATTCAAACGATTTTACATAGTTGAGGCCTCTCCAAATACCCCATCAATTAAAATGGCAGCTGGCAGGATTTTAAAACCAAAGACCTATCACTTCACTTCTACAGTATATCTGTCCATCTTTTTCTTATCTCTATTTTTACATTTCATTATCCTCCCGCTCTTTCTCTCCCTCCTGCTTTCCCTCCCCCTTTTCGCCTTTCTTGAAAACACATTTCTATCTGGCACAGAAAATAAACTCAGATTGTGGGTAGTTATGTTAATCTAATTCAATCCTCAGCGGGTTAAGAGTGAAATTCTAATAGTGGAGCGGTGGAGGGCTTTTTTGTTAATGGCTTGGGGATTACATTGAGTTAAAGGCTCATTTCCTAATCAAACAGAGAGGGAGAGAGTGACTCCGAATATTTATGAGTCTCCCAGTGAGGGTTTAAACATTCAACTCCAAAAGCAGGGTTTCTGCAGGAGGAAAGAGTTAAAACCCCTCAGGGCTGCTGGGAAAAAAAAAAAATTAAACCAGTTAAGCCATCAGCATTTTTAGGCTTCTGTACAACTTGTGTGCTTGCAAAGTGGAAGGCACTGTGGAGCTGGAGAGAGGGGAATCATTTCACAAAGCGAAAATGGCAACTGTGGTGCAAGCTCTGAAGCTGGAGTCAGCTGATGTGCTCAGAAAAGTGTCCCCTCCAAGCCCCTACAGCTGATGCGCCCCTCAGTTCACTGAGGGCCTGGAGGGGCTGTGTGCCTTCAACTCCCCAAATCACATCTCCTGCTCCAGTTTGGAGGTGAGAACGTAGAGACAGGAGTATGGCTCAATTTGCCAGCAGCTAGAGAGTTCCTGTGCCCTCTGGTGGGGCCAGAGAAATGGATTCTCTCCCACTTTAGTCATGCCGCTGGAGGGCTCAGTCTTCCCCTTTAGCCAGTCAGTTAGCATCTCCACAGGACCCTTCTCCCACTTTGATCTGTTTTGGTCTGGATGCCTTGGTTCTCCTGCTGGCTTTCTTCACGGAGGACCTCAAAGTCCGCCTGACTTACTGTTTCCAGGTAAAGGCAGGTGAAGAACTCTCTGGTCTCCAGCCAGAGAAGCAACTTGGCCAAGGTCGAGCAATGTCAAGGCCAAGCTGAGGTCGGAAGTCTAAGTCCAGGCAAGCATTCTGGCCGCTCTCTCCCCTCCTTCTCCAAGGAAAGTCAGAGCCATATGGCTGCTGAAACAGGCCCTGGCTTCCCTGGAGAGAGATTTCCTTCTTCAGCTTGGAAAGGGAGGGCAGGAATCCCTGATACAGGGGGATTCTGCATGCTCTGTGAACACACATCCTTTTTTCTGCCACCAACCAAGTGAGCAGTTTCTATTTCTTTCACTTGGGCCTTTTTTCCCTGCTTCATGAGGTCAGCAGAGGCACCAGGATGCCGACTTTCTTTCTATAGCATCTCTTGGCTTTTTATTTCACCTGTTCCTGGGCACTGTTCTTTCTTTAGTGCTTCAAGCTCGGTGCACTGTGAGTCTTGCATTTCTCCTTTCAAGTCAACGTGGCATCTATAACACGTCTACCTCACCTCTTCTCGGACACCTTCTCCCTTTTCCTGGGGCTTTCAAGGTCCCCGCCTGATCTCCCTCCGTGACTGCATTCACCCCCTGTGCTGTGGTTGTTAGTTTCTGTGTCTCCTTCATTAGGCCAGGAGCTCCACAGAGCAGAGTCTATGCTTCATTTCTCTTTGTTAGCCCACCTCGTCGTTGATAATTCCTGTCCTCTTGCCCTAACCCCTGCTCTATGGACAGTAGAGAGCTGTAGTTAAGTGTGTGCCTTCCAAGCCAGACAGCCAGAGTTCAAATTCTGGCACTCCCCTTTCTCAGCTGTGAGACTTGAGCTACCAAACCCCGCAGGGTCTCACTTTTCCCGTCTGCAAAATGGGGATAACAAAAGAACCAACCTCATAGGGTTGTTGGGAAGATGAAATGCACGTGAAGTGCTTAGCCCCGGGCCCAATAGGTGTTGACACTTTTATTTTTTCAGCACAGAGCACTCGCTTCTGCGCACGTTATGTCACACTATTAAAGACAGGCTCCCATGCCTTCCCCTAAGGGGATATTTTTCTTGAATGTTGGCCATACAGAGCTCTGTGTCAGCAAGACATGCAGCTTCATCCTCCAATGGGCTATTCCATAGGAAGCCCTCTAACCCGAGAAGAATCCAGGACCGTAAAGCACTGTTTAAACCACTACGGGACAGCAGAGGATGTGACCTGGGTTTTGGGCAGCACTCCTCAGTCAGAGGAAGCTATGACTCTTTTCCCTCTGTAGAAAGAGAATTTTCTCAAATTTCTTGGCCCTGGCTCACATTCCAGTGAGCACTTTTGTTCTCGGGTCTCCGAGTCACTCTTGCACCCCCTCCACCCCACATTCTCAGAGGGCAGTTTAGGCTCTGCCTACAGAGAAGGCCAGACCAGTCCTGGCAGTGAAGCCAACAGGGCTGCTTTTATAGGGCAGCTGGTGACTACTGTGGCCTCCTCCCTCTTGACACAACCACTTGACAAATGAATCCAAACTCCATCACTGGAGTTCCTGCAAGAGGTGTCCTCTCGTGGGATGTCCACAGTCCTGAGACCCTCAACACTCCTTGTCCCTATGCAGGGACTCACGACGCTGCCAGGCAATGCTCTGTCTTGCTTTTCTTTGCCCACTGTTAAGCCATTGTTTCCTGATTGAAGCAGAGGACTGGAATATGAATCCCAGCACCATCCAAACTTACAAAGTGTCCCATATCCTCACTGTCTCCTCTCTGCTCCCTCTCCTAGCAGTTGGTAGGAGTAGTAGTAGTACAATTAGTAGTAGTCACTATCTCCCTTTTTGCCTCCTTACTATTCACCTTTGAAATTCCCCAGTGCCTAGTGCAGTGCCTGGCACATAGTATGTGTTCAGTAAACACATGCAGAGTGAATTGCAGAAGCTGTTTCCTCATGGGGCCACTTCTAGTCCCTTCATCACAGGAGGAGTGATTTGATGCTATGAATGTCCACCTGCTTTCACTACTAGGTCAGCTCGTGACCCGTTGATCACGGTCCTTGCCCCTGTCTTTCTCTCCTCTCTGTCCTTCTCTCCTGCTTTCATGTTCCTCTGTCCAGGAAAAAAAAAATGAGATGAGTCTTTTATTCATATGTGCACAAATCTTCCCAGGAATTTTATTCTGTTCAGTGAAGAAGCTTTGTCTAAGTCTATGTCAAATTTAATTGCTAAACCGATGTCTCTCCTGTGAATATTTCCCTCATTTGTCATGCTCTCTCCTCTCCCCTGTCTGAACCATACCTACTTCCTCTGGCTGTTCAAACTCTGTAGGGCCCCCTGCGCTCCTCCTCTTGCTTTAACCACTCTGGTCCCGGGTGGTACACATGAGAGGAAGACCTTCCTTCTGAAGTTTTCCAAAGTGTCTGCTTCCATTAGCACAGACAAGGCTTTTGAAAGGTGTCAAGTTATGAACATCATTTTAGATACTGGATTCTTCCCAGAACAGTTTTTCTGCCCTCGTTTGGAAGACAGGGGATAAAAACTCAGGCTGCTGAGGGTTAAATGACAGCAATGAAAAGTCTAGGCATCTCTTGGGGACAAGTGGCTGGCTGAGACAATTGATTAACTTGGCTTAGTGATCTTTCTAGCAATATTCAGGAGTGAAATTTTGCTGATTAGGCTATGTGTGTGTGTGTGTGTGTGTGTGTGTGTGTGTGGTGTGTGTTTTAGGGTTTATGGCAATAGGGGGAGGATAAGATATGGGAAAGAAATAGATGGTTTGCTCCTAAGTTGGTGTCAGGAAGGAACCTGTCATCACATGTGCACCTGGGGTTATATTAAAATTGTGGACTTTGCATGCTCACAGGTCAGCTGGGGAAGGCACAATGAAGGGTGCCTAGGGCCTCCTCATAGATTTTCTTTGCCAATCCGTGTGAATCTGTAATTATTTTGAAACAAAAAGTTAAAAAATAAAGTCAACTGGAAAGAGGCCCAATGTTGGAGACTGCTTCCACCTGCAGGCTCTGGTGGTCGGAGGGATGGCCCGGTGTGCTGTGGAAGGAGGCGGGTACCAGGTGGTCCAGCCCAGTTCCAACCCCAGGATTGCTGATAATTCCGGTGCTTATGCTTTCAGGACCACAGTTTCCTTGATTATAAAATGAGCCGGGGAGAGATCTCTTAGGCTCTCCAGCTCTGAAAGTTTACATTTTTAGATCATGAACCTAGGACATTGTTCTCCTAATATCAGCAATAAGATAGATTAGCCAGCCTGTGTTCCTCTCCTCCAAGGCCTTGGACTCAGATGTGGCTTTTCTTGTGCTTTGTGGCTTTATCATCATTTTCTTTGGTTTGTTTTCTGTCCTTACCTTCCCCTGTCTATAAGCACCTCTGGGGGTTAGTGGAAAACTGGTCAGGGTTCCTTGTTCAAAAACAAGTTTCCAAATTCTGCATTTTAAATTTTGACTTTAATTTGTAGAGACCCTAGTTTAGTATCTCTGTGGCCTTAATACTCCTCCTTCCCCAGTCCTCCACCCCAGCAGTCGCCCCTAGGCTTGTACATGTCTGGAGAGGCCCAACACCTGGGCTACAGGTTTGCTGAAAGTCCTGTAGCAGAGTTGGAAGTGAGGAGCATGGCTGAGGTTTGGGAGGGGAGTTGCCAAATGGGGTGACCTCTGCAAGTTCTTAGTTTCACTGTAGCTTAATTTCTTCACCTGCCAAGTGGCGCTGACACCTCCTGTGAGTGTCTCCCAGCACTGGTGTGAAGCAAAATAAAAATCAGAAGATAAACGTGCCTTTAAAACTGGAAGTACTTACCAGTTTTAGACTAAATTATTCCCCCTAATGGTGACCTCCATGAAACAGTTTTGGTGAAAAGCAGGCTTCAGCGCCAAGCTACTGGGGCCTTATCCACATTGTAATAGCTGTGACCTTGGGCAACTGTTCCAGCCTCTCCACTTCACACTCAGTTTCCTCATCTGTAAAATATGGGTTGTAAGAACACTTCCTTCATCGAGTTGTTGTGAGAATTAAAGGAGGCTTGTGTAAGTCCCTTGAATAGTACCTGCTGGATAATAAACCCTCAAAGCCACTGCTGTGGGTGAGGATGATGACATTTTGTCTGCAACATTATTTTGCAGGGCCTGGTGCCAGAAAGGCCAAGAAAGAGGAAACTTTCAAAGCTCCGACATTCCTCCCAAAGTCCCCCGGACAGCTTGCCAGTATAGCAGAAGGTGCTATATTGAGTCACGGATCGCTGATCATAATTCCCCTAATGTACACATGTGTGCACAAACATCTACAGGTGGTTTAAAACATGCCCTCATCCTTTACAATTCCCTGCTGAGGGGGGCTCCCACATCCAGTGACCAAGTGAGCATCCTCTCATGGCCTGTCTGGGGTTTGGGACGACCTGGCCAAGCCTTTGTCCTTTCATGGAAATCTGCTTTCCATAGCCTAACACATTCACGGACTGCTGCAGTCCAGATGTGATGGTGGGATGCCATTTAACATGGCTTGTCTTGGGTGTCCTAAGCATTCAGAACCACTGGAGTGTTGTTTCTGCATAGGGCCAATTCCTCTTCCCTGTGTAGCATGGCTAAAGTGGGGTTGCTTGTTTGCCACATATTTGACGGTGCATCTTTGGGGAGTACTTTGCAAGGAAAGAAGAATAGGAATAAGCACGGGCAATTTCTCATGCCCCTAAGGGATGCCATTTGTATATTTCAAGGGACTTGGAGAACTAACATCATGTTCTTGGGGAAAATTCCAAATCCAGACTTGTGACTAGCCTGGGTGTTTGTGCACACGTGTGCACATTAGAAGTATTGTGGTCAGTCATCCATGACTCTTCTTTCTCCATCTCGGGCTGAGAGGAATCTTGAAGGAACATGTAATTACTATTTACTGTAGGGCACTCAATTGAGAACACCCTTATGTAATGAGTCTTGAATTAATTCTGCCTTTAGAATCCCATATGCTGTTGCTCCTTTGGAAACCATTGGGGATCAAGCACCACTTTTAGCCCAGGGGAAAAGACCACAAGATGGATATGAGTCCCTGCAAGTTCAGGCTTTACTCTTGAGTAGTAGAAACATGGTTGTTGGTGGTGTCTTTCTTGGGCAGAATCTTCACTCAGATCTCTGCCCTTTATGATGGAAGCTTCAGAACAGAGCCAGTGTTAACCTAATGGATAGTCTTGGTAGACCAGGGCAGTCAGCAGCCTGGCTAAAAGAACGGAGTTAAGAAAATTCCTAGAGACAGGATGACACCATTTATATAAGATTTTTAAACAGGCAAAATTATGGCGTATATAGCCTATGGATCAGCCATAAGACATGCATGGGAATGAAACACCAACTTCAGGAGAAGAGGGATATATGCTCATTGGGATATTATCTGTACTGATCTGCCAAACATGCTTTGGCTTCCTTAGTTTCCCCACTTATTTTTGGGATGATTTGCCTAATCATTTAAGATGGGTAATGAGGCCAGAGAGAGGGCAAGTGGATGCATTGTTATTAAACCTGTGGAATCTATTTGCTAAAATATCAGAAATATTACCTCGAAATATGACACTCGAATGCCGTGGGATGCTGTCTCAGAGGCTACCAAACTGTTTACAGAAATACAACTGAATTTGTAGTAGCATATTGAGCAAGCATTTACATTAACTTCCATAAGCCACTGCCTGAAGGCTTTCTAGGCACCACTCCGTCTCTCTCTGCCTCTGTTTCTTCTTCTGTAAAAGAAGTGGGTGGACTAGATGATCTCCAAGGACTGTTCTGTTCAGTCTTGACCTTCTCCTGTGCCCCCCGCCCCCGCACCCCCGGCAGTGATCATGTTGTATGACAGCTGTTTGCCTGTCTGTTTCCCCTCCAGAATTAAGGACTCTGTAGGCAGGGCATGGTGGGCCTGTCTCCCAGCACTGTGCCTGGACCTGACAGGCACTTGACACGCTTTGGATGTACTAATGAGAGAAATGATACAAAAGTAGATGCCAACCCCCGCAGCCCAGTATCGACTTGGCTGTTTCCAGAAATGCCACAGGCCTGGCTGATTGTGTTTAGCGGCTTTGGTTTCCTCCCTTGAGGCTCTCCCTCATGGGTCAGGGATGGTGGTTGGTGCCTTTGTGGCGTGAACTGAGAATATGTTAGTAATAATATGTAAACTGAGCTGTCCCAAACAAACCCCCTGAAAACACCTTGGAGGAATGACATTGTTTCCTGAATGCCATGCTTACTTCTCTCCACGCCCATTCTACTGCCTGTTTCTGGTTTTTTCCCCTCTCTCTATCATACTCTATTAATTTAAAAATATTACATTTGGAGACTTGCTAAATAAAGAGACCTCAGAGTACAAAATATCCCTTATTCATTTTCTGGGTCCCTATGTGCTTCCTTATAAAGATTTTTTCTTATTTTTTACTAAATGGCCTTGATTTTATCATTAATTGCTGTACGACAATTCTTTTTACTGTGTCTAACTTATTTCTTAAATATTCTCCCATAAGTCCTTAACTCTATTGGTCTCTGTGCCCCTTTCCATTCCTGTCTTTGCCATTTTGTAAAATTTATGAAGCGATTCCTTTATATATTGAACCCTTGATCTCAGGCCTTCCCTATAGTCTTCCACCCAAATTTCCCAGAGGAATGGTTCTTACAATTGGACTTTCACAGTCCAGGTAATCTTGGGTCTTTGTCATTTCCATACTGAGCCTGGGGACATGCTTTGTTCTCTATCCCCTAAAATCTCGTATTTTCTTTAACCAGCAGTTTTCACATTGGGGTTGAACCATATTATGACTTTAAAGCTTCAAGAATTCTTCAGTATCTCTTTTTTGCTCTATATTGTGAAAGATTCTATGTTTTCACCCAGACAATAATCTCTCCTCGTGTTAACTGTACCATTACCCAATACCTAGTCATGACATTTCCCTAAGACATTTCTTTATTGTTTCCTTACCTTGTTGTCTAGTGCTTGCCTGGTTTTTGACTTTTTCAAACGTGCCTCCTCTGTATTACTCTTCTGAGTGTGGGAGAAGGAAAGACGCATTTTTTGAGAGGCTGTTCTGTGCTGGGAACTTTCTGTAGTTTATCTCACTTATCCTTGGAATGACTGCAAGGTGGTGTTAGGATTCTTCCCATTATACAGAAGAGGAAACTGAGGCTCTGAGGTTAAGGATCTTGCTTAAGGCCACCCAGGTAGCAAATAGTACCATCGAATGTCACCTTCCACAATAGGCAATGGGGCTGAGTGCAAACAGGCAACCACGTGAATACCCTTTTGTATCATTTACATGTATATTGAACTCGGTTCAACATTTTCAAAGTTTTCGTCTTTTTATGTCTTTTCTTTAAAAAGGGTTGAGTGTCCCCCTTCACAGACCCATGTGAAAGAGAGGTCCTGATACTCTGGCTTTGATTCTCTAAGTCCCTGCGTCCTTGTAAAGATGACAACACAGACGCCTCTGCCAGGTCAGCCCTCTGTTAATCAGCCTTTGCTTTCCTTGGGAACTGCTAACAGCCTTGCTTTTCCATAAGTCAGTTTCTAAAAATCTCTGCTGAGGAGCCAGGAACTGTGTTGGAGAATGCAGACCTAATCTGCAGGTTTAGACTTTCAAAGTGCCTGTGTCACTAGGAGCTCTTTCCGAAAGCACATGCTCATTCTCCCTTAGCATATCCACACCTTTCTGGCCCCATCTCCTGCCCTACTTCTGACCTTCTAGCCTCCCTTCACCATCCCATAGACAATGTTTTCATTCCATTGTGTTTCACATCTTGTGTTTTTCCCACCATACTCTTTCCACAGGTCATCTTTCTTGAGACCTGAAACTGGTAGTCCATCGCCTCTCCCACCACCAATAATATCATCTTAACCCCTTGGGGGACATGAACATGTTCATCCCTCCGTGTGGGCTGTCCCAAGCTTACTCCACTGCCAGGCTTTCTTACTGAGGGAGTGAGGCACGGGCAGTGGGGTCTCCTGCCGATGCTGATGCCACTACCTTGGGCAGCTGGCCTCCTCGCCCACTCTCCTGTGACCTTTATCTCCACGCGATCCGCCCACCTTGGCTCTTGGGATGCTAATCACATTGCTGAGGAGAGTTATAACATCTCCCCACCTTGGATGGAGTCCAGCATGCGCTCACATTTGGGACAAAGTGTTTATCCTCTCTCTGCCCGTGACCTTCCGTGGACACAGGTTCATCAGGTTCCTGCCTTTCCATTGCCTGCACTTTCTCTCCAGGGGCTCCCACAGCCTGCAATCTTCCTCCTGAATGCAGTGGGTGGGGGGCGTCTGGGGGATGCTAGCGGATGTTTAAAAGTCCCTGATGTGATTTCCAATGTTCAACATTTCCTCCTTTTCTCTACGCCAGTGTTACATTGAAAACCTCAGATCACTGAAGTTAGATGATCCAACAGGGAGATTTTTCGTCTCTAGAGCGTTAGCATTCCTTGGGGACATTTTTTTTTTCCATCTTGTCTGGCATTCTTAGAGTCTCCAGTTTTTGGTCTCTCTCTCTTTCTCTCTCTCTCTCTTTTTTTTTTTTTTTTGTTTCTTTTGAGAGAGGGTCTCACTGTGTTGCCCAGGCTGGAGTGGAGTGGTATGAACACAGCTCACTGCAGCATTGACCTCCTGGGCTAAGCAGTTCTCCTGCTTTGGCCTCTTGAGTAGCAGGGACTACAGGCATGTACCACTATGCCTGGCTAATTTTTTGAATTTTTGGGAGATAGATAGGTTATCACTTTGTTGCCAGGTTTGTCTTGAACTCCTGGGCTCAAGCAATTCTCCCACCTCAGCCTCCCAAAGTGTTCAGATTACAGGCATGAGCCACTGCATCCGATCTGGTCGCTCTTTTCATAAGGAGCCCACTCAAGTTATCGTGTTGGGGAGTGGAGGTGTGTTGGATGTGACTGTAGTTGCTCCTGATAGAGGCTCCTGGGTTCTCAGCTACAGGGTGACAGCATATTAGGGTGAATTGCGTGGGATCTGTTGACTTCCCAAGTGGTGGCCTTGACCAAGGCTCTGGTTCTCCACATGGGAGTGACCCAGAGGAGGCCAACGCTGCTCTCTCTGGTTTCTGGGGCCATTGCACGTTCAGGGGCTGGAATTTCCCCCAGAGTGGGCGAGTCTGCTGCATAACTGGTGCTTCTTCATCTGAAGGAGGCATGTAAGTATCTCTGCCAGATGGCGTTTGGCATTCCCTTGTTCTCGGGTTCCATTGTCACCCTGGCCTTTTGGGGAAGACTTCTGAGAGGCAGGGGAGGAGACTAACTTAGGTCAGAGTCTCCAGGGGCAGAGCCTGAAACAGGCATTCTGGGCAAGAGCTGTGTTGAGGGAGTGCTGTCTGGGGAATCCTGTAAGGGACTGAAGAAGGAAAAATAGGGCGGCAGGAAGCTAAGCAAAGATGTGGACTCAGCTGAGGTCTAGCCTCAGCCTATCCAGGAGCATAAATGATGCTGCAGAGTTGTCCAACCTTGAGGCACAGAGACTGGTCAGTTCTAACCCCAAGTCAATGAGTCATTGGCTGAGAGCTGCCCTGGGGGGTAGGGATTAGCCTCCCGGGCCCTTCTGGACCCCATGAGGGCTCCTGTGGGTCATGGGCAATTCGCAGACCCTTTGTTAGCAGCTGTTAGCAGCTGTTAGCAGCTGGGGATGGGAGCATCACTGGCCAGAGGGATCTGAGCAGAGCACCAACAGCATCTAGGACAGAGAGACGATGGGAACTGGTGCCCTAGCGTGGTCCTCATCCCCTCCCTCTCTGTGGGGGTCCCTCTAGAATGTGACCGTGAGCTTCCATCTCTTTCCAGGTTGAGCCCAGGGTAGAATCCATCAAAGAGAACCAGGATCCTGGGTGTTGAAGCTTCCAGGCTACAAAAAGAGGGATTCCGAAGACCATCAGTATCTGGAGCTTGGGTTACAGCTCTCTTTCTCTCTGTTAGTTTGGGCTCAGCAAAGGCAGAGGAAGGGGAATCACTCCCTGCCACCTGTGTGCTGTTGGTGGAGGGCTGGAAACAAAGTAAGAAATCACCTCTTTCTCTTCTAAGGAGGACAGCTTCCCTCCAGGTCCTTTTGATGGAATTAGGAGCTCCCTACAATGGCCTTCCTACAGGGAAGTCTTTGGCCTTTGATTTCCCTTCAGCAAAAGGCCAGGATAGGGAATGCTGGCATCGCCTGTTACAAAGCGGCACTTTCTTTCTTTTCTTTTCTTTTTGTTTGAGATTAGTCTTGTTCTGTCACCCAGCCTGGAGTGCAGTGGCTCAATCTCCGCCTCCCAAGTTCCAGGGATTCTCCTGCCTCAGCCTCCCGAGTAGCTGGGATTACAGGTGTGCGCCACCACGCCCAGCTAATTTTTGTATTTTTAGTAGGAATGGGGTTTACCATGTTGGCCAGGCTGGTCTGGAACTCCTGACCTCAGGTGATCTGCCCACCTTGGCCTCCCAGTGCTGGGATTACAGGGGTAAGCCACTGCGCCTGGCCCCAAGCAACACTTTTTATAAATGTCCATGTGCCTGGCTCTGCATGGGAAAAATACAGGAAGATAAATTCTTATTCTTTTGGTGTTTGAAATATCAAATTAGTTAGGGCAGGAGTGGGGAGAGAAAGGGAGGGGTTGTCTGCTGGATTTAATTGGTTGTCGTCTGTCTGACTGCCTCAAGGGAAAGGAGACGGGGTGTGTAAGGAAGGCAAGCACATGGAGAAGAGAAACTTGTATTGCCAAAGGACCACGTTTAGAGTCCTGGGCCAAGTTCTTTTCGTATTAGTGCATCTGATCTCCATGGCAAGCCTTTGAAGTAGGTGGTATCTCCAGTTCGTAGCTCAGGGACCAGAAGCTCCCAGCTCAGCCTACCTGAGGAGGCTGCAGATCTAGGCAATGGCAAAGACAAGTTTCAAACTCAAGCCTGGTTGCCTCTTATAGCTCGTGTTATCTTGCCGCTAAACCAATAGGGCTTGGATATCTAATTCTGGGAGCACTGGGGTGGCTGAAGGGGGAGGTCAGGGCCATGAGGGTGTGGTGGCCCACAGTAACTCTGGACAGCCCAGCTTATCCCAGGCCCCAAGGGCTTGAGTGTCTCCCTGAGTGAACTCCTCTACTGCACTCAGGCTCCTCTTCTCATTACCCGCCTGTGCTACATACCCACAGGCTGGAGTCCCCCAGCCCAATGCCACGTCATATCTTCTCTATGTTTATTTTGAGACACCTCCTCCCTGAAGCCTCCCTAGTGATATAAAGGCCAAGAGTAAAGCACCCCCATTCCACATGCCTGGCATCCACCACTGACTGCAATCACATCTGTGCTCAGTGACCCATGCGTTCACTCTGTGCCAGCCTGAGTGTCTGTGCCTGCCCAGTGGTTTCTTGTACACCCACTCAGAATGCCACGCCTAAATGTGTTTTTAACACCTGCTCTGTGCTGGGCACTGCTGAAACTAAAAAAAAAGAAAAGAAAGAAACAAGATGCAATGATGTCACGGTGCTGAAGTGAAGGAACGTACACGTGGACAGCTAATGGCCCGAGGACAGCATAGGGGATGGTAAAAGTCCAGACTCTGGACTTGGGCAAATCTGGGTTCATATTCTGGCTCTGCTGTTTCTTAGCTTTGGGATCCCTGGTAAGTTAATCCGCCTCTTTGCATTTCAGTTTTCTTGTCTGTGCAAAGGGGATAATAAAATCTAATCTCGTGGGGTTACTCTAAGGTCTAAAGGAGATGAGGCATGGGGAAGCACCAACTCCTCTTGTAGCGAAAGTTCACGGACAGTGAGTGTTCCCGAGCATTTGTGGACACAAAAGCATTGAGTGAGAGGAGTGGTGCTGGTAACAAGGTCAGTCTAATCTAGAACTTTGCTGACTCAAGAGTTTGGCTGTAGAAGTGGGTAGAGGGTAGGAATGGGGTTTGCTTTGGAAGACGTTGGGGCTGCATAATTTCCCCCTCCTCTTCCAATTTTAGGACCTAATTCCACCTTTGAAGGCCCCTTGACTTTCTTCTCTGGCTGTGCCCGGCACAGAGCGGGGAAAAAAGCACCCTTCTTGCCAGCTGCTTTTTCCAGACTTGACATGTTTATGTCCCTGGGCATAGGGAGGGCTCCAGGGTGCACAGGCCACCATCTGCTAGAGCTGCCACGCCTGGGCCCAGCACCAGCCCAGTCTTGGGACCCCATGCCCAGTTTTTGGCAGCTTCCTGGGCTGGGAGAACCCAGGCCTGAGCCGGGTGACCTCGCAGCTGTGCCTTCCACCCCTTAGGGGCTTGTGTTTGTGTCTCTTTTGGGGGCCTTCCTGGCTGCTGGGCAAATGGCCCACTGTCCTTCACTACCAGCAGCTCACATTGCCCAGCCTGTGCCAGTGGTTGGCAAGGGGTTCTCAACCAAGAGGCCTGGTATCCTAGTGTCTCTTGCATGTGCAGCTGCCTGCGTGCCACCCAGGGCCGGGGACCCACGTGGGGGTGGGCTAAGCCACTGGTCTCCACCTCCTGGGACTTGGCCAGCTTCCCCATTTCTCTCTGACAGGTCTGGAAACTCCTTGAAAGGTATCTATGCTCATGTGAGTCCAAGGGGGAAACTGGACAAGTGTCTCGGAAAATAGAGATGCTTGTTAAATTCTACGGAAAGGATGTTTGACATTATGGGAGGTGGTAGGTTTTCTAGCCTGACTTCCTGGAAAAGTACTCAGCTTGTGATGATGATGATGATGGTGATGATCATGATGAGCCAGGCACTGCGCTCTCTCCTGTCATCCTTTCTCAGGCTCAGCAACCCAAGGAAGTGCATACTGTAATCCCCTCCTAGGAGAAAGACAGGCCCTGGGGAGTTAAATGACTATCCTATGGCCTACAACTGTTGAATGGCGGCACTGGAAGTTGAACCAGGTCTTACTCTAATGCCTGTGCTTTTTTCTTTTTTTTCTTTTTTTTTTTTTGAGACAGAGTCTCACTCTGTAGCCCAGGCTGGAGTAGTGCAGTGGCGCGATCTCAGCTCACTGCAACCTCCGTCTCCCAGGTTCAAGCAATTCTCCTGCCTCAGCCTCCCGAGTAGCTGGGATTATAGGCATGCACCACCACACCCGGCTAATTTTTGTATTTTTTTTTTTTTAAGTAGAAACGAGGTTTCACCATGTTGTACAGGCTGGTCTCAAACTCCTGACCCCAGGTGATTCACCCACCTCGGCCTCCCTCAGTGCTGGGATTACAGGCATGAGCCACCGTGCCTGGCCATGCCTATGCTTTTGACCTTATACCACACTTCAGCCCCACACAATGCTTTGTGGAACTCTGGGATCATTTATATCGGAGCTACAGAGGAGACCTCAAACAAGTAAGGAGTACTTCTCCATTTTATAGGATGAAAAACTGAGGCTGGTGGTCAGAGCACCCTCAGTGCAGTGCTCATGCCAATATAGGACCTCAGTGAGGGTCCTAACCTCCTGGGGTGAGCTACAGAGTTGCTGAGACACTGTGTGCATTTTAGCAAAAGCTCTACTGTGTGTTTTAGAAACTTCCAATGTAGGAAGATACAGGAAAGAGAGGAATTAGCTAGAGTTGGTCTAGGAATGAGATGTACTGGCTGGGAGGCCCCTTAATCCCCCTCAGTCAGGGACCAGGACCATCATCTTCTGGGGGGACTCCTATCAATGCCCCCAATCCACACACAAGTGCTGCAGACAGCCTTTAAAAATGTGCATGTGCGCCCGCGTATAGGTGCCACCGTTCGTTTAAGGCCAGGGCCCTTCTTGCCCCACCACCCCCCACACACCTCCCAGGGCTCACACCCACCTCCACTGCCCTCTTGCCCTTCCACTGCCCTTGAGTCCCATGCACCAGCTGTGCGGCAACACCCTGTTTTCCTGAACGAGGGCCAGGCTGCATCCCTGTGTCCTGGCTCACACAGACCCTTCATGACTCTGCTAGATTCTCCCCTTCTCAGAGAAGCCTCCTCATGCCACCTCTTGCGGACATCATCTCCCCTGCTCTCGTCCACACATGGACTCTGTGCCCAGTCTGCAGCAGCCCCTGAGTCCCAGTTATGTGCTGCTGTGTGTGTCTTGCCTCCAGGACTGAGATCTCTTGAGGCAGGAACTATGTTGCAAATATTCAAAAGAATGCCCCAAAGAGCTGTGTGTGTATGATCCCTGGTGCACAGAGTAGTTGCTCAATACATTTTTGTGGAGTCCAGTTCAAAAGGGAGCAGGGGCTGAAAAGTCAGGTTGTGAAGGGAGCTGAGTGTCAGCACGGTTATGGGAGTGGGAGAGTAAGAGGAGGGAAGGGGCTTGGCAGCCAGTATTTTATGGTATTTAGGAAAAAGCAATCAGGTACCTATTTGGCCACCACACCCCACTAATTCCAGCGTCAAATTGGATCACATTCTGGGAAAGGGGTCACTTGAGAACTTGTCTTCCCAGGGCCCAGGAGAGAACAAGGAGAAGTGGGAGGTTCCCAGCCCTAGAATAAATAATCGAGTCAATCTCAGGTTTAACTCCCTTTGACCTTGTGTCCCTGACACTGCTACCAGGAGGTCCCGGGGCCAGCAGGTTCTCTCTGTGTGCCAGTTCCCCATCCCCACCCCTCTGCAGGGAGCTGGGAGGCTCCGTGCATCCCAATGCCGGCTGGCCCAGCTGGAAACAGCTGTGCACAGCACAAACATGCACAGCACATGCCAGGCGCTGACCTGTGCAAACACAAGTAGAATTATAGCCGCCCATAAACAAATTAGCATCCTTTAAAAGGTGAAAAGCTCCATAAAATGTCTGGGTTTTGTTTACGGCTCCAAGGTGGGGTGGCAGGGAGCTGGATTAAATCACCGAGGTGCCCATGTAGCACGGGCTCTCTTTTCTCCTCTCACCTCCCCCCACCACCCTTGTGGGCACACACAGACCCGGGCGCACACTCACATGCACACGCCGCCCTGCCTGCAATGGCCGCTCAGTCCGTCCTGCCGTTGTTCCTGCCAGCCCGGGTCCCAGCAGGTGTTCCCTAATTAGCAATCTCTTCATTTCCAATCAAAGCACAAAGCGGCCCCAAAAGCCCGTCTTTATGAGGGAGCCGAGCAGCGGCTAGGGATGTGCGGGGGGGATAATTGTCTTCGCCAGTGGCGGCAGTAAGCGGGCTGGCTAATTCATTATTGTAATAACTTTGCTTGTCCTTGGGGAGGTGTGGGTGGGGGAGGGAGGGAGGGGAAGGGGGAAGGGACTGAGTGTGGCTGAGGGTGGGGTGGGTGAGGGTCTGGGGCCAAGGGATGGGAGTCAGAAGAGGGAATGACGGACACACCTGTTTGCGGCCCTCCTTGCAGGGAGCCCTCCCTCTCATTGTGTACCCATTCCCCACAGCAGGCCAGGATGGGTCCTGGTTCTGAGGGAGGCTCTGGGATCTAGGAAGCAGGGCGGCGTTTACCCTCTGGGGCCCAAGGGCTGGGAGCCAGGCTGCTGTCTTCCCAGGACCAAATCCCACGAACTCCTGGCCCTATGTTTTCATCCTGCCTGACACAGTGGCAGAGGGGCTCCAGTTAGAGTGTCCAAGGAGCATCCCTACACTGTTGTTGGCAGAGCCATATAGGTGACAACTCAAAGATCCCCTAACCCAAAGCAGGAACTAACCACGAAGGTGCCTATAAGTACCCCTAAAAAGAGGCCATCGTAGCCGCTGGCCCGGGTTGCCCCCACACTCTGTCCTGGTGTACTTGCCCTGACCTTTTCCTGGAGTAAGAGGTGGGGGACTGCTCCCTGGCAGCTGGCGTGCAAGTAGACTAAGAATCGAGGAAGGGAGGATTGCGGTGGCTGGGTCGATAGGGGGCTTTGGGAAGCTTTAGGACTCCAGCTGAGCCCCCATCAGAAACAAAACACAGGTATGGAGGAAGCAAGGGCAGTGTCCCTGGTGGAGGAAACTGTGTGAGCAAAGGCTCAGGGTAAATCCTGAACCTGAGGACAAAGGGAGGCAGGTGTGGGGGATGGAGGGAGGGGTATGCCAGGGAGTCCTGGGAGAATCTGGGAACACAGGGTGGGTGGGGCTGGCCATGGAAGAGCTGAGTGGCAGGCTGGAGACTCAGTCATCATCTCTTGTACCCCCAAATCAATAGCAGTAGCAGCCCCAGCTAGAGAGCGTGTGGATGGCCTTGCCCTGCCCTGGAGAGACGGGGTTAGTTAGGTAAGCCCTCAGTTTCTGGGGACAGCCTGTCCTAGGTCACACTGGAACTTGGAGGAGATGGTCAAGATAGGAACCTACCAGATGGCTAAAGAGGAAGGGATCATCTCCCCGTACTCCTCCTTCTCCCCTGAAGCTGCCATCCCAAATCCTGGCCATGTGACACTTGTTAAGGATGTTAGAAACGACTTCTGACCAGCCTTGGCGTGACTCCTGGCAGCTTTTCTCTGAGTTCTGGGCATTTCCCCGGCCTGAGTGCCTGGTGGTGATTGGCCAGTGGTAGTGGTTGTGGCTCCAGGATCAGAAGACCTAGAGTCAAATCCTGGCCCCATCTGTGAATGCACCTTTGTGTCTCAGTTTCCTCATCTGTAAAATGGGGATGATAAGAGTAGCTGCCTCACATGAACTAACACGGGTGACGTGCACAGCACAGCGCCGGCTCATGTAGTGAGGGTTCCTAATGTGTTCTCTGCTGCTCTTAAAGATATGAGAAGAAGGAGGTGGGTGTGTGGGGGTGGGGAGGGGCTATCAGAGCTTCACTTCCTTCCTTTACCCATTTTTCCCCCACCTGGGAAGTGCAATGGAGAAGGCTGAATATGGATGCTCTAAGGTTCTCTGGTTGAAGGACAACAGAGAGCTGGGGATATGCAGCTGCCTGTCCTCTTGTCCAGGGGGCTAGCTGATTTGGAGATCTCAACATCACCCTGGCAGCAGCAACCAGGAGGCCAAGGCCCAGCCCTGTTCCAGCTCAGTGCCGCCTCTTTCTGCTTGGTTTGGGCCAGGAGGCCCTGTGGCAGCATTCTGGTCCCTTCTCCTGCGCCAGGAGGGCAGCCACATCCCTGGCTTTGCTCACCAGGAGTCCCCCACCCCCAATCTTGGTCTGGCCCACAGAACTGAGTTTAGAAGTCCAAGTGCCCAGCGCCCAGTCATCTCAATACTCGTTTCCTGAGGACTTTGTGGCTTCAGTGTCTAGCTTTCATCCTAGCTTAAGAAAATCTAGGAGCCAGCTTTCTGTCCCCTCCCCAACCCCAATTTACAGATCACTTTACAATAGCCTTTCAACAAATATTTATGAAGCATCTATTATGTGCTTGGTGGGAGAATCTGATGCTACACCAATAAAGGAGAGGATGATTGGAGTAGCCTCTCTCTTGGGATGGAGAAGGCCTCTCTGCAGAGGTGACATGTAAGCCTCCATCCACCCAAGGAACCTGGAGGGAACCAAGTTAGAATCTGCGTGGGCCGGAGCAGTTCTGTCCAGTGGAAATGCAATGCAAGCCACATGTGTAATTTTAAATTTTCTGGTAGCCACACTTCTAAAATTTTTGAGACAGGGTTTCAAAAAGGCTGGAGTGCAGTGGCACAATCACAGCTCACTGCAGCCTCTATCTCCTGGGCTCAAGGCATCCTTCTGCCTCTGCCTCCTGAGTAGCTGGGCCTACAGGATGCACCACTACATATATATATATTTTTTTAGTGGAGACAAGGTTTTGCTGTGCTGCCCAGGCTGGTCTGAAACTCCTGAGTTCAAGCAATCCTCCTGCCTTTGCCTCCCAAAGTGTTGGGATTACAGTCATGAGCCACTGCACCAGGCTATATTTTTTTAAGTCAAAAGAAACAGTTGAAATCAGTTTTAATAATACATTTTATTTAACCCAATATATCAAAATATTATCATTTCGACATGTAGGTAATATTAAAAAAAAAATATTACAGAGATATTTTACCTTCTTTTTCTTGTGCTAAGTGTTTGAAGTCTGGTATTTATCTTACACTTCCAGTACTTCCCAGTTTAGACTGGCTGCATTTCACACGCTCAGTGTCGTCACCTGCGGCTCTCGGCTACCATGTTTGACTGGGCAAGTCTACAGATTAGGAGCACAAACTCTGCAGCCACTTGCTAGCTGTGTGACCTTGGACAAGCTGCTGAACTGCTCTGTGCCTTAGTTTCTCTATCTGTAAAATGGAGCAGGAATAGAAGCCCTACCTTGGAGTTGTTAGGAGAACTATAGAAGCTCCCAAACGTACAGGGCTGAAATAGTGCCTGGCAGGTAGAAAGTGCTAGCTAAATGTTAGCTATTAATAAGAATTAGTAAAATAAGAATAATAAATCTCTGAAGGACAAACAGTCCAGGCAGAAACCAGCAGAATGAAGAGCAGGAAGCCAAAGGGACCTGGGTGGGCGGCGAGAGGGACAGAGGAGGCCAGTGGGGTCCAAGATCATCATGTCCAGCCTCCAAGGTCTCGGTTTCCTTTTCAGTTCCATGCACAGAGCTCAAGAACATACTATGGAGAGAGAACTCTAAGGCCCAAGACTTTGACACCTGTTCCCAGGTGAAGGGATGGGGTGCAAGTCCTGGGTGGACGGCCCGGTGTACCCCTCCATCTTCCTCATCTTGCTCTGACTCCAAAACTGTTGCATGCCTCGTGCTCACAGCCGCCTGGGAAGCACAGGGCATCAGCTGGAGGGGGAATATTAATGATTCAATTTTCAACTGGGTTCCACTCCAGGGCCTCGCCTGCGACATGCATTTTTAATCATAACAAAACAGAATGACAAAGGGAGTCATTTGCAGCAAGGCAGCCCCTGCTGGCTGGCCCCCCTGAAGGGTCTGAGGTGGGGAGGGGTGGCTGGCCCCGAAGACATTAAAGATGTCTCCCCAACTTCAGAGAGTTTGTAGCTGTGGTCTAGCCTCTGGCCCTGCTGTGCTGTACAAGCCATTTTCTTTGGGCCGCCTCCTTTCCCAAAGTGGGGCTGCTGGGTTGGGGGAACCAGAAACACTTGGGTGCCATTAACTAGGGCTGGTAGAAGCTGGGGGCAGCAGAGATTTGACCATCTCCTTAGGGTTTCCGCTGGTCTGTGGCAGGGACAGGGAGCCACGTGGTGATGGGGGCCCTGTGGGTATGGAGGTGACTCTGAGGCCCGAGGTGACTCTTCATTCTCTGAGACTCTGTGAGGCATAGGGGTGTATTCCTGAACCGGCCTTCTGGGCCGGCCTTGCCTTGGTAGTACCTGGTGATTGGCCAGCCCCTCTCTGATGAAGTTCCCTATTGGTTCCCCTTAGTTCACCCACCACTGGGTCCTGGCCCATCCTGTTTGGCAACTCGCTTTGCACTGAGTCCATTTGGAATGCTCTCCTTCACTGATCTCCTTGAATCTCCATTAGCCAATCTCCCAGGCTCTTTTCTGCCAGCATTACTCATTGTCTGCACCACTGCCTTGGCACCTCTGCTGCCCTCTGACCAACCCTCTGTTCATTCACTCAATCTCTGAGCCAGTATATACTCAGTATATACCAGGCACTGTGCCTGGCTGGCTCAGTCTGGTGGGGAAGGCAAACTGGAAGCCGCTGTATGGACAGTGGTGTAGCAGGGTCACAGAAGAAGCTGTAGGGATGAGTACAATTTAAGGTACACATGTTATTTATTTAACTAAGATTTATAAAGGACCTACTATGTGCCAGGCACTGAATGCTGTAGTGCAGTGGTAGACAAAGCAGACATGGTCCCTACTTTCACAGAGTGTACAGTTAGGTGAAGAGGAAACAAACCAGCAGGTGTTCCATGCTTCTTTTTAGATCCTCCCTATGTCTTGTACACAGTGGGTGCTCAATAAATGATTGCTGATTGGTGGGTTCTAAGCTGGCAAATTCTCCAACTATGCCATCTCTTCTCCCCACCAAGGCTTTGTGTTTTTGAAGTTGGCTCCTAAGTTGGACTTTTACCTTTTGGGCTGTCCCCTGTCCTGATTCTGCAAGCTCTGGTTTCGGGTGTCATAAGTTAATCACACCAACCAGCATTCACTGAATGCTCATGATGCACCCAGTGCTTAGCACTTGGTGGGTATAGTTAATATCATCTTATGTAATTGTCACAACAACCCCAGAATAGCTTCTACTATTCAACCTGTTTTACCAAAGGGGAATATGAGGCACAGAGATGTGAAGTCACTTATCCAAGATTGCACAGCAAATAATGGGCAGAGCTGGGATATAAACCCAAGCACTCTGGCCCCAGAGTCTGTGCTGTAAACATGCCATGTCATCCTGTGGCTTCCTCTTACCAAGTGGAAAGCAGGTCAGAAAGACCCCTTTTCACCCAATCTTCAGAATCTTGCTGCCTTTTAGTTGACGGAGAGCCATTATCAGGTGGGTCCAGGCTGTCCACATCCTTCAGGAATCATGGAATGTCAGTGCTGAGGGTCCTTAGAAGTCCTCTCCTGCACTCCTCTCATGTTTCAGCCAAAGGAACCAAGGCTCAGCCATGGAAAAAGACTGGCCCAAGGGCTCAAGACCAAGTCTTGGCTGAGAGGCCCCGTGTGTCCACAGCCCCAGGATGACTTCCTGAGCATGGTTTTACATGGTTTACTAGAGAGCAGGCAGCAGATGGCTGGTCTTGGATGGAGAGGCAGAAAGGCCCATGACCTTGCCTCTGCACCTGCCCCTCTGCAGTCCTTGAAACTAACCAGACCCTGATTCCTGGGCTTTCAGGCCCCCTGGTCTCTGACACCCTCTTCATAGCTGGGACCTCCCGCTCCCTTCCTTCCATTGTCTTTCCTGCTGAGGTGACAGAAACCAGCAGCCTGCACTTCTCCCCAGGATCCCCAGGGCAAGAGCAGGAGTGAGAAGCCACTGACAGCTCAACTGCAGGAGCTGCAGTTCCCTGGGGCATCTGCCTGGGGGGCGCTACCCACTCTTCACTGACTCACTCACTTATTCATGCATTCTAGCAAATGTCCTAGCGTGTGTTAGGTGTGGGATGCAGTAGTGAACAAGACAATCGAAAGTCCCTGTTTCTGTGTATCTTACATTTATGGGGGTGGGGGACGGAGGAGACAGACAAAATAGCCAAGATGGTGAACACATTTAGTGTATTAAACAGGTAAGTGCCATAGAGAACTAGTAAAGGAAAGAAGCTAGGGCGACCCCCACTGTCCTTCCCTATCCCTGTGGGAGGTGAGGGAGAGAGCCCTGCACAATTCCAGAGAAGAGATTCAAGCAGAGGGTACATGTAGGAAGTGCAAAGGCCCTGAGGTAGGAATGGAACAGGGGTGTTCAAGGCACAGCCAGGCCATTCGCCGGCTTGGTGTGGACTAGGAGAAGCATAGAAGGAGATGCAGAGAGAGCGAATCTAGGCATGGACACCTTGGGATGCCACTGACTAAAGGTGCCAGTGAGAGACAGAAGTCACTTGCAGTGGCCAAGACTCTGCTGCGGCTGAGGTATCCTGTCCCATGATGTGGGAGGGCAGATCTGGCATCTAACTTGGCAGAGGTAGAGGACTTTCCCCATGGAGCTGGCCTCCCCAGACTGTCCTGGGTGGCGCAGGATGCGATGTGACAGAGGTGTTAGGTAGGAAGGTAGGAAGCGTTCGTGGTGGTAGGTGCTCCTGTTTGTTCAACTCCTGCCTCCAGATCAAGGGAGTTTCAGAAAAAGACAGGTTCACTCACACCTTGTGACTTCCTCTCACCTTGTATGGTGCTGTAGGTGGAATCCATAGAACCTTCTAGAAAATGAGCAATGGGTCGGTGTGTGTGTGGGTGGGGAGTGGATGGGGAAGGGCGGGTGCTTGACTGTTCACCCGAAGCTTTGTCAGCAAGCTTTCACCTTGGAAATAATATTTCTCTTTGCTCCAGCAAAGGGCTTCTCAAAACTGTGGCTCCCACAGCTGTCCTAGGAAGGAGGCCTTGGTGGATCACCAACTTTTCTAGGAACTCTGAGATCCTGGTCCTTGTTCTGAGGGGGACTGTGCTGAGAGCACACCCTCCATGAACACTGCTTCCTTTGCCCAATCCTACTCCTACTGCCACGGCCTCGGGTAGGAGTCCCTGACGCAGTGTAGGGTTTTGTGTGGACACAAGCCCCGGGGCCTTGGCCATCTTGCCCGATGGGGCCTGCAGCTTCTGCTTTCCATGCGAGCTTACATCGCCTCCTCCTTCCTTCCTGCAGCCGCCTCTCTCTGATTTAAGGGCAGGTTTTATTCCCGAGCTGCCTCGGGGCCCCTCTTTCTGATTGCATTAAAGTCTCTGCAATTCTCCCCTCATTAATGATTGGCATATTTTTACCTCTCACTAAAGGAGCTTCAAGGCGACTCCCAGGGGGCCCTACTCTCCGAATGAAACAATTTCATCCTGCTCCAGATACGCATTAAAAAGGGTTTGTCAGGATCTTATCACCAGTTAGAGAAAGCTAATCAAATTACTTCTATTTATTAGCTGGTACAGCAGTGTGTCATTCCATCAAGCCCTGGCCCTGACTCCAGCCCGGGTGGGCATGGAGCAAGCACCCAGGCACCCTGGCTGCTGGAGGAGAGAGTGCCTGACGGGAGCCCGCTGCCCAGCCTCTCTGCCCTGGCTAGCACATTTATGCCAGCCCTGCCAGCCAGGAGAGCTGGGTGAACTACTGGGGCACCAAAACCACGGACATCTGTTATTCATCAAAGGTGGTTCCTCACGGCTGCCTGTGTCTTCTTCTTAGGCAGACGGCACATCTCAACTCCAGGCTGCCTGTCCTTGGCAAAGCTGGGTATGAAATTGCAGCGTATTTATAGGACACATATTCTCCCCTCCTTTCAAAGAGAGGGGTATAGCTTATTTAGTGTTCCTTTAGGAAATAGGTTTTCTTTTTTTAAAGAATAGAAAACAGCAGGCCAGGTGTGGTGGCTCGTGCCTGTAATCCCAGCACTTTGCGAGGCCAAGTTGGGCGGATCACTTGAGGTCAGGAGTTTGAGAGCAGCCTGGCCAACATGGTGAAATGCCGTCTCTACTAAAAACACAAAAAATTAGCTGGGTGTGATGGCCTGTAATCCCAGTTACTCAGGAGATGAGGCAGGAGAATCTCCTGAACTGGGGAGGTGGAGGCTGCAGTGAGCCAAGATTGTGCCATTGCACTCTAGCCTGGGCAACAAAGGGAGATTCTGTCCCACTAACCCCCCCAAAAAGAAAAATAGCATGCATCCCAAATGGACCATGGATCATATGTTGTTACCAGTGTCTCATGTTTTGACAACAAAATGAACATTTGATTCTTTTGTGCTCCATCTTCCAGTTGCCTTATTTTTCCTCTTTCCCAGTGATGAGTATCATGAGTTTATTATGTATCTTTCTAGGACCCTAAATAATGTGTATATCATATCCAAAAATGGCACAACCTAGTGGGTGCAGCTACTCTGAGCCTCTGCTGTGTGGCACCATGGAAATCAGCATGGACTCCACGCTTACGGTTCTGTGACCTAACCTCCCCATGCCTCAGTTTCTCCATCTCCACTACCATCACTTACTTTGTAGGATTTGTGGTGAGGATGAGATGAGATAATGAATGCACTTAATGAAGGACTGGGCACATGGTCAGTGCCCATGAACAGTAGCCATTGTCATTACTGTTGTCTCTACCCCTTCCACCTACACCTCTTGGGGCCCCATGAGCTTCCGTGCTCCACCTCAGATGTGTGTATTCGTACCCACTCAGCTTTTGGCTGCTTATGGACATGTACTATACAGTGTCCAGACAGGCCCCTGTAGACTAGGAGAAGCATAGAAGGAGAGCTGTGTGGACATGTGTGTGCTCTGCAAGGAGCCCCAGAATCCCACAATTCACTGGACAGAGAAAGCAGGCTGGGTGAAAGAATCGGCCAGACTCTCGCCTTGGCCGGGCCCCCCGTAGCAGACCCAGGCTGGGGTAGAAGAGCAGCCCCCCACACCCACCAGCCGGGGGCAAGGGGCTCTCCCAGCTGCCTGGCTGCCTCTATGGCCCCAGGAATGGTTCAAAAGGCTATGCCGCATGCCCCGTCACATCGCACAAAAGGACATATTGATTGGTTTGTAGAAGCATTTCCTGGGGTGCTTTGTATCTCCCTCCCTCGTCGCCCATAATGAAGGAGCTGAGTGCACAGAGGAAGGAGAGGCCGGGACACATCCATCTGGGTGGGATTTCTTCATCTTATCAATCAGGACTTTAATTAGACACATCCGAGAGGGCAGTTCCGTCTCGGGGCAGGCGGCAATCTTTATCAAGCATGCCACATCTCTAATTACTGTGTACTGACAGATAACAATTGGGGGGCAGGGTAGGGAGCCCAGGAGGCCAGGAAAGGACAGCAGGGCCCAGAGAGTGGCCATTCACCCAAGCAGAGTGTCCTTCCGAGACAACCTGGAGGGAATCGCTCTGACTCTATACCCAGGAACTGGGGATATGGCCTCAGATAACACCCCTCTGAGTGATGGCTGGGATGAGGCACAGAGAGTGGCCGGGTCAGGAGACAGACAGATGTGAGCACTCCTGTACCCCCGGCCCGTGCTCCTGACATGCATTTCTTTCTTTTCTTCACATCTGAGTTTCCTTGTTGTTCAGTATTTTTAATGGCATTGTTGAAGGAGCCAGGAAGACCTAGGCTTGAATCCTGTGGTTTGGTCCCTTGGCTTCATGTCAGCCAGCTTATGTGACCTTAGACAAGTGACTTAATCTCTCTGGGCTCAGTTGAATTCACTGCCACATGGAGATGGTCCTGCCTCCTGGTAGGATTGCTGTGGCCGGGAACTGAAATCAGCTGTGTGCAGGAACCTGCGTTCTCTACCTTTCTTCTTTCCTTGTCCATCAGGTGAACGGCTTTCTTGAGGGAGTGAGGAGCAATTCAGGTCATCAAAGGCTAAATACGAAGTCTATTCCTTTCTAGAGTGAATTTCCTGCTTAGCTGTGTTGACAAACCATGAGGGAGGACAAATCTGGACTTTGTAGACAAGGCACCATGCAGCGGGTTGGCAAACTCTGTCATGGGTGAGGGCCCTGGCTGGGAGGTGATGGAAGAGGAATACGCTTCTGCAGTGGAGCTGAACTGCAAGTCTGCTCTCTCCGTTATGAACTGAGGGAGCTCAATCACTGATTCTCCCTGAGCCTCAGTTTCCTCATGAGCAGAATAGATGAATCATCCCTCCTCCCAGGGTTGGAGAAGGGGCATGTGAAGTACCGAGACCCAGCCCACCCCTGCACCCAAGTAGCTGCCCAGAAGGTGGGTCAAGACAGGGTTGCTCCAAGCCCCCTCTATTCTGCGTGCTCCAGCCTCCTGCAAATGGGGTTTTCTCTTGCTCCTTCCTCCCTTCAGGGACTGAGTCTCCTACCTCTGGGCTCCCTTCTCCCCTCTCCTGGGTCCTGGTGTTCCTCAGAAGAGAAGCCTGCACAGTCTTTGCTGAGTGCCCACCACGTTATCTAGACAGCTCCCAGCTCTCCCTCAGCTGGTTCTCAGCCTGGGGGCCTTGTGTCCTGCTGTCTTCATCCCCTCTCCAGCCACCACATTGTGACTACTTTCAGAGATACCTCAACATTCACATCTCATTGGTGGAGGCTTCAGCAAACAGTTCCTGTGCTCCACTCCCTGTGGCCTCCTGGAAGCCTGCAGATTTCACCCAGCACTCCTGCCTCCCTCAGAGCTCTTGTCTCCAGTCTTTGCAGGCTGACATTTCTCTTGAGACTTGGCCTGAAAGCCTTTAATGCTCCTGGCCTCCAGGGTCTCAGGTTAAGTTCCCCAGGGAAGATGGGCCATGAGGTCCCCAGGGAATAGAGGGAGGAAACAAACTACATGCTGGTTCTTTATGATCATTGAATTGATCAAGGCAGTCTTGCTGGTTGGATAGCTCAATCCCTGCTCAGAGAGGTTAGTAAATTAATAAACTGTCTCTGGTGTCCAGTTGGTATTGTTTACCCAAAGGAAGTGAGTAAGACTGGGCACTACAGGTATGGGAACACCTGAGGATGTCTCTGGATAAGAATTCTCACATAAAGCTTTGGCAAACTCATACTTGTCCTTCTCCAGGCTGGCAGCATAAAACCTGTTGGAGAATGGTGAGGAGTTGGAGGTGGTACTCTTGCAAGAGTCCGCATGTCCCCGAGATTGCCCAGTGAGGCCGTGGCCTGGACGTGGGCTGATGGGGACCCAGGGAGGAATTTCAGAATGCTAGGTGGGTTGGGACATGGGAGGGCAGGTGGTGGTGGCGGTGATGTGGGTATACAGAGAAGGATAAGGAGAAGCCTCACCTTAAAGACATCAGAGTGTATTTGGTACAATGTGGCTAACACACAGGCCCCTTTAGAGAATAACAAAGGGCCCTGCTGGGTGGCGTCAGGAGAGTTCCCAGGAAGGAGTCAGCACGATGGGCCTGAGTGGCAAGAGGCCTTCCCAGGGGTGAACAGCCTTCTCCCTCCAGCTCTCGAAATCAGACACACCTTTCAGAAGAGGTGGCATTCTGGCAGGGGAGAAGGAACAGAATGGGCAAAAGTGAGGCACAACAGGGAACTTGATGACAGCCCTAAGCAAGCCTGTAGGAAAAGCCCACTGAGCCCCCAGGCCACTCTAAGACCAGGGAAATACTGCTGATTACAGTAAGGGCATTCTCCCACCTGACACCTGTCATGATGCTGATGCTCCCACTTACAGGTGCCATGGTCACCTCCATTCATCCAGGTGAGGAGCCTGAAGTTCAGACAGGCAAAGAGAGCAGCAGGCATGGCTGTCTGCTTAAGGTTATAGGCTATGGAGCCAAAGACCTCTGGTTTGAATTTGGTCCACATGAGCTTTGATTTCCCCATCTGTAAAGTGGGAATAGTAAGGTCCATGCCACAGGGTTGTTGGATGTCATGTCAACCACTTAGCATATCTCCTGGCATGATTCCTAACAGGAACTTGACAAATAATAACTGTCTTGTTTCTTTAGAAAATTCTTGTTGAGCATGGGCATTGTGATAGGCTCTGGGATCACAGCAGTGAACCTGACAGTCACGTTCCTGCTTTCAAGGCCTTTATGTTCCAGTAGAAAGATAGACAGGGATCGAGTAAGCAAAGAATGAGATCATTACAAATTAGACTAAACTGCATTGAAGGAAATGAATAAGGTGATGGAGTGGATAGGAGAGATGAAGGGATCCAGAAGATCCCCTAGACAGGGCATTCAGGGAAGGCCTCTCAGAAAGGACTGAGGAGCAAGGAAGATTCAGCCATGCCAAGAGCAGCCCAGGCAGAAGGAACAGTGAATACGAAAGTCTGGGTCTTCAGAATGTTAGAGGAACAGAGATGAGTTGAGCCAAGTGAGAGGGAGGGTGGTCCAAGAAGATGTTGGAGAGACAGATTAAGCAGAGCCTTGTACATCCTGGCAAGGAGTTTGTAGTTTATTCTAGGTATGGCAGAAAGTCATGGGATGGTTTTAAGTAGGGGAGTAATGGCATGATGCCATCAGTGATTGAGAATATGGACTCTGAAGTCAGACTGTTTGGATTCGAATCCAACAAGTGTAACCGACTCCCTTAAACTTAGTGTCTTAAAATAACAACAATCCTTGCTTTTGCTAACAAATCTGAAATGTGAGCAGGGCTTGGGGAGAGTGACTTGTCACCACACCTTGCAGTATGAAGCTGGGGTGGCTCAGCTGGAGCTGGAGGTGATGCCCACTTACATGTGTAGCAGGTGGTGCTGGCTATTGACTGGGAACTCAGTCGAGGGGACTGTCAGTCAGTGGCCTCTGTTCCTCTCCACATGGGCCCCTCCACAGGGCTGCTTGGGCTTCCTCACAGCATGGTGATTAGGTTCCAAGAGCACATGTTCCAAGCTGCATGGCTTCTTCTGACCTAGCCTTAGAAATCATGCATCATCATTTCCACTTCATTCTGTTGATTAAGCTAGTCACTAGGGCGAACCCAAATTCAAGGGGACAGAAATAAAATCATTAATTTGTAGGAGGAGTAGTAAAGAATGTTCAGCCATGAACTACAGAAATTTGGAGAGGTAGATTAAATCAGAGACAGATCAGGCAAACCTTTAGGTAATGGTAAGACATTTTAATTTAAGTGTAATGTGAAGTCACTGGATGATTTTAGGGAGGGAGTGATGTCAAATGAAGTGGGAGATAGACTGAATTTGAGGATTAGACTGCCAGGGTTTGAATGGTGCCTGCAGCAATAATTATTAGCTTCAGAAACGTTTCATTACTTCTCTGGGCTCAGTTTTCTCATCTGTAAAATGAGATCAGTAACAGTACTAACCTCAGAGGGTGCTTGTGAGGATGAAATAAATTTAATTCTTGTAAAAGACTTAGAATAATGCCTGGCACGTGTTATGTACTCAAAATATTCATTATTGTTATTAGCTTTGTGCTTTTATTTATTTATCTTTAAATATTTTTTCCATAAGTTATTGGGGTACAGGTGGTATTTGGTTATATGAGTAAAATCTTTAGTGGTGATTTGTGAGATCCTGTTGCACCCATCACCCGAGCAGTATACACTGCACCATATTAGTTGTCTTTTGCCGCTTGTCCCCTCCTACTCTTCCCCACAAGCCCCCAAAGTCCATTGTATCATTCTTATGCCTTTGAATCCTTATAGCTTAGATCCCGCATATCAGTGAGAACATATGATGTTTGATTTTCCATTCCTGAGTTACTTCACTTAGAACAATAGCCTCCAGGCTGGGCATGGTGGTTCATGCCTGTAATCCCAGCACTCTGGGAGGCTGAGACAGGTGGATCACCTGAGGTCAGGAGTTCAAGACCAGCATGGCCAACATGGCAAAACCCCATCTCTACTAAAAATACAAAAAATTAACCAGACATAGTGGCGGGCACCTGTAGTCCCAGCTACTGGATCACCTCAGATGATCCACCCATCTCAGCCTCCCAGAGCGCTGGGATTACAGGCATGAGCCACCATGCCCAGCCTGGAGACTATTATTCTAAGTAAAGTAACTCAGCTACTTGGGAGGCTGAGGCAGGAGAATGGTGCCTCAGCCAGCTGAGTAACAGTCAGCAGAGTAAACAGACAACCCACAGAGTGGGAGAAAATCTTCACAACCTATTCATCTGACAAAAGACTAATATCCAGAATCTACAATGAACTCAAACAAATCAGTAAGAAAAAACCAAACAATCCCATCAAAAAGTGGTCTAAGGACATGAATAGACAATTCTCAAAAGAAGATACACAAATGGCCAAGAAACATGAAAACATGCTCAACAGCACTAAAGATAAAGGAAATGCAAATCAAAACCACAGTGCGATACCACCTTACTCCTGCAAGAATGGCCATAATCAAAAAATCAAGAAACAATAGATGCTGGCGTGGATGCTGTGATCAGGGAACACTTTTACACTGCTGGTGGGAATGTAAACTAGTACAGCCGCTATGGAAAACAGTGTGGAAGTTCCTGAAAGAGCTAAAAGTAGAACTACCATTTGATCCAGCAGTCCCACTACTGAGTATCTACCCAGAGGAAAAGTGTTGTCCTTTTAAACACTTGCTCTAGCTGCTCTGTAGAGGAGGAATTGCAAAGTAGCTTGAATAAGATCAGAGAGACCCAATTAATAAAGCCAAGACTTGAATTCAGACCTTCCAGGCACTCTGCTCACATTTGTTTTTTAGGTAGGTACTATGTGCCAGGCTGTGTGTCTTGCTTTCCCAGGGCTGCTGTCACAAATTACCACACACCAGGTAGCTTCAAACAACGGAAATGGATTCTCTCGTAGTTCTGGAGGCCAGAAGTCCAAAAGCAAGGTGCTGGCAGGGCCATTTAAGGAAGGATCTGTCCATGCCTCTCTCCTGGTATCTGGTGGTTGTCAGAAATGCTTGGTGTTTCTTGGCCTGTAGACACATCATTAGGGCCCACTTAAGTCTCGCATGACCTCATCTTGATTACATAGGCACAGATCCTATTTCTAAATAAGCCTGCATTCACAGGGCGGACATGGATTCTGAGGATATACTATTCAACCCAGTATATGGTCAGGGCTAAAAAGATGGAATCCATGCAGATCCTGCCCTTAAGGTGAAGGAAAGCTGCTCCTCCAACTTCTGTAATAGTTGGTGGTGAACCGCTGTGTGTCCTAAGTGGGAATGTTAACCCCTCTGATCAGCCGAGATGCCTAGAACCCAGCCTGCTCTAAATCCCCAAATGCCAGACCCTGAAATGACTTCCACCCGGGGTGCCCATCCTTGGCTCACCCAGGGCAGCACCCTTAGTGTCCTGCGTTTGAAAGCAGGAGGCAGAGAGAGTGGGGGTCTGCAGGTTGCTTTTGTCTGCTGGAGGGACTCCCCTGGGGCTAGGCCTCAAGATGCCATGGGGGCTTGGTGCTGGGTGAACTGACCTGAGCCTGGATTTCTGGCTGGGAGTGCCAGCTTCCATGCCCCTCCTTCCCATCTCCCAGGCAGCCCATCTCTGCCCAGGCATCTCAACTGGGAGCTGCTTCTGGGGGCTGCTCCCCACATGCCCAGACCATGGGAGCATCTGCCCCAGCTGCTCCAGACAGGCCACTCCCAGCCAAGTCAAGCTAGAGCCCTGCAAGGTCTGAGAGGTGTGCCCAGGATCCACCAGGATTCCATAATTGGACTGTTGTTCTTTCATTTTGCCACGCCGTAGCATGTGGATTATAGACACCACATGCTATAGATTTCCTGTCAGAGCTCATGAATCAAGCCCCACTGTCTTATTTACTGTCAGCCAGCAGCTGTGAATAACATCGCCCCCAACACACACGCTCACAGGCACGTGCTTGTGCAAACACTGCCCACAGAGCCAGGCTGAGGCTGGGTCCCAGACGCCACTTTGGGGGCTGTAGCTGGAAATGAGGCTTCTCCGACACCTTTGTCCCCTACCCTGGCCTCTTGGAAACAAGCAGTCTCCCTACATCACCCTGTAGGGAGACTGATGCCTTCAGATGTCATCTTTCCTCATCCAACTTAGGGTTACTCTCTGTGGGCTGAAGGAGGAGTCCAGACCCTAGACTAGGCTGTGAGCTATCAGCCTATGCCTATGCATGTGGGTAGTGGGAAAAGATTACTATTGTGCATGGGCTCTGGAGACAGAGAGATGTGGTTCAAGTCCCAGCCAGGCCTCTTAGTACCTATGCAATCCTGGGCTGGTTACATGTTCTCTGAGTCTTGGTTTCTGCACCAATAAAATGGGGACAGTATTTACTCATGAAGCGTGTGTGTGTGTATCACACACACAGACAGAAAAAGAAAATTAAATGTGAATTAAATGGGTAACACAGAGAGAGAAAATTAAATGAGAATTAAGTGGGTAACACTGAGCACAGAATGGGGGGCCTGATAGTCTAAGCTACTATTACGGACGCTGAAGCCAGTGCCTGCAGCAGTGCACATGATAGACACTGAAATAGCTCACTTAATCTGCCCTACAACTCTTCCAGGTAGGTATCACTTCATTTTGCATATAAAGAACCCAAAGCTCAGAGGGGTTAAGTAATTTGTCTGAAGTTGTACAGCTAGTAAGTGATGGAGGCTGGACTCCAATCTAGTTCTGTCTGACCCCAAGGTCCGGAGCATCTCTGTTACACTCACCTTGAGGTCAAGGACTCTGAGCAAACAGTTCAGAAGGAGACTCCTCACCCCACTGAGCCACCAACCAGTCAGATCACCAGTGGGCAGCAGCCACTTCCTTCCTGCCACCTGAGGGCGCAGATTATGTGTGTCTAAGTGGCTGTTCTTTCCATATGTGACAAATGGTCAGGAAGTATTTGGATGTATAGGTAGATGCTGGATGGATGGCTGTGCCCCTACAGATGTCATAAGAATGACATCTGCGTATGTTTTAAACTAAATACCTACCACACTTCCCAATGAATTTCTTTTGTTCAGTATCCTTCATTAAGTTGGTGCAAAAGTAGGTGTGGGTTTTGCCATTACTGTCAATGGCAAAAACCGCAATAACTTTTGCACCAACCTAATAATTATTAACCACTTCAAGGTGGCACAAACCTGGTAAAATCATCATGAAAATGCAAATTTAAAGAGAGATGTTAGATGTCCACAAAGGAAACACTGATAACCTTTCCCCAGGCTCAGCGCCAGCCCCAGCCCCGTGGTGGGTGTCTGGGACTTGAGACTGTTAGTTTCCATAGACTCGCAAGGAGCTGTACTTAGAGGACAACAGGAGGTTTTCCAACATGAATATTGTTTCTGTCATACCCACACAGGCGGGTTTCTTACCTCGTGTCTTTAAAATGTAAGTCAGCAAAGAGGACCAGACTTCAATTTTTCTGAACTGTCCTCCTCCTCACCTGTACGAGACCTCAGAATCATCCTTAACCAACTGAATTCTTAAAGTCAGTGCGGTTCCTGAGAAAGCAGGTCACTCAGTCTCTCCAAGCCTCAATTTCCTAGTCCGTGAAATGGGACTGAGAATACCTGTCTCACAGGGATGCTATAGAGCTTAGAGTCTTCGATTCTTCTCCTCAAATCTAGGCTGAGGGATCATATTTTATTGATTTCCTTTGTGTCTTGACAAGTGCATAGACTGTGTTAAATAAATATGGGTGATTGCGGGGTTTTGGGGTGCCACCCGGGTCTCTGGGGACACTGTGCATAGTTACTGATATACCCCGTATTGATGCATGTGTTAAGTCCCCTTTTGCCTAAGAAGGTGGATGCATTTTCTTTCTCCCCCCCAAGAACAGAAACTTCCACAGAGTAGTAAGGCCTGTAGGGCATATAGCATTTGAATGAGACGCACCTGCCCTGTGGGATGCCACTAACCTCAAGGCCTGCTCGTGAGTCATCTCCAAGCAGGCCCCCCTTCCCACTCCCCCAGAAAAGCTTTCACTAGCTTGTTCTGTGCCCAGAGGAAATGCTTCATCCTCAAATGTAATTGTGTCTGAGGAGGTGTCCTCTGTGACCAGGCGGGTCACAGAGCCAATGAGTGAGTCAGCGCATCCGGGCAGAGTTAATTAAAGCAGTGAGGGCTGGCGGGGCAGCTGGAGTCCGGGGTGGCTGAGCTGCTATGGCGGGAGACAGCTCCCATCAGAAATGGGGCCCAGTGCATGCTAGGGCTCCCTCTGTGGTCTCCTGGGCTCCAAAGGGTGCAAAATGGGAGTCACGAAAGGAGGCGACAAAGGGAAAAGGCAAGATCTCAGTGGCTCACCCCTAACGCAATCTGCATTCTGTACACAATATCCACAAATAATCAAGAGTTTCCTGTGACATCTCTGTGTCCAGAGGGATGGACTGGTCTGAGAAGGGAGGGGTAATTCTTTTAGATTGTCCTTAACCCAAGAAGGTGTGGCCTCCTGAGAGATGCTCAAGATCTCCAGAGTCTAGAATGGTGCCTGGCACATCCTAGGCACTTAATGGACAGCTCTAGAATGAATGAATGAGATGTGGACTCTCCAGTCGGGGTTTATCTGAACTACCAATAGCCTAGTGGGTGGTAAGCGAAGGATGATAAAAAGGAAAGCAGAGAGCACCTTTGTCCACTAGAATGTAAATTCCATAGAGGAAGGTCATTTTGTCTGTTTTCTCCCTGCTGGGTCCCCAGCAACCTGGAACCATGTCTGGCTCTGAGTACATGCTCATTAAAGATTTGTTTAGTGATGAATGAACAGAGAAGGGAAAAAAGGAAGGAAAGACTCAGGAAAAGGAAAGAGCCTTTGCAGTTAGGAAAATACTGCTGCACTACTGGGGAAGTAGGGTCCGTGTGCCTGGGGTGGGTCTAGTGAAAACCAGGCTTACATTCAGTTAGCATCATCAGGCTTACTATTCTCTCTGCCACCTCGCACTCCTTTTCTTGGGTACCTGTTCCTGTGGGAGACAAGTATTCTCTTAGTGAGTGATACTAGAGCATTCTTTTCTTCCTCTACTCTCTTGCTGCCACCCACCAACCTGCCCCAACTTCTGAAATTCCCATCCCAGGGGAAGTTTCCATGAAGAGCTCCTCTACACCTACATGGAGCATCTGCCCTGAATCTCTGCTCCTCTCCCTCCCACGTAAGCTGGGCTGGACACTCCAGAAGGAACCTCTACTTCTCCCTAAAGCATGTCCTCCCTCAAGCCAGCCGGGGATGTGGGTAGGGCTGATCACGTGCCCAGCTTCCTTTGATCGTAGAAGACACTGTGCTGGACACAGAGCAATTCAAAACAGCCCTTGCCCTCGTGAAGTTTGCTACCTTCCTAGAGAGATGGGACATAGGCCTGCAAATGTCTGTACATCCAGAAAAATGTCAATAAGCTAAAGGGGTTTGAGAAACACTTGCATGGCTGCCCAGGAGACTCAAAGTGACTGTTGCCAGGGCCCCAGCCTACCAGGATGGCAGAAGCCACTAGTGTCTGCAACTTCGCAATGAGGGGCTGAGTCACTCCCCAGTTTTCAGATTTGGCACTTTGTATATTTTCAAACCAGAATATCCTAAGCCAAGCAAATCAATATTCTGTCTCCCAGAGCCTGAAGCCCTATGATGAACTAGGTGCGATGACAGCTGTATCGAGGCACTTTAGGGGGTGATTGTTGAGGGAGAGAGACCGGGTCGGGCACAACTCCCCACAAGGCTAATGGCCTCTGCCTGCTGCCGCCATGGACCACCTGGACACAGCTTGATGGACTAGCAGGACACAGCTTCTCCCTCTGTCCTGTCCCTCGGCAGGAATCAACAGGCAGTACATCAGTGACATGAGGCTTTGGCAGCCCTGAGTGAGGCTGGCAGGTGAGGTGCGGGGGCCCTGGGCACACCTGCCTGCTGTCTGCCTTGCCTCTGCCAGCTGAATATACCTTTGTCATCTTGACTGGTAACCATGGGTCTGTTCAGTCAGGTAGAGGACGGTGATGCTGAGACCACAGGTTGGGGGTAGATGTCATTGCGGCCGGTGAGCTTTGCACCTGTGCATGACCTCAGTATTCCCCCAACCCTGGCCATTGTGGGGCTGGAGTGAGAAAGAACCCGGATGAAGGAGCACATCATCCCCATGAATGGAAAAGAATTAAAGTTAATATCATTAGAGTGGTTTCCCAGGGCAGCTATACCAAAGTACCACTCACTGAGTGGCTTAAAAATTAACAAATGTATTGTCTCACTGTTCTGAAGGTTAGAAGTCCAAGATCAAGGTATGGGCAGGGCCATGCCCCCTATAAAACCCTGGGGAGGATTCTTCCTACGTCTTCCTCACTTCTGGGGGTTGCTGGCAGTCACTGGTGCTCCTGGCTTGGAGCTGCAGCACTTCAGTCTCCTCCGTTGTAACACGGCTGCGTCATCCCTGTGTCTTCTCCTCTTCTGATAGGGCCACTGGTTGTATTGGGTTAGGGCTTGCCCTGCTCCAGTATGGCCTCATCTTAACTTGACGACATCTGCAATGACCCTATTTCTAAATAAGGTCACATTCTCAAGGTCCTGGGGGTGAGGACTTCAGCATACCTTTTTGAGGGACACAGTTCAACCCACAGCAGCCATCAGTATCCCATCTTCTGGGTGAAGGTCAGGAATATTATCTCATGTATGCACCATATGCAAAACGCTTGTTTTCCTTTCTGTTCACAGCATACGACCTCTTCTCACCTCTTCTCATAAACCAACAAGAAGCAAGGACTGGGTGAATGCCAGCGGGGGGCTCTCTATAGCTGATGAAGAGTATAAACTTCACTGGGCGCCGTGGTTCGTGCCTGTAGTCACAGCTACTTGGGTGGCTGAGGCGGGAGAACCACTGGAGCCCAGGACTTCAAGGCTGCAGGGAACTGTGATGGCAGTACTGCACTTCAGCCTGGGAGACAGAGTGAGACCCCATCTCCTTAAAAAAAAAAAAAGCAAACTCCAAGAAAGCAAATGAAAAGGTTTTTAAGTGTCCTGTTCCCTGTTGAGTCAGTGCCTGGCACAGAGTAGATTTGTTGAACGAACGGATAAGTGAATACGGTGTTTGGAGCTCCACAGTCTGGAATGAACTGTGTGACTCAGGAAAACCACTTACCCTCCTGACTTTTTTTCCCTGGTGTGTAAAATGAGAATCAGAACAAGCACACGTAATTTACACATCATTGGGAGCATTGCATATGAACCTATGTAAATGCCTGAACTCAGTTCCCGGCATGCAGGCAGTGTTCAGTACATGTTAATTAAATCACAGCCTGTTGGCGGCCACTGAGCAGTCTTTGAGGTTTGGGGCAGCTGCAGTAGTGATGCCAGCCTAGCTAGTGGGAACGTAACTACTCGACTTTTCTGCAGGGAGGGGTTGAGCTGCCTTAACCAGAATGCTGCTAGTGAGAAAGTGATCAAGCCTCAAGTGGACCTGGGAGAATAGATTACTAGAGAGGTATTATTACAGGGCACCAGTTGAGGGCACAAGCCCTGGAATCAGACCCGGGGCCTTCAAATCCCAGGTTTGGCCCCAGCCAGATGTGGGACCTCTGGCGCAGGCAAGCTCAAATTTCTCCGACTATAAAGTGGAGACAATAATAACATCTGGCTTTCTGGTGGTAGTGAGGATTGGATAACAGTGCCTGGCACATGGTGAGTATTGTGTAAGTTTGGTATTACTGGTGTCACTTTTCTATGTCCTCGGCCCCGATTGCACGGCGCTAGCTGATTGGAAACCCTCGAACTCCTGGATTTCTGGGAACGGGGGCTCTCGCCCCTCTTTCCCTTCGCCCCCGCGCACACAGGCAAGCACTGGTCGCCCTCCCTAGTGCCCACCGCGCGCCCCTCGCGGAGCGCTCTGCACACTCTGAGATCCAGCGCGCCCTCTGGTGGCTCACGGCCCCGAATCGCTGCGCTCCTGCGGGTCGCGCTCAGGATCGCCCGGTAGGCACAGGCACATCCCGTGGCCCCGGACCATCGCCCTCCGAGGCACCCTAGACCTTGGCTTTCTCTCTCTCCCTTGCTCCTGTGAGAAAAGCTGCCTCGCTCTGCGGCCTCTCTCACGAGCGTGCCATTGTCCCGGAGAGCCCGGGAGTTGAACCGGGCCCTGGACAGATCTGGGGAGAGGGCAGCACCCCCTTATCTTGGTGAGGTTTCACGGCTTGCCCTCCTGGTTCTAGCATCAAAGGAGGGAGTTCAACTAGGGGACAGCTCTTTTTACAGTCCCCAGCCCCACCACTTTTTTTCTCTGATGTGAAGTTGAAACCGATGGGCAGCTGAAAGGCCCTCATCTCTGCAAATGCGCCTGACTTAAGGTTCACCCTGCATGTCTTGGGTTCACCAGTCCCTAAGACTCGGGGATTACAGTTCCTGCCTTGCCTGCCTCTGTGTGGGTTTATTTAGGCCTTCCAGCCCCGTCACTTCATCATCATCACCTCTAACATTTACCAGCCGCCAAGCATGTGCCAGGCACTGTTCTAAGCACTTCGTGCATACAACTCATTTTATCTGGACAAGAGAAGAACCTGTAAGTACAGTAGAGCCTATGAGGAAACTGAGGCACAGAGCAATTAGTGACTTGTCCAAGATCACAGATTGTAAGGGCTGGGTGTGGTGGCTCATACCTGTAATCCCAGCACTTTGGGAGGCCAAGGCAGGAGGATCGCTTGAGCCCAGGGGTTTGAGACCAGCCTGGGCAACATAGTGAGATGCTGTGTCTCACTATGTTAGTTACAAAAAATGAAAAATTGGCCAGATGTGGTGGTGTGTTCCTGTGGTCCAGCTACTCAGGAAGCTGAACCCAGAGGATCACTTGAGCCCAGGAGGTTGAGGCTGCAGTCAGCTATGGTAGAGCCACAGAACTCCAGCCTGGGCAACAGAGCGAGACCCTGTCTCAAAATAAAAATAAATAAAGGAAAAGAAAACTAAAAGGTCACACATTGCAGGGGTTTGAACCCTAGCAGCCTGGCTCCAAGCCGATGTCAGCCCCGCTGGGTCCTGCTGCCTCCCTGCTGAACTTGATGTGGCTGGTCCTGCTCCCTTGCTTTGCATCCACATACCCTGACCTCTCCATCTGGAATGCCCTTCCTCACCCCCGGGACATCTGCTTGGCCAACTCCTCTGTGAGCTCTTCCTTG
>NW_012116265.1:17491612-17551444 GCF_000951035.1 Colobus angolensis palliatus | reverse complement strand
CACTTCCACCCTCACCTCTCCATGTGCCTGTCATCAGTGTTACTTGTTTGCACCTACCGCTAGGCTGTGGGGCCGCTGGCAGCAGAGGCTGTTTTCTGTTCGTATTTGGTCTCTCCACTGCCTAGTACGATGCCAGGCACATGGCAAGTGCTCATGCAATGAAACCAGGCTCACACAGCAGCAGCCTTTTTCCAGGGACATATCTTACTATTGCACTCCAAAGGGGGAAGACAAGTGCATTAGTCCCATTTTACAGATGTAAAGACTGAGGTCCCAGGGGTGAGGGATTCATCCAACATTTTGACCCAAATGGGGGACATTCTTACCACAGTCCCTTGTTCTGTGCTCAGTGTCTTAGGCCAAAGGCTTCTGAGGGACCAGGATAAGGTGAGGGGCTAACCCACAAGAACCCATGGGGTCTCCGGGGTGGAAGAGTATGCCACGTTTGTGTAGGTAGGTCCTGGGCTTTTGTTTGTTTGTTTGTTTTTGAGATGAGTTTTGCTCTCGTTGCCCAGGCTGGAGTGCAATGGCGCGATCTCAGCTCACTGCAACCTCTGCCACCTGGGTTCAGGAGATTCTCCTGCCTCAGCCTCCTGAGTAGCTGGAATTACAGGCATCCATCCTCAGGCCCGGCTAATTTTTTGTATTTTTAGTAGAGATGAACTTTCACTATGTTGGCCAGGCTAGTCTGGAACTCCTGACCTCAGGTGATCCACCCACCTCAGCCTCCCAGATTGCTGGGATTACAGGCGTAAGCCACCACGCCCGGCCAGTCCTGAGCTTTATCTGCTTGGGCCAAGGAGGAGAGAATTTAAAATCCATGTTTGTTTTATTCTCTAGGGTCTCCCCTGGAAAGATCTCACCCTTTGGGTACACCTTCCTCCTTGGAGGGGTCTTTTCCAGGCAGCCTTCTTTGCAGTCTGAAGCCGGGGCCAGGTGGTCAGAGGCGGTAGAGACCCAAGTAGGGCTCAGAGAAGTTAAGGACAAAGATAGGGACAGCTACCAGGGCTGGGGATGATGCTCTGTAGGGCAGCTGGGGACCCAAAATACAGAGTTTATGTTAAGGACCCTGGCGAACTTTTACCACGCCCTTCTCCCTTTCACCACTCGTGTTTCCCTCACTCCCCACTGCCCATCCACGTGGTTCCCAACTTTCAAGATTCAGCCCAAGCCTCACCACTCTCTCTTGGGCCCAAGTCACTTGTTTCCTCTGCCACGTCCCCACAGTACTCCATCCAAGCCATGTTACTGAGCACTCTAGCTTGTATCAATGTGGATCATTTGCAAGACTTTACCAGGCCAGTCATTTCTCCTGCTCTAATGGACACCACTTAAAAAGAAAAATCAGGTCTTCTGTCCTGTCTGTGTCCCCCTCAGTGGCCAGTACAATGCTGGGCAGTAATAAATGCTCAAGAGTGGGCAAGTTGCCTAACTTCTCTGAGCCTCAGTTTTCTTCTCTGTAAAGTGGGGATAATATATCTATATGTGAGACTGTATACATCAGAGCACCCAGCACAGGGCCCAACGCATAGGAGGGAATTGTTTGATGTTAGTTCCCTGTCTTCCCCATCAACACTTTCCTGCTGCGCCCCCAGCTTCCTGCTCTAATCAGAAAATGACGCATGGTGAATAGTATTCTCTCTCACCCCACCCTGGGCCCAGGTGTCTGGTGTGCAGAGATTCAGATGATCCTCTTCTGCAGTCTCTTCCCCCAATCTTGAGGGGCTGCAGGGGTCTCTCTGGGCTCCAGCCAAGTGGAGGTTGGGTCTTGCTTGTTCTCCCTGCAATGCCCAGAGGGAGCCGTGGGGAGCTTGAGGTAGAAGTTGAAAGAGTGGCTGTCATGGACATGACCTGCTCCACAGCCCTTTCCCATCCTCACCACAAATGGATCAGTGAATGAATGGGTGGAAGAGTCAGAGAAGGGGCTAGGGCTTCTCCCTGGGCATTTTCTGGGTTCATGAGTGATGGTGCAGAGGGCACAGGCTGACCCTCCTTACCCTTTCTCTGCCTGGCTGTGTCTAAAGCAAAGCATTGACTCCTACATTGCGGTGCAGGGAAGAGCAGGTTCATGGGATGTGCTTGTCTAATGTTTTCTCCTATGAAGCCATTTAATCTCACAATGACTCTAGGAGGCTGGTACTATCTCTTTCCCATTTTACACACAAGGAGACTGTGACAGAGACTTGCTCAGATTATACGACCACCCCAGAGACTCTAGCCCCAAAGCCTGTGCTCTATGTTATACTGACTCTAGGATGACAGAACGAACATTGGCACTGAAACCCACAGCCTGATTTCTTCTAGCCCCAGCCTGCCCTTCTGGCTCACGGCCATGTGGCCACACTGACCTCATGTGACCCCACCGACCTCATGTGGCCCCATGTGAGCGCCCTCTTTTTAGACCTCCCCGCTCTGTGCTCACTCCAGACTCATCCTATCCTCTTGGTGCTGCCTGCCTTTCAAGGGGAGGGGGCATGTCCCCCAGGAAATGGAGAACAAGCAGTGCATGAATAAATAATCACCCCTGTCCAGCCCCATCAGCGCATGGTCCTGCAATTGCTCAGGGAGGCTAGATTCTCCTGTGGGTTTTAACTCACTCTTATTCTCTTTTCCAACTTCATGCTCCCTCACTGCCTGTCCCCCATGATTTCCATCTCTCCTGAGGAGGGAAAGGGCCTTGTTGGGCCTTTGATGGCCACTAGGAGCTCCTCTGAGGATCCTCAGGGAAGGTTGACTGTCTCCCTGAACCTCCTCTCCTCCACATGCACCCCCTGGGGGAGGGTGTGGGCTCTTGCCGGTGCCCCTGCCAAGCTACAGCCCAGCTAATGGAGGATAATCTACTAGTACCCGCCACTCGTACCCAATGGGGGATAATCCACTAGCATCCACCACTCCTGCCCAGTGCTGCCAGAAGTATTTTTCTGGGTTCACAGGGGCATGAGAGAGAAGAATCTATATCCAGAAATTTTAAGATGCAGGGAGGAGCTCAGAAATGCACAGAAGTATTACCCAAGATGGGATTCACATTTTTTACAAACAGTGCAAATAATAAAGAGCCCTAATAAAATGTTCAGAGCCTTTCACTTAGTCATTTCTCCTCTGACAGCTGATTCTAAGGAAATAATTCCAGAGAAGAAAAAGGATGCATGAGACATGAGGAGGTTCACTGCAGAATAGAAACAGCCTACAAAAGGGGGGAATGATGGTTAATTGACACTTTCATATGATGGTACAATGTAGAGTCATTTACTTTCTTTTATGTATGTATATAAGTGTTTATTTATTTATAGAGATGGAAGTCTCACTCCCTGCCTAGGCTGGAGAGCAGAGGCATGATGATAGCTCACTGTAGCCTTGATCTCCTGGACTCAAATGATTCTTCTGCCTCAGTCTTCCAAGTAGCTAATACTATGGCGTGCACCACCATGCTTGGCTAAATTTTACAAACATTTTTTAGAGCTGGGGATCTTGCTACATTGCCTACGTTGGTCTCAAATGCCTGGTCTCAGGTGATCCTCTCGCCTTGGCCTCCTGAGTAGCTAAGATTACAGGTATGAGCCACACATTAAACTGGGATTGTTTTAAATAGTGTTTATGAAAACTATGTAACAACATGGAACAGGGACATTGTAACAGGATAAAACACAAAACTGCGTAAAATGTGCAGAAGGGAATGAGCAACACTGAAATAATTTTGGTGTAAGTGAGGTGACTAGGATAGTAACTTTCCTTAAAATAAATTGCTTGTTTGAAATATTCCTGCAATTAAAAAGAATTGCAGGCAGGGCACAGTGGTTCATGCCTGTAATCCCAGCACTTTGGGAGGCTGAGGTGGGCAGATCACATGAGGTCAGGAGTTCCAGACTAGCCTGGCCAACATGGCGAAACCCTTTCACATGATGACTAAAAATACAAAAATTAGCCCGGCATGGTGGCGGACTGAGGCAGGAGAATCGCTTGAATCTGGGAGGTGGAGGTTGCAGTGAGCCAAGATTACACCACTGCACTCCAGCCTGGGATGCAGAGCAAGACTCTGTCTCAAAAAAACAAACAAACAAACAAAAACAAAAAAAGAAAGAAAGAAAGAAAAAGAAAAAGAAAAGAAAGAAAAAGAAAAAAGAAAAAGAAAAAATTGCAATGGATGGGGCAGGGGTGGGATTAGAAGGAAGTATGAGCTGGGGTGCTGCAGGGTTTGATTTTCTCATCTGCGTGCTGGGTACATAGATGAGTTCATTTAATGAAAATTCAGTTAACTGTACACTTAGGATATGCGAACACTTCTGTATGTATATTGTACTTCAATAAAAAGTTGACAAATAAAAGAAAAAATAAGAAAAAAGTAAGACATGGTGACCACCTTGTGTTCACTAAGACACGCTGTGAACTGCAGCCTGCACCATCTATGGCTTTTCCCTTCTAAAAAGGTTTGTTATTAAAAATTAGTAATGACTAATTTTTAAAAGCCCTGTTTTCTGAGACTGTTTGAAGCTGAAGACATGGATAGTAAGAAGACAGACTTAAGAGCTTAAAATATGTAGAATTTGCAAAACCTCTAAATTAGTGGCTCCCATGCTTGAGAATCTTCTGGATGACTTGAATGCTTGTGAACACATAGATTGCTGGTCCCCACCCGGCAAGTCTGTGGTGGGACCCGAGAATATGCATTTTTAATACGTTCCCAGGTGATACTGGCGCTGCTGGCTTTGTGGAACCCACATTGAGAACCACTGCCCTGAAATAACCCTCTAGGATACCAAGTATAGTGGTAGGGGAAGACCATTGCTGAGAAACATCGCCGCATGTTCTTCCTTCTGCAAAACCGAAGCTGGTGTTAAGTTTTGATAATAATAATTCCATCATCCAGAGGATGTCAGTTCCCATGATCATCTGGCACTATGATCTGTGCAGAATGAACTGATTTTAACTGACCCTAGTGATGCCTTCCAAAAACTCTAGCTGAAGCTGGTATTGCTGTTGTCAGGTATGAAAGGAACATAGAGGGAAACCCATTCAAGGGTGAGGAAATGCACAAATTAGAACTATTGGCATTATATCTTTAAACACAAGTGAGTGCCTTTTATAAGGGTGAAAAAACAATAAATAACATTTATTGAGCAATTACTCTACACCAGGCACTATGCTGAGAGCTTTTATCTGCCTTGTCTCATTTCATTCTCAGAAGTACCCTATGAGGTTGGTCCTATCAGTATCCCCATTGCCCAGAGAGTTGAGTAGAGTAGCTCCCCGAGAAGCCCACAGCCTATACATGCAGGAGTCAGGGTTGAAGCCCAGGTCCAGAGCCAGTGCTTTTGCCCAGACAAACCCCGATGGGTTCACAGTAACCTCCTCTTGGAACCACCTGAGGAAGTGGCCCGCAGGGAGGAGGCAGAATCCCATGGCTGTTGGAATGGGCAGGCCAGGGAAAGCACAGGGCTTGTGGGAAGGGTTGGTGCAGGAGGCAGGCTTCCAAGAAGGTAGGTAGGAAGAGGAAACCAAGTGAAGGAAAACACCCAGGAGGCAAGGCGACGTGACTCGTATTTGCTGGGATTCTTGGGAGTGAAAGAAAAGCAACTCACACAGCAGAAGCCCCGAAGGCTCACATATCTGTTATGTCTGGGCAGATCCTGTCTTCAGGTATGGCTGGATCCAGGACCATCAGGACTCCACTTCTCCTTATTTTCTGACTTCTCTAAAGGGGCATAATAGGAAAAAGAAAAGAAATAAGGCTAAAGTCAGGTTGCCAGGGTCTAGTTTTCAATTGCCCAAGTGCTCTGATGCCTCTCAATGGGATGCCTGTGCCAGGGACTTCTCTTCCTCCCTCTCTGAGTGAGCATGGCAGGTGGAGAGTGCCCTGCTGGCTGCCTATGTCCCTAGTGCACTGTCATGTTGCTCTGCTCTGAGTCCAGCCTGGTGTATGGAGGCTGACAATCCCATCCTGTGCAGGCACATCCTGGTACAGCACCTTTCTAGGGTTCCTAGTGGCACCACTGGATTTCCTCCCTCTCCATGAACTCCAAGATACTTGGGTCTCCCGGAGCAGACCAGAGATCTAGTTAGTTGTAGAGAGGTGAACTGGAAGGAGAGGGAGAGAGAGAGAGCATATGAAGAGGCCAACTTAGCTGTAGCAGGCTAGAAGCCGTGATATCAAGTGGGCAAGAGAGAGCACTGGGCAAGTATGCAAACCTTCAACACCTAGTGGCCCTACTGCCAGTAGAACATGACCCTGAGAATACCCTGGACACTGACCAATCAGACTCCTCCTTCCTTTCCCCTGAGCAGAGATGGCAATGTAGGAGAGAGGCTCCTTCTCTCTTTAAGCATGTGTTGTTATATTTGTTGGGACAGATATAACCCCAAGTCCATTGCCTTGCAGACTGCTTTATCACAGGGCTCCCTCCATTAGCTAGCATTGAATGTAACAAGACTTAACAGATGATAGAAAAAGAGGCCTGTTGCTCTGCCCTACTGCTCCAAGTCTGCACACACCTGTCTACCTTTCTGGGTTGTTCCATCCTTAGCTTCAATGACATAGATTGACCTTATTCATTTCCCCCCTCACCAGATAGAGAGGAGGGATTATTCTGCCCCTGACTGTGAGCTAACAAGATCCATGAGACAATATTCAGGCAGGGCTTTGAAATGGCAAGACATGTGATACACATGCACCTTACACATGGCTTCCACCCTGGTTGGAGGTACTTCTACCTGGTGCCTCCTGCAGGTGTTGGGCAGGGAGCTTTCTCACGTTACTGGTGGTAGAATCATGAAAGAATACATTTGAGAAGCTGCCCCTGTGTTCACTATATTGAGACCATTCTACGTTGGATATGATCGCAGCACATCCAGATGACTTGGCTGCCCAGTGGCCTGGCAGGTGGGGTCTATGACTCATGTGCTTATCCACCTGGATTGTTGATGCCATTCAAGGTGGCTGCCTTGAGACGCCCCTTGCGATGGGAGGCTGGGGTGTGAGGGAGACCCCAAGGTAGTCAGCTCCCCTTCTGCCACAGCAGTGAGGTGAAGTGAGCTCAGTTATGAGAGATTAAATAGCCATTGTCTCTCAATTACCTCCAAAGTTTCCTTTGGAGCAGAAAAAGCTAGTGTTTGGATTATCACATATTGATGACTCTTCCTCCAAGATTAAGAAATTGAAGTAGTATACATACTTCTGAGAGTTATCTGGGCAACACCTGGTGTTACTGAAAAATGTGTAGGAGAAGGGAAAATTTCCAAGGTTGGAGTAAGTCTCAGAGGCTGGAGGAATGGCTTGTTCTTTTTACACCTGTTGAAGGACTCAAGTAACAGTGAGGTGTTCTTTTGGACTGTGAAACTCCATGTCTGTATCACAGTGAAGACTCAAAACCAACCCACAGGCATCCCTCATGGATGGTCCTAACTATGTGGCCTTAGCCCTGATGTTGTCGGGGACTCCATGGCTCGCCATGATGGACCAGGGATTGGGTTGTGTGGTTGGGGAACTCCAGGGAAGGTGGGCAGAGCGTGACTGGGCTCTCAGGTGCCGTGATGCAGTCACATCTGGGAAGATACGTTTGGTCCTCCAGGCTCTGGAGATGAGATGGGGCAGAGAGGGCAGCTTGGGAATAGGAGCCATATGAACTGTCACAGTTACAAGGTCAGTCACAGGTTAATGCCTCCGTTGTGTTCTGCCCCGAGGGGCTGAGCCTTACCAAATCTGAGCATGGTGTGGGTGCTGGACATGTTACAGGGAAGAAGATGACTGTGAGAGACAGGCTCCCCTTCTCCAGAGTTAAGGTCAGGACTTCCACTTGGGAAAGGGTGGGTATAACCAGTGTCTGTTGAATGTCTGCTATGTACTAGGCACTGTGTAAAGTGCTTTCTTTACACACACTACCCTGCAGCAAGCCATTTTAGAGACTGTGGAAATATGGACAGCGAGGTCACAAATTGTCCCAGGGTCATATTGCTAATGAAGGGCACAGCAAGGAGTCGAGCTTGGGTCTGCCATGCTCCAAAGCCAGAGATCTTCTTTACCAACATCAACATCCCTAGCAACATCCCTAGCAACCGGCTTCATACCTGATTTGAAATCCACCAGTGTATCATGATGCTGTTTGAGTTCCACTAAGCCACCCTATTCATGAGGACGAGTTTGGTCCTGGCTTGCAAAGTTGGTGCAAGACCTACCAGCCTCATCCTGGTAGCAAAGGACACTGAACAGGAAGCAAGAGTGTTTGGGCAGTTGCTAACTTTTAACTTCGGCCTCCTTTGACACAGCACTGGAGCCTCCAGAGGGGATGTTATTCTAGGCATGGGTCTAATTTATGGTCGTGACACTTCTTTATTTATTTGATTCCTTTAGAGAACAACTGATTTTAGAGATACTGTTTTGATTTCCAACACATGCCCCAGGGAGACCTGGGGTGCCATAAAGATGTTTCCTGGGCTTCCTGGGGGTGGGGGTGAAGGACTGAGTGGGAATGGGGTGATCCCTTCTTCCTGCTTGCCTACCCTAGAGCAGCTAGGCTTTTTGCTGCTTTCTATAGCAGGTTTCCATGTACAGTTTCAACTGAAGAATGACTACTCGGGGCTCTTTTTTTAACGTTTGAAAGCCATTGCTTTAAGAAGATGCTTTTGAGACCCGTTAGGCAAAAACATTTCTGTTTGTGGGTGAGTCACTCTCCCACGGCAGCCAAGTGGCTGGTCATTTGCGGAGTTGTTGAGGAACTAAGTCTGCATAAAGACCCATCCTCTACCCTATCCTTTGATGGTGGGAGCAAGAAGTGTATCTCCTTAGTTGAATGGCTGGGTTGAGAATCCAAGGAATGAGAGGAAATGTGCATTGGTTGATGTTGGAAGAAACAGGAAAATAAAACCACCTATTTGGTCTCATTATGGCCTTTCAAACTGGAAGGGGAAGGAATATGGTGTAACAAGCCCTCTTTATTTTACTAAGGAATTTATTTTACCTCCAAAGGGGACCTCCTAATTTCTTGGGTGTGTTTGCAGAAATCCTTCAAGTGCACCTAGCCAGCTTCAGAACTGCTGCCCATTTGGACTTGCTCCAACCAAGCAAATTGGCCCTCATGGGAAATTTTGCTTGGCAGCGGACGGTCTTCCTTTTCGTCACCTCCTCTTTCTTCTTCCGGCTGCCCTTCATCTTCTCCAAGTCATAGAAAGTTAAAATGGACCCTTTGGCATCATTCCATAAAATCAATTGGTTTCTGCCCCAATGTTATATTCCTTTTCTCATTTTCTCCATTCAGCGCTGAGAGCACACCTCATTCCAATTGGAAATAACGTTTCTATTAGGAATAGACACGTCTTGCTAAATACATGGACAGTGGGGAGAGGGCTGGCCCACACTGGCCTCCCAAAAGGCATTGTTCCTAAAGTCCTCTTATCCATCAGTTGCTTGGACCTATGCACATACTTCCGCAGTTATCTACTGTGCTTAGGTTTCCAGGCCTGCTCACAAACGCCCTTTCCTTAGTGACAGCATGCTGCACTGGGATGGACTCTGTTGAAGTGACGTAGTAGAATGGACAGAGAGTACAGGTTTGGGGTGAGCTAGACTTGGGTTCTAATCCCAGACCGTTTTCTGGCCTTGAGCATCTTACCTCCAGAGCTTCAGTTTTCTCCTCAGTAAATAAAAAGAGAGTGATGACGCCCAGCTCAGATGAGAGGTGGGCTTGACTTCCCTGCAATGAAACCAAGTGGCAGAACACAGCCAGGTGCCCAGCACAGAGTAGGTGTGCAGCAACTGCCAGCTTCCTCTCTGCTTCCTGCTGCCCCTGGTCATTGAGTCTGAGATTGATGCTCTAGTTGGCTTACTCCACAGGTACAGTGAAGAAGGGGCTGAAAGTGAAAATGCTATGGTTTTTACAGTGATTGGCCAAAAGAGAGGAAACAACCACATGATTGAATAAGAAATAGAGTTTCTGTCTTTATTGCTGGTATTTGATAAAAGGCAGAATGATTCGATTAGAGAAAGGTAGAGTAGACGGGCAAATGATGAGGATGCTGAGGGGTTTCTGGACCCTTTCAGGGGTTTGGTGATGGTTATTACTGATCTGTTTGGGGATGTATTCTCTTAAAAATGTCTTAAGGGGCCGGGCGCGGTGGCTCACGCCTGTAATCCCAACACTTTGGGAGGCCGAGACGGGTGGATCACCTGAAATCAGGAGTTCAAGACCAGCCTGGCCAACATGGTGAAACTCCATCTCTACTAAAAAAAAATGCAAAAATTAGCAAGGTGTGGTGGTGTATGCCTGTAATCCCAGCTACTTGGGAGGCTAAGGTGGGAAAATTGCTTGACCCTGGGAGGCAGAGCTTGCAGTGAGGTGAGATTACACCACTGCACTCCAGCCTGGGCAATAGAGCGAGATCCTGTATCAAAAAAAAAAAAAAGCCCTAAGGACATGTGGACAGTTGCCTTTTTCTGTTTCTCAGAATCACCAACCCAACTAGGGGGCAGGAAGAGACAAAGAATAACTGGGGAAAAGGAAGAGCAGCAGGGTGTGGCTGGGAGGGACTTCAAGCATGTGACATCAAGATTGGATCATTTTGAGCAACTGCCCTTCTCTATACAACAAAATTATTCTTGGTAACAATCATGTAGTAATAATAATCATTAACTTTTCTGATCTATTAATTTAAAAACAAACCATAAGCTGTTCAAAATGAAGAATACATTTCTATTTTAAAGGTATTATTTAAATTCATTGAAATTTGTCATATATGAACTAATATCTGATCCTACCAAGAATTACATCTCATAGTTCAGGCTTTGTTCCATTATTCTCAATTTTAAATGCAAACAAAAATTCCAAGTGGTCACAGAATAACCAGAGTGAAATAACTTGAGATCTTTGTTTTTAGAATCACTGTGCTAAGGCTGGCATGGTGACTCACACCTGTCATCCCAGCACTGTGGGAGGCCTAGGTGGGTGGATAACTTGAGTCCAGGAGTTCAAGGCCAGCCTTGGCAACAAAGTGAGACCCCTGTCTCTACAAAAAATAAAAATATTAATTGGATGTGGTGGCACATATCTGTGGTCCCAGCTACATGGGAGGCTGAGGTGGGAAGATCACTTGAGCCCAGGAGGTTGAGGCTCCAGTGAAATGTGTTCATACCACTGCACTACAGTCTGGGTGACAGAGCAAGACCCTGTCTCCAAAACAAACAAATAAACAACCAAAGAAGCCCCCCAAAATGAATCACTGCTTATTCTGAATCTATTGTTTGAATACAGGGGTATGTAGTACTTCAGGGGCTAAGACACAAAGTGTGCCTAAGTGAGCTTGAACCATTCTGAACCATTAGGAATTTGCTCTGGAAACATTTGTGTAGTGTGTGTGTGTGTCTGAACTTTATAACTTCCAGGTGGAATGCAATTTCTATTAAATAATAGGTAACAAAAACTTGCTAGTTTGAAGCTTACATGTATTATTAAAACTCAACAGCAACTGCAAAAATTGTTCAGAACTTAGACCAACGAAAGATTTTCTTGGGGAGGAGTATTTCATCATTGACATCGTTTTGACTAGCTGGAGCAAGATGATAATTCAAAACATTCTGACTTTTAGTTTAAGTATCGCTTTTCCATTCTGTACAGAAAATTTCTCTCTTATTGCTCGCTGACGTGGCGGTCTCCTTCCACCACCCTGCACATGGTATACCTCAAGGAGTAGCAGACTATTGGTCGCCAATTCAAGAGCCATTCCTGCTTCTGCTTACAACAGAAGTGGATTTGCTTGTTATTAAATGCCAGTGTTCTCAGGAAAGGCAACCCTCTCCCCTACCTTCAGGGAGTGATCCTATTTTAAACCAGTCATGGCGGGCCATTTCTCCTTTGATACAGTGACTGGTTTGGGGTGAACACGTGACTGGATTCTGGCCAATAGAAGGTTAAGATAAGTTGCTGGGGTGGGGAAGAGAAGCTCCTGTAAAAGATTTTCCTTCAGATTATATTCAAATCAAAACACAGAAATAAACAAAAAACAAACTAGAGAAATAAGTAGTGACATTTCCCTCAACACGAACACACAAATACGTTCACCTCTTTCCTGGGTTTGGATACAGCTGGGTGAGGAAGTAGGATGCTCAGGCCCACAAAAACTCCTTCAACAATGGGAGAATAAGTTGAAGGTGAAAACCAATATTTTAAGGACACAGAAGAAAAAAAATGAAATTACCTGCCTCTGGAAAATTTGCTGTGTGATGTAGTAGACTCTTACCCTTTAAGCTACTGTCACTTGACTCTCCCGTTGCTTGAAGACAAAAGCAACTTAGAGCTATTGTTGGATGTGTGTGCACATGGAGGAGAGATGGTCGCCCAAGGAAGTAGCAGACTCCGTGTGGGGAAAACCAGGGCAAAGAAAGAGTACAATATGTACTTGGCCTCCCACATGTGGTGGGAGGAGAGCAAGCCAGTGGAGAACGGATACTGGGCCAGATGGTTCTACTGCTTGGCTTTAGTTGACACCATTGACCTGAACATCCTGGCAGCTGAACCAGAACTAGAGTGTTGAAGTAGGCGGGTGGGTGGATGGTGCAGGCCAGGGCCTGTGTAGGCCTCTGCAAAACAGTGAGTCTGAAACTGGGTGCTGACTACGGATAGTCATCCATCAATCACTGTACTCACTGCGCGCCCCCTCCCTAACCAAGGAGGCGGGTAGTAAATAATACAACAAATGGAAAGAAAGTCAGCGGCCCTAAGCGATTTGCTGACTGGCTGTTTGACTTAGCCCTTGTTGTCTAGAAAACAGAGCCCTGGGGCAAGAATTAAGTTACTGGTACTTCATTTGGGAGATGCAAGCCCAGGGAATGGAGGTGGTGGCAAAAGGGAAGTAAGGCGAGGAGAGATGCCAGGCAGTGAGACATGATGATGTGTGCAGTGCTGGCCACCACTGTATTCAGCCTCAGAGACTTAGCAGGTTGCATGCCTTTTCTGGAAGGCTTATTAAGAAAAAAAAAAAAAAATGGCTGGGCACAGTAGAGACTCATGCCTGTAATCCCAGTACTTTGGGGAGGCCAAGGTGGTAGGATCACTTGAGCACAGGAGTTCAAGACTACCCTGGGCAACATAATGAGACCCCGTCTCCACAAAAAATTGAAAAAAATTAGCTGGGTGTGGTGGCACACACCTGTAGTCCCAGCTCTCCAGGAGGCTGAGGCAGGAGGATCCCTTGGGCCTGGGAAGTCAAGGTTGCAGTGAGCCGTGATCGTGCTACTGCACTCCAGCCTGGGCAACAGGGGGCAATCCTGTCTTGAAAAAAAAAAAAAATTCACCCCATGGAGCAGTGCACAGAGAGGGAGAAAGAGGGAGAAATTTGGGGAGCTGCCTTCCTGAACTTCTGGGTGCCATCATGTGGCTTCTCAGCAAGCCAGATCTTACGCACTGGGAGTGGAGGTGAGATTTCACCCCGAGAGGGAAGCTGACTAAGAGAGACACAAAAGAAGAAGGCAGTCCAGGGAAACCGAGCCAACACCTTGTGTGTGGTACAGGGTCGACACCTAAGTATTTGCTCTTCCATGGGCAGGGACAACTCATCCCTCCTTGTCCCATGTTTCTCCCCCTCCTTGTGGTGCTCAGACACCCTGCAGAAAGCCTTTGACCCCCTCCACATTTCTTAAGTCCTTTCCACATCACCCTTCCAGTTTGCTTTTTTTTTTTTTTTTCTTTTTGAGATGGAGTCTCGCTCTGTCACCCAGGCCTGAGTGCAGCGGTGCGATCTCAGCTCACTGAAGCCCCCGCCTCCTGGGTTCAAGTGATTCTCCTGCCTCAGCCTCCTGAGTAGTTGGGACTACAGGTGCGTGCCACCATGCCTGGCTCATTTTTTTTTTTTTTTTGTATTTTTAGTAGAGACGGGGTTTCACCATGTTAACCAGGATGGTCTCAATCTCAATCTCAAAAAAGACCTTGTGATCTGCCCGCCTCGGTCTCCCAAAGTGCTGGGATTACAGGCATGAGCCACCGAGCCCGGCCCAAGTATGCTTTCAAAGCAAGTGCCTCAGAGCTGAGTGTAAAACTCCCTCTGTGTCTTCAGGAAGGGAGAGTAAAGAGGAATTATTGCTGCTCCCTGCTCTGCTGGGCTTGGTAGAATTACCCCAAAGCAGTGTTTATCATGCCATGAAGCTGGATGCCCATGTTTAATGTGCTATCTGTTCTGACCCCAGGTGCCTCTTGCATCACTGCTCTCCAACCAGCGATCCTACAGTCTGTGGCTCAGCTGAGGGGCATTGCTGACAAGTGTATTACTGGTGTTTATCCATATTAAATCTTGTAGCGGTGACTGCCTTTTACCTATTTTTCTAAACTCTCTGATTCCTCTGTAGTTTCCCTTCCTGCTTAGTCTGGTCCTTCTTGGAAAGGCAAACCCTCCTAAGTCAGGAATTCTGTTGAAGCTTGGTGTTCCCAATTGTTTATGAAGAATAAAGATGTTATGGATGGCCGTGCTATGAAGCTTGAGCCTTCATGAAGAATTGTACTGTCCCATTCATAATTACATTATTCAGAGTGGTGGGGAGTTCACCAATGGGACTGCTTTAATTACAATATACATCTGTGAAGGTAATGGTCAGCCAGCATTTTTCTCATGTAAAAACACAGTTAAAAGCTGTCATCTTGGCTGGGCGCCGTGGCTCACGCCTGTAATCCCAGCACTCTGGGAGGCTGAGGTGGGCAGATCACCTGAGGTCAGGAGTTTGAGACCAGCTTGGCCAATATGGTGAAGTCCTGTCTCTACCTAAAATACAAAAACTAGCTGGGCACAGTGGTGAGTGCCTGTAATCCCAGCTACTTGGGAGGCTGAGGCAGGAGAATCGCTTGAACCAGGCAGTTGGAGGCTGCAGTGAGCTGAGATGGTGCCACTGTACTCTGGCCTGGCAACATCTAAAAAAAAAAAAAAAAAAAAAGGCCAGGCGCGGTGGCTCAAGCTTGTAATCCCAGCACTTTGGGAGGCCCAGACGGGCGGATCATGAGGTCAGGAGTTCGAGACTATCCTAGCTAACATGGTGAAACCCTGTCTCTACTAAAAAATACAAAAAGCTAGCCGGGCGAGGTGGCTGGCGCCTGTAGTCCCAGCTACTCGGGAGGCTGAGGCAGGAGAATGGTGTAAACCCGGAAGGCAGAGCTTGCAGTGAGCTGAGATCCGGCCACTGCACCCCAGCCCGGGCGACAGAGCGAGACTCCGTCTCAGAAAAAAACAAAAAAAACCCTGTCATCTTAACCATGTTTTATATAGGTCTACACTTTAGAAAACACTGATCTTTGATTTTTCTTTTCTTTGAGTTTGTTTGTTTGTTTGTTTGAGACAAGATCTAGCTCTGTTACCCAGGCTGGAGGGCAGTGGCATGATCTTGGCTCGCTGCAACCTTTGCCTCCCAGGCTCAAGCAATTCTCCTGCCTCAGCCTCCCTAGTAGCTGGGACTACAGGCGCATACCACGGCGTGTGGCCAATTTTTGTATTTTCTGTAAAGACGGGGTCTTGCCATGTTGCCCAGGCTGGTCTCAAACTCCTGAGCTCAGGTGATCCACCTGTTTTGGCCTCCCAAAATGCTGGGATTACAGGAATGAGCCACCACGCCTAGCCTTATGTTTGATTTTTCCTAAAACCTGGAAGCATTTGCTGGGTTTTTTTTCTCTCCACAAAACATTTTACTAGAGCAAAAATAAAATGCATTTTATTCCAAAAAATAATTGGGTACAATGAAGTTCTACCTTAATTGAGCCATTAGGAAATAAAAACACCTTTGAATGTCCCCAGTGCTTAATTTTCTGTCATTCATACTAGGGAGACAGGCTCTGTCAACATGTTTCTTTGTTTGCACTTAACAACAATACAAGTGTGTGTGCTGCTTTAGAATTAATTTTCCAAAAGTTTCCCATATTTTATGGTTTCTCTAAAATAGTTATCTTTTAGAATAGACATGCAAATGGAGGCATAATCTGTGAGTTTGCAACGAAATTATTTATTCTTTCTGTGGCCGTTGCTGACCATGGGATTTCTGCAGTTAAAACTATCAACAGCCAAAGAGAACTTTTTCTTCTACCAGTGATGAGAGCCTAGAAACAAATTGCTTGCATTACTGTTTGTAATCAACTATGTATTCTCAAATTATGCTCAAATTGTTGCCAAAACTGGGCATGGTGGGTCACGCCTATAATCCCAGCACTTTGGGAGGCTGAGAAGGATGGATTACCTGAGGTCAGGAGTTCGAGACCAGCCTGGGCAACATGGCAAAACCCCATCCCTGCTAAGAAAAAACACAACAGTTAGCTGGGTATGGTGGTGGGCGCCTATAATCCCAGATACTTAGGTGGCTGAGGCAGGAGAATTACTTGAACTCGGGAGACGGAGGTTGCAGTGAACTGAGATCGTGCCACTGTACTCCAGTCTGGGCAACAAGAGTAAAACTCTGTCTCAAAAAAAAAAAAAAAAAAAATTGTTGCCAAAGTCACAAGAAACTAGATGATAACATAATATGTGATGCGAACAAAAATAAGGTCAAGTTTCTTTGTTATAAGAAAAAACTCCACAATCCACTGTAATGGAAAATATTTAATGAGACAGATCATTCATTCAGTCAATAGCTAGTCGTTCAATGCCTCTTCGCTACCAGGTACTATCGAGGTATGGTATTCTTTCTCTCCCTCTGGTCTCCCTTCTCCTCCTCCTTCATTTTCTCTTTGTGCTTCTCCTACTCCTCTTTTTCTCCCTTAGAAATCTGGCAGGGGATAAAGCTATTACAGTCATAATGTGCTCCTATTCTCCTGGTAGTTGGGAGGAAAAGAAGATTTTTGTTTCTATGGAGAGACAAATCTCACTTTCCTCATCCTCCAACCTGCCTGCTCATTGCAGCTGCCATCTTGCATAGGGCGTATGGGAAGAAGGAATCTATGGTAAAGAGAGAAATTTAATATATTAGTCAGCTGTGTTGGTGAGAATGGATCTTGAGGCTCAGAAAAAAGAAAAACGAATGGAGCTTTGAAATATCTGAAAGTTATTCCAAGACCCCTGGTAGGGATTTCAGATAACGAAATGGATGGCGCTGGTGGTGGGAGGGCACCCAAGCGTTTATCCACTCAAGATGCCCCCTTCATATTTTATCCTTGGTGTCATGGCAGCAGTGCTAATAGGACATGAGCCTTCTTGCCCCAATAATGGCCCATTACGGCTTCAGGAAAAGCCATCATGTTTCCGCAGCATTTATCTGTCAGCAGGAGACTATTATGAGAGCACAAACTCACATTGTATTAGCGTTATCAGTTAATTATGATCCTTGGGACCAGTGCCAGCCAATGGGCTAGCAGTCTGCTGACCATCACTCAGGGATATAACTCCACACCCCCAAATTCAAGCATGTGAGAAGACAGCAGGTCCGCAGAGACGGGTGGTCAGGGGCATTTCCCCTGTCCGGGAGCCCACGGGCACTGTCCTCAGAGATGCGCAGGTTAGGCTCGCCGTCTAGGCCAGGCCCACCTTAGTCATTGTGGACTGGCGACGGAAGCTCTTCCTGGACACACCTGCCCCAGCCCTCACCCTGGGGTGGAACAGAAATGAGCTTGGCTTGCAACTCAGACCATTCCACGGAGGCATCCTCCTCTTCCTGGGCTGGTGGTAAGAAGTGGCTACACCACTGTGGGTGTTTCTGAAGGCATCATTCCCACCCGGAAACTTGGTTTCAGGAAAACGGGGATGGGTGAGGGAGTTAGCATTCCCACACTCACTGGATTTAGAGAGCATGTGGCAAATTATCCAAAAATGCCTGTTGGGTCTTGTCTTTTAGTGAGGAAGCCGTCAAGCCCTCTGCTCTCCTGGGGACCAAGCTGGCTCCACCAGATTCTGCTAAGTTGCCTGGCTTGAAAGGTGGAAGAAGTATCCTCCTGTTGTTGGTCTTAGGGGAGCACTGGGCAGGGAGGGGATTTGAGGACCTGAGAGAGACTGCTTGCTGCTGCCTCATTTGTGCAAAAATGGCTGGGGTCCAGGGAGACTGTCTCTAGAGAGGGAAGACACTACCAAGACTGGGTTCTGTTAAGAATGGAGATTTTCTCCCAACCTCTGGCAAGAGTTGCTATGCTGGGTTAGCCTGCATATATCATGATGAGACTGCTCTAGTGACCCCCTGAGGTCTAGGCCCTGGAGTAGGATGACGTGTCCTGAGGACTTAGGCATGACGGGGTGGGAAAGGGTAGGTGGTTAGTGGAGACCTGTGTTTGTCTAGATCTCTGACACACTCAGTGCTTTTTGTACCCAGGGAAATAGAGGCATGGGGGACAGAGTGGGCTAGGCTGTGTGTGAATATTTTTCCTAATTATCTGCCACCTGGAGCATTGCTCACTGTAGGACAGGAGCCTATGACATCGGCATCCACCAACCAGTGCTTCCTTTTTACCTCCCAGGAAACCACTGGGGGAAGGGTGAGGACACAGAAGCCTGGGTTCCCTCTGTCCACCAGGCGAAGAGTGTGTGGAGTGTGTTGTATTGGACAGTTCTCGTTTGTCTTCGTATTTCTTAGGAAAGAGCTCAAACTCAGGGAAGGAGGGAGTAGGAAAAGCAGAGTGGCAGGGCATGGTGGCTCATGTCTATAATTCCAGCACTTTGGGAGGCTGATGCAGGCAGATCACAAGAGGCCAGGAGTTCTAGACCAGCCTGGGCAACGTGGTGAAACTCTGTCTCTACTAAATAATGCAAAAACTAGCCAGGCGTGCTGGTGGGTGCCTGTAGTCCCACCTACTCGGGAGGCTGAGGTGAGAGGATGGCTTGAGCCCAGGAAGCAGAGGTTGCAATGTGCTGAGATCATGCCACTGCACTCTAGCCTGGGCGACAGAGCTGGACCTTGTCTCAAAAAGAAAGAAAGAAAGGAAAGCAAAGGGACTTGTCTTTGAAGATTTAGATTTAGGAATTGAATAAGTAGAAACTCAGTGACCACAGATGGCATGCTTTGCCAGATATTCTCTGTGTGACCTCGGGCAGGTCACTTCACCACACAGGGAAATTTACAAATTTCCTTTGTCAAATCTGATGATGGTTCTAAATGGTTTTCTGAGTCCCTCCTAGCTGTAAGGTGCTATGAATGTAATGAATATCAATTTAAAGGCATTTGTCACAAAAACAACACGAGCTGCTGTCATCTTACATCCCCCACACTTACTGCATCTAATAGCTTTTGTCCACTTTCCTTTTGGCTGACTTGCCCACCTGGGAGTATAAGTACTGGGGTGGAAGGTAGTGAAGGGATGGCTTAGAGCTCTTGCTGGGCGTGGATCACAAACAGCCCCTGCTCTAGGTGAGCAGTAAACTAAATTGTGATTGGTTGACTGCATTTTAGGCTTGAAGAAAGCCAAGAATGCTGCCCACCCCACTCCTCCCCTGCACAGCCTGTTTTCTGCAGAATAGATGACTTTGGCAAGGTCACACGGAGGAGTCAGGACTGGATCCCAGAGTTCTGTACTGTCCCACACTGCTGCCTCTCCAGTCAGAGGCAGGGAGCCTGACCCTGGCTTTGGGAAGGAATCCATCCTCTGTGAGTGGGCTGAGGGCAGAGTGGGGAAAATGTGGCCCCACGCACAGTGTGGGACCCAGGCAGGTTTGTCCGGAGAATCACAGGAGGAGCCTGGGCCTGCCGAGTTGGATCATGCCACTGGGGTGTCCCGGCGGCTGACCCTCATCTCTCCTCTTGCAGACTCAGGAAAGAAATGAGAAAGAACTTGGCCCCAGGGCTCTGTGAGAGAAGGCTCAGGCAGAGGAAGGCTGAGAAGGCCTAGGTCTCCAGGAGCTTACTTCCGCCTGGAGGACAACCAGCTAGTGCCCAGAGATGAGGCCCGGGTCACCTTCATGCCTGGACCTTAGAGGCAGACATACTGTATGCAAGCATTAGCCTAGTGTTTTAACCAATGTAGATCCCAATTTCTCCTCATTTGCTCCCAGCGGCTTTGAATCCATTGCTTTGGGCTGTGACGCGGTCTTTCCTTTCAGGCTGTGGAGAGGACTTTATTTTTACCAAGTGTGTTTTGTTTCCAGTTAAAAATGGTGCACCCACACAGGGTAAGGAGCCAAGGGGCCCCCAAACTCATCAGTGCCTCACCTTCTTCCTGGGCAGTGGCCTGTCACTCAGCAGGCTGTGGCACCCCACTCCAAACTCCTACAGGTTAGCCATTCATTCAGCAAAGTCTTCCTCAAGCAACTGTGATGTACCAGGCACCTTTAGATGCTGGGGATTCTCTGGTGAACAAAAAGAGACATGGTCCCTACTCCCATGGAGCTTACAGTCTAGTGAGGGAAGGGTGGAGGAGGGAAGGACCACTCATGCCAGCACACAGACAATTGTAAACTGTGATGAACTACCCAAAGCAAAGCGAACCACAGAAGGTTCTAGCACGATATGGAAGGTGGGGCCTTCTCAGTGGCAGGTGTAAAGACTGGGGCCCAGAGGGAGGGCAGCAGGGACTGTGGAGAGGAACACAGGGACCTGCAGGAACCTGTCATAGGCTGCCTTCCCTGGAGGTCAAGGACTGGGGCCTGTTTCCTAATTGCAGCAACAGGACATTGGATGTGCATTTTACAAAGCGCTCCCTGGTTGCTGTGTGCCTGGAGAATGGATTTCAGCAGGGCAGAAAGGTTGCAGAGAAACTAGCTGCTGAGGACTTGGTGAGAGATGATGGTCATGTAGAAGCCAGGCTCAGCCAGGGAAGCATCTCTGCACCCCTCTTTCTGTCTCTGATGAAGTACCTATGTGATTTTTAAAAATCGGAGGCTGCTGAGGGGCTACTGACAAAGGAGACATCTTCATCCATCTCTCTGTGAGATGCCTTCCTGAGCCTTGTGCCCAGAGAATCCCACTCGTCCCTCCACTTCAGCACTTATGAAAAATCTCAGCTCTGTTTCCCAACCTGCACAAGCACATTTATCCAAGTCAAAAATCATCTGCAATCCTTCTGCCCACTCTCCCAGCCCCGGCCCAGGCGGCTGGCCCCTCCTGGGGTTTCTCACAACCCTCCCTGCTTTTATTCCTGAAGTGCTTGAACATTGCCTGCAGTTACACTCCATTTAGACATTATTTTGATGATAAAATTATGTCTCCCCCCTACTGCTCATTGTCTTCTGCAGAATATAGGAGAATAAGGTGATAGTCTCTCCTAAGGGCTTTTCCCCCTTTTTAAATAATTCTATACCTACTCCTCTCCCCACACTCATTTGAATCATCAAATTGATTATTATCCCTGTGGCTGGTGCATCTCAAAAGATGAAAAACCCCAGAAGCAGGGCTGGGGCATAACTTACAGCTCATTTTGGTACAGTGGCATCCTGTAATATTCGGGTTCACTGAGGGAGCAGCTGACGGGGATGCAGGTGCATTTGTAGCTGGGGATTCAGGTGTGTATTTCAAAGTGTGTACTTGTGCCTTGGAGTGGATGTGGCGGGTAAGTTGATCATTTTCACCACGATTGTATCTTCCTAAGCAGACAGGAATTTATTTGCTCATGTCTGTGTCCTGGGTACATTTCAGAGAGCTGCCAATGACTACAGCATCACTTCATACATCGAGAGAACGTTTTATAGATGCGCACCCTGCATCTAGCCGTATGAGAGTGGTGCAGAACTGACTGGCCCAGGTGATAAGAACTGGGAAGGGAATCTGTTTCTCTCCTGCCTTCTCGCTGTGCCTCACCTGCTGGCCTGACCCTTTGCACTTTTGCGCACACAGCGCAGGGTTTGCGGCTGCCTCTTTGGTTCGTGGGTGGAGAAATGTGACTCATTTTTAATTTGGAAAACAAATCCATTCCAGAAAGCCTGAGAGGTGAGTTTGCTAAGATCTGCCAGTTAAAAGATGGGATAGAGGTGGCTGGGGGGTATGTAAGCAGCAAATCTCCCCTCACCCCGAGACCCACCTGGCAGTTGGACATTTCTCTCCCCACCCCCCCAATCCGCCTTTAACTGCGAGAAGGCAGACCTTAGGGCTCTAACACCCACTACTCCTACTGCTCAGGAGGTGGGGACCTTGCGCACTGAGCGTCTTATTCCATTGAAGTCTCTCTGGCTCACCCCCCTCCCCCCACCCCAGCTTGATTCTGTCACTTTAAGTCCAGCCCCTGAGAGATAGCCAATAGGAGCCAAATCATACATCAGTCTCCCAGCCTTAAAGCTACAGTAGGGTTAGTGGGCTCCAAGTCTCTGGTGCCCCAGGCTCCTCCACGGCTTCTCATCCCCTCTGCCCGCTCGCTCCGGAGCGTGCGGATGAGTGGGAGCGCCCGGCTCTGCGCGCACGGGTCTCTGCCTCCCTCTCCCCGGCTGGGGCCGCGTCCTCCCACTCTGCGTTCTCGCGCTCACTGTGCCCTGCCCGGGCTCGCACCTTGCCTGTGCCCTTCACTCGCTCTTCCTCGTGATTTCCCCGCCGCCTTTCTCTACCAACTGGGAATGCTAAAACGGGACTGATGGACGTGTCCGAACTCTGCATCCCGGACCCCCTCGGCTACCACAACCAGTAGGTGCCCTGCTTCTCGGTCTGTCTGTCCTTCTGCCCGTCCGGCAGTCTCTGTCCTGGGGATGACCGTTCCTTTTCTGCACATTCTTGTGTAAAAGTGGAAGGGACTTCGGGGGGCACTTGGGGGACGAAGGAGGGGAAAAGCCGCACACTTCTGGGTTTCTTTCTAGGGCATAAACCCACCTGTAACTTTTTCCCGCACCCCCTTTTACAAATCCACTTTCGGGCAAGAGTGGCGCTTTCTCATGCACTTTCTCCCTTTCTCTCTCCTCTCTGATCTTGCTCCGGGGTGAGAAAATATTTGAGTTTTTGTGGAATGGAGCAAAAAGGGAAGAAGAAGCCCAGAACAGGTGCAGGGATGTGGTTGCAAGGATGTCCTGTCCCATCGGGGAAAGTCTTCCCGCGGGCGCTTTGTTTTATTATTTCCATCCTGGGGCCCAAAAATGATCCCGGCAAGAGAGAGAAAATCGAACGTGCCGCGGCGGTTTGGAAACTGCAGGCGGCCAGTGCCGCTCTCGCCTCGCGGTCCCTGTGGGGCGCCCGGAGGGTGCGCACGTGGCGCGGCGGATCCAGGGCACCTGGGGGATGCGGACCCAGCGCTGCGTCGTAGGCAAAGTTCGCTCGCGGCTTTGGGGGAGGCTGCGCCCAGCGGAACAGACGGACACGATTTCCCTGCTCCGAGGCGGCTTTGCGCTCGCGGTGCCAGAACTTGGGGTTATCCGAACGGCGTGGGCGCGGACTGCAGCCGGGGCTGCGAGAAGCGACTCTCAGGAACCGCGGGTCTCTCAGGAACCCGGGGCAGCCCGCCAAGAGCGCAGAGTAGGAAAGTGAACTGATCGCCCAAGCAGCGGGTGGTCAACCCGCGTGTCCTGTCCGGGCTCTCGGGGGTCCCACTCTGTCCACCTACGGTTTCCCTGCCGGCACCGTCCACCGTCACTGCCTCACCTGCTCGGGTACCTGCCCGGGTCTCCTCCTGGGCGCTGCGCACCCCATGGCGCCCCCGGCGGGTGTCCCGGAGGCAGGGTGTGTGCGTGTGCAATGTGGTCCCTCGGAAGGCTTAATAATAATAATAATTAATAAAACTCTAGGTTCTCACGGACAGCTTTCCTGCTTAACTTTGTGCTCGTCTTCCTCCTTTTTTTCTGAGGCAAACTAAACTCTCAAAGTCAGCGTTTCTCCAGTTCCACCGTGCTTTCATGTGTGTACCACTCGCTCTCCCCTTCCCCCAAAGAACCACGACTACATCTCTAAAATATATACTTTGGATAATGTGGGGTCCCAGGAAGTACCTAACCCCTCTCTTGGCTGCACGAACCACCTCCACCACGGTGCACCCCGCTTGAGAGAGAGGGCAGCTGTCCACAGCAGGACTTGTGTTGTTGACCAGACTGTTCCTGCTTCTAATTTGGGGATTTTCCCCACTCCACCCTCGGGCAGAGGGCCCTTTAGATGCCCCCAGAACGTCGGCAGAAGGCGCTGGTCTGGGAGAGGAGTCCTTAATAATAATGGATTCCGATTTCCATCAGCTTGAAAAGTGGCTTTCATTCCTTTTAAAGGTTAGATTCCAGCTGGGGTGGGGATGGGGTGGGAGAACCTGAGGTTAGTGAGGTTGTGGACAGTTTTGGTGCTTTGGAGCATTTCCTTACATAAAATGATCAAGTATGACAAATATTGGATATTTAAATTATTAAGGCTCCCTCTCTCCAGAGGTGACTTCTTTAGTTGAGCACAAAATACTTATGTGTTTGTCCCTGGCTCAAGTCATAGTCAATAAATATGAAAATTCGTATGAAGGAAGTCCATTCTTTGATTATGCTTACCAGGAAAGCAAGGAGTGAGATGGAGGCTTTAACAGCTGGGTAATTCATCGAGTTGACGGCAGCCCTGACTGGAGTTTGAGGAAAAATATGGGCAAAAAGGCAATGTAAGGGAAGCAGCAGAAGGAAGTGAGGGAGCTGAGGTCCTGGGGGTCTGGGAAAGGTTTGAGATGGAAATCATTTATAAATTAAGCTTGACAGGGGTTTAGATCCCCAACCCTTCCTGGTTTCTTCGCAAAGAATTAGCTTCTCACTCCATGGGACGCAGGAAAAGCCAAAAATATACCTGCTGTCTCCACTCAGGAACTGAGCACCCCTGTGAGATGTCATTTCTCAAAGCCCAGGACCCACTGGGCGGCATTGGTGAACTGGCCTCTTACACATGTATGTGCCGTCTGGGGAGGGTCTGCATGTGCTGTGGCGCAGAGGGGCATCATTTCAAGGACGAGCTTGTGGAGGTCTGGGGCTGGTGTCTGGGGAGACATCTTTCTGACCTCTACCCCACGGCTTTGTGACATAGCTTTAGAGCCATAGGTAGCAAAGTAACAGAGCGGGGGACTGGATTCTTTGGTTTGGTAGAAGGATAGTAGGACAAAGCGATTCATTACAGTGCCGGCGTTTCTAAGGGAACATACAGTGAGTGGGTTCGGGTACGTTCTGCTCACAATTTTGATCCCTGTGGATTGGCTGACATTCCCGGACTTGAGAAAACCCAAGGGCACAGGGGCTAGAGTTGAGGGAGGAGGAACTCTCTGGTCCTCCCTTTGCTTCTAACACACAGAGAGCATTTGTTAATGCTGTAGTGTCATTCTCACTTTCCCAGGTGAGAAATGAACACACACACACAGAAACATACATACCTTCCTACCTTGCTCTCCTTCATTTTCATTTTCCTGTAGCTAATCCTGTAGGTGACTCCATTACCCTTTCTAATCAATATTTTATGTACATATATAATCACCCAGAGTGGGAGGCAGCGTGCTCGCCTGTGTGTGCCTGTGTACAAATGGGTCCATGACTGGACCCACTGGAGACCCACTGCACACAGCCCAGAGAGCAAGTGGGCTGTCTTCCCCACCATCCGATGACCACTTTGCTGTTGTTAAAGAAACAAAGAACAAATTGTCCTGAAGGTAAAATATGTGAGTTCACACGTAGAAAAAATGCCACATGGTAATTCAGAGTCAGTGACCCGGAGAAAAACAAAGGGGGAAATTAATTTTTAATGGTACATTTAAAAATAAATCAGAGTGAGACATTAGTCTCAGTTCTCCAAGGGAGGGGCTCTAGGAAATAAACCTTTATGTGCCTGTCACCCTTCTGGAGGTGTGCGCTGCCGTGGAAGAGGATGGGTGATAGGAGGTGGGAGGTGTTCAGGCCTGAAGGCGATAAACTGGGAGGAGACATTAGGTCAATGTTGGAGGGCCCCGGTCCCGGGTAAGGCCCTTTCCAGTTCAGTGAGATCCTGACATCACTGGAAATTTCCTCTTGGAGTTTGTTACTTCCCCCAACCCTTTTCATTTTAGAAACAATCCTTTATTTTGCTGATAACAAGGATATAGGAAAAAGATCTGTTTCTTAAAACAAAACAAAACAAAAAACACAAAGAAATAACCCGGCCACCAAACAGGAACCTTTTTATTCTATTGATTTGGAGTAATCAATAAATATTCCATTTAGTCTGGGAGAGGAGGGGCAGAGGGGACTTTCGGGGAAAGCACTTCGAAGGAGGTGGTGGTGACAGAGATTTCACGTCACACTCTGCCTTCTCAGAGCACCCCCGGCCCTAGCTCGGGGGCCCTTATAACTTTGTCCTGCATGCGCTCCATTAATATTCCTGATAATAGGACATTTTGCCAAGTGGTTTTTAAAGATAATCTAAACTCATTGAGAAAGTTTATCCCCTTCCTCAGCCCTCTGCTGAATGCCTTTTTTCTTTTGAGCAAAGATCTGCCTACCTCTGATGGGCCAGAGGAAGGATGCATGTGACAGAGAGACACTGAGGGAGCGTGTGCATTGGGGGTGGGTGGTGGAGTTGACCGTGAATGAGTAGGATTCAGAAGGAAACAGAATTCGAAGACGGGAGACAAGCAAGAAACAGGATGCTTTTGGTCTGGCTCTGCAGCGCCCTTCTCTAGAACTTGTCTTCCCAGGTCTTTTAAGTGACTTCTTCAAAATGATTAAAATTCTTTTTGGCTCCAAAGTTAAGGGAAGAGATGGCAGATATTTAGACCATAATGTCTTCCTTCAAAGCAAAGCCCACACCACATCTTGATTGCCTCCATTCTGGTGTACCCCAACACCTACAGGCCATCATTGGGTCTCTGTCCATTTCTCTCTTAAGTGAGAACCTCGAAATGCTCTTCCTACTGAGCAGGAGCTCTGCCCAGAATTAGTGAGGACGCCGCACAGCTCCCCTGGGAGCTTCTGTCATAGAGTGTGGTGGCTCTTGACTGAATGTTACTGGGGTGGGGAACCCCAGCTTGACTCGAATGCTCAACTTCTGGGGTCCTCCAGTGACACTGTAGCCCCTAGAGGTGCTGCCAGTGCAGCATCTAAGGAAGCCAAGAGGGTACAAGCTGAGAATGGGCTGCAACTAGCCAAATCTGGTCCAGAATCTTCCTGAACATCCTGCCTGTTTGCCCTTGAAGCCTTTCGTTGATTTCTAGAGATAAATCAAAGGCCTTTTTAGCATGTATGCACTGGTGACCCCTGACTGGGCTCTGTCTCTGGTGAGTTTGCCCTTCCTCAGCCCCAGCAGCCTTAGACCTCTGGGGACAGTCACAGACATGGTCTTCCCTCGGAGGAGGGGCCCATAGGCTTTGGGTGGCCCCGGTGGCCCCCAGCATGGGTGGGGTGGGATTATATCCTGGTAGCCCCGTCGACTGGTGTGGCTTCGTCCCCATGCAGGGAGGTTGTGGTGTTTATAATTGCAAATGTAATTAGCAGACCAGCTCTGGGGGACTGGGAGGCTCAACTTCTCTGCACATCACGGTGACCCCTGTAATGGCTGGCCCGGCAGATTAACCCTCACTGGGCTAGCCTGCTTCCTGCCACTGGTGAGGCTGCTGACCTTCTCTGATAATGGCAGGGCTATCGTGGGACCAAACACCTTCCTCGGAGGGGTTGTCAGGGCAATGACTGGGAGAGATCCGTAGTTGGGAGGTGTTTTTCTTCCCTAGGGCACTGGGCTGGTGACCCTCGCCTCTTGAGACACGGTTACCCTGGGCAGCAGGCTGTGCTGGGCCATTTCTTCCCTCGCGTTCCTGGCCACACTGGAAGGATGTGATGGAAGGACTTTGAGTGCATGCTGGTCATTTCTGTGGCTCTAAAGGGACTCATTGTGACTTCCATCTGGTGCTTCTGGGCTCAGCGCGCAGTAGCTTATATTCACCCACCTCATCAGCTTCTCTCAGAGCCAGCTTTGGGGAGGTGACTGTTCGCTGGCTCCTGGACTCTGAGCAGGTGTTCCATAGAGCTGGAGTGCTTCGGGTGGTCCCCCTCAGAGTCGTGAGGGAAGCTGGTCATAGGACAGCACAGGCTCAATTTGTTTCTAGGAACAGAGACCTCCCCAGTTAACCATCTAACAAAAAGACACCAAAACACCAGACAAGTGGGAAACATGGAGCTGCATGGTCTGTTCCCTCCCTCCTATGAGTGTGCTTGTATTTGCCTCTCTAGGGTGCCCTTCTGTACTGATCAGGATTAAAATCATCAAGGGTCCTAACAGGACCTTTCTCTATAAGTCATTGCTTAACAGAGTGTCAAGTCCTTCTGTGCTGCCAGTAAAGCCCCTGTTGTAGAGGATGTTTCTGAACCTCGAAACATCAAAAGCCGTGTCCACGCCTAAGAGACTTTCCACCATGGGAAACCTGTGTGTGCACATGTGTGAGTGTTCCGGTGGGTAGTCCCCTTTTAGATGGGGTGACAGTGGACAGGGGTCTCTGCTATTTAAACATGTTCCTGCTGCCTGCTATATCCCTTGCCTGGGCTGAGGTCTGGCTGTGACCACATTCCAGCAGGGGCTGCCGTGCCTTGGGATTGGTTCATCCATGGTGCAAAGGGGACTACAGGGGCACCTGCTAGGTGGTTGTCCCTCTGGTTTGCCCAGAGGATTTCAGTCTTAAGAGCCTCTCTGCAATTTTCTGGCCTGGGTAGGGCTGGGGCAGACCCCAGAGAGGGAGGGAAGGGAGTCCTGCCCTTCTCCAGGATAGCAGATGGCCACACTCAAAGGAGCATTTGGGCCATTCTGTTCCAGGTTCCCGACTTCCCCTTTTCTTCCTGGAAATAGCCATTGACAGGCTGTAGCTTAAAGAGTCAACTGTTTTCTTAAATCAAGGAAAATCATACTGGTTAACTAGCCCATGGGACATTCACTATGGAGTCGGACTATGTGGAAATAAATTATTGGCTAAATGTTTTAAATTCAGAATTGTCTGAGTTTGAGTTAAAATTGTATAAATCTAAAACAAAAGTTTTCCTGGGACTTAGGGATAGAATTTTTTCGTCTTCATTTTGCTGTGCTTTTAAACACACATTTTGGTCTAAAAGTTTCTTTTTTAAAAAAAAGTCTTTCTTTTGTTCCTTAGGACTTTAAAATATTCTATTCAATATTGTCATTCAGAGTCCCCAGGACTGAACCTTTTCAGGGAATGGTTTTCTGGAAAAATGTTATTTTATTTCTCAAAGTCATTTCATTCAGAGGTCAAAAGGCAGTTAAACAAACTCCAACAAGCCTTTGTTTTTATCTTCTGATTTCAAATGTGGTCAATTTTTATTGAAAATCATATCAGAGACCTCTCCTACCAATTACAGTGGCAGCCAGCCTCGTGCCTGACCATCGGTGTTTACTAACTTCCTGCATTTAAATTGTCCGAACGTGAAGTGTCCAACTGAATTCAATCTTTTCTATCAAGGAAACGATGAGTTTAAAAACCCCAAATACTGAATGTGTCTTTAATTTGGCTCTTTTATTTTTAATGGCTTGAATTGACTTGAGTTCATAAATTAGTTTTTTTGTTTTATTATTTTTGTTTATTCATTTTGAAATTTTTATTGTATTTATGTTTTTGGCATTTTCGTTTGGCTTATGCTTTAAAAATGACGCCTGATAAAGGGTTTTTGAGCATCTCTGGCCTTTTCATGTGTTCTTGGTTTCTGAAGGGCAAAGAACAAGGAAATACAGGTGTAAGGAAATGCTATAGGAAAGGATGGAAGGGGTGAAGAAGGGTGATGTTTTAGATGAGATTTCTCTCGTGTTTTACAATTTAGCATTTTCCTTTGTCTTCATTTTTTCCCCTCTCTTTTTATTCCAACTTGCTGTAGTTTGCCCTTGTCCTTTTATCCCTCCTCGATTGTTTTGGAGGAAAGAGTGTAGGTGTGTGGTCTGCCTGAGTGTGAGTGTGTGTGTGTGTGTATGTGTGTGTGTGGCTGGCTGAGCTGTTCAGAGGTGCAGAGCATGATTAGTTGGGTAAAGTCCCAAAGCAGAATGCCTATAATTGGCCCCTCTGTTCTGATTCTGCCATCAATACCTTTATCCATGGTCACTGGCTGGCTCACGTTTTGGTGGAAAAAACAAGAAGGGTATAGACGTCCTGTTTAAAAGCAATTTTCAGGTGTTCTGTTTGTTACCTGAGGAGCGTGGTGATAGGGGCTGCAGGTATGGGTGAGAATATGAAGAAACACTAAATTTTATTCAAAATCGATTTTTAAATCCCTCCCCTCATGTCACCGCCTACGCTTGGAACCCGAGTTTGGGATCTTGGTGATGCACAGTAAATGAGCTGTTGTATGCTTTTGTTTTTGTCTTCCTAATCGATCAGCAAAACACATTTCCTTTTGATGGTGAAACAGGAGTTCAGCATGCAGAGTGCAGTATTTATCCTCTTCCTTTTAGCTTCACTCTTTGTCATTTGTCTCTTGGGTGTGTTGACATTGTCTACCTAAGCAGTCAAGCTAACAAGCTTTGGCAGAAAGAACGCTGCTTTTACAGAAATAGTAGCAATTTTAATGTGATGGTTATAATAATTATGATTACAGTAATCACAGCTTGTACCTTTTTCTTCCCAAAAATCGCAAAACAATTCTCATAACCATTTTTCTCATAGTAGCTGGATGAGGGTGGCCGTTTCTTGCTCCCAAACATAAATATCTTCGTGCAGACATAAGCATGCAAAGGCTGCAGGTTTGCATGTCTGAATTCACCCATGAGCAAAACTCTCTGGTCTCTGAATATGAACAGGCAGGTAGAGGAGAATACGGTGTTAACCCCCGGCCCCCCTGAGAAATGCTGGGTACTTTGCCTTTGAACGAAGACGGGAGAAATGTTTCTTGTTAGTGATGCTGTGCTAAGTTTGACCCCACTACCGCCAGCTTCTGTGCCCCGTGCCATGCTCTGCCTCCCAGTTTCCCCTTGCTTCTTGGTTCCTCTGGCTGCGTTCTCATGAGAGGTTTGCAGACCAAAGGCACAGAGCGGACGAGGGGGGTTATGACTTGGCGCATATGAGTATCTGGGAGAAGAACTGCGTGAAGAGAGAGGCAAAGTCACCTCTCCACCCTTGATCGCCTTCTTGGCTATTTGGCTTCTATGAGGCCGTTGTCCCTGCTCCTGGGTACCTCAACCTGCACTCTGGAGGTGATCAGAGGGAGGTCATCAGGGAACTGACCTCTCTGAATTTCCGTGACCCTTCTTGTGATGCTTCATGGCGACTCCCAGACCTGAAGCCTGCTCACCTACAGACCATGCTTATCTGTGCATTACTTTCGAATCTGACAATGCTTTTATTTCCTCCCTCATTTCCTTTTTTGTATATGTATCGTGGAACGAGGAAGCAGCTCTGCTTCACCTAATATTCCGGGGTCCCCTAGCTGTCTGTATTTTTTTTCCATCTTAGTATTCTCACTCATGTTCTTACTCAATTCTTTTCCTCAGGAAAAAAAAACAACCAAACCCCAAAGCTTTGGATTATTAATTGATTATTAACTGATTTAACAAACAAAACATTCCACCCCCAAGGAATGCAAGCAAGACTCTGGCTGTGCTGCTCAGGTGGAGATCTGCTTTCCCCCTCAATGGGTGAGAAATTTTATAGCTTCAATTCCCTTGTTGGACCCTGAGTAAAAAATTAATTCATGAATAATAAAAACCAATCAGTCTTGTTGAGTTTAAGAAGGATTAGGAGAAAGGGTGTTTTTTCTTACAAAGAACATTTGGAATCTGTGTGTCACTGTCACCGAGAGTTTGGGGGTGGCTTGAGGGGTGCCTTTTTACACGGCAAATGAGCTATTGATTATCCCGAGTATAACGCATCTTCCTCAGTTGTAAGGCCAACTGACTGCTGACTGTTACGGGGTTCCCACCCACTGCTCTCCCACCATCCCATACTCCAAGCCAGTGATAATTCACTGAAATTAAGACAGTTTCCTGTGTAAGTGGTATATAACCAAATAGCAACCAACCTGGCTTTGCATTACGAATAAGCCCATTTGTTGATGGGTTGGAGTCCTTCTTGGTTTCCCTCCCCGTTCTTTCTCAGGAAGTAATTGGCCAGAAATTTACATGCTTTTCCCAGAACTACAGAAATTAGATGGGTAGATTCTCTTTTCAGTTTCCACTAATAGTATCTATTTCCCAGGGTTGTTTTGAAGATTTAGTCAGAGGACAAGCACCAGGCACACAGTAGGTGTGCATGAAATGTCCAGCGTTACTAATTTTTTGATGTTATCTTTGGGCTGTTACTTTTCATTCATTTGACATAATCTCACAATTATAGTCTTCCCTAGCAGTGAGATTGGGGTGCTTGAACTGACTACTTTGTTTAATGTGATCAATATGACTTGCGTGTCAACATATAACACAAGGGGATTCAAGAAGGAATTACAATTTGGGGTGGAGAGGATGAATAGGAAATTTTCCTCTGAATGAATCCATGTATTTTCAGTAGGGCTGTCCATTAAAATACAAGATACCCAGTTAAATATGAATTTTAGATAAACGCTGGTATCTTTTTTCGTATAAGTAAATCCCATGCAATACTTTTTAAATCTGGCAATGCTACCTACCCATGACTGTTTTTCTTAAATTAGTCTGATAATAAACACATTGCCCTTATTTTTTTTTCCTGCTTTTGACCAAGCCCCAAAGATTGATTCTATGTTCAGTTTTTTATTTTTTATTTGTATTTATTTATTTTATTTTTTATTTTTTATTTTTGAGACAGAGTCTCACTCTGTCGCCCAGGTTGGAGTGCAGTGACATGATCTCGGCTCACTGCAACCTCTGCCTCCCGGGTTCAAGCGATTCTTCTGCCTCAGCCTCCTGAGTAGCTGGGACTACAGGTGCCCGCCACCACACCTGGCTAATTTTTTTGTATTTTTAGTACAGACGGGGTTTCACCATGTTGTCCAGGCTGGTCTCTAACTCCTGACTTCAGGTGATCTGCCTGTCTCTGCCTCCAAATGACCATCTTTAACATGTTACCAATATGAATGTGTTAAGCTGGCCATGCCCTTAGATAAGGCAGTGGGTAAGTTCCGTCATCCAGATATATTGATAGAGTTACAATTAAGTAAATAAATCTGCTGAATGAGGTCTCCTAACAGCACCCAGGGCTATTGAATTTTGCCTTAGGGAGGAACAGGGTAAGTCAAGTATTTTTGGGAATCTGTCTGTGCCTGATGTTTCCCTGATAAACTGGTTGGGGTGCTGGACTGCCAGAACCCGAGACCCCAGAAACTGGAAGTTACCCTTACCTCACCTTGGAGGCCAAAGCAGCAGCTCTCCCTATCTCCCCACACAAGGACCGGAGGCTGACCCTTCGGAGGGTCTCCCGGGAGGCTGAGGGGAAGCAGCCCAAGTCAGTGTTAAGTGGTGGAGCAGGGAGGATTAGGACTCCAAACCTGAAGCAGAGCTAGTTGAGAGGGTGGATGAACCGGGGCTCGCCAACAGGGTACCAGCGGACCCCAGCTTCCCCTCACTCACCTCTCAGAACAGCACAGTCGCACAGCCCTGGTAAACATAACCATTGTTTTAAGCCTGGTGCCCTCACAGCCCAGGGTACGGGGAAAGGAAGAGCTCTAGAGCCCCCTACAGGCACTGACTGGCACTGCACCCCATGGGTGACAGTTCTGTAAAAGAGCCCTCCCTTGGTGGGAAGGTGCAGGGAGAATCCCAGGGGGTGAGGCTTCAGAAGCTCAGGAGTGAGCTCAGGACCCTGGCTTTAGAAAGCAGCTGTGGTTCTCATCTTTCCGAGCCCTGCTCCATGCAATTTAGCACTGCAGCTGCCTTGTAGTGTGGTATTCCTCCCAAGCCCCAGCATGCACACATGCACACCTACGCACAACACACTCACTGCCTCCGTGGCTTGCCTGACCTCCAGATGGACTGGAAAGTGCTCAGGTCTCATTCGGTCTGAAGAATGCCCTTCAGCTGCTGAATATGCAGAAGCCGTGCAGCCAGCATGATTTTCAGAGCCAGATACTGGTGTTCAGACGCTCTTCTCCAAGCCACCTAATTCTCTGGGGGATCATTTTAGGATTTGATGTAAGAAAAGTGTCTGAGGGTGGATAGGAGAGCTAAATATAAAGTGTAAGGCCAGAGATGGGCGATTGTAATAGTAATAGTTGTAGTAATTGACATGTATTGAGTATTTACTCTGTGTCAGGCTTTGCCTTAGAATATTTCATGTATGAAATCATCGCTTCCTCAAAACAATCCTAGGAAGTAGGTATTATTACCATCCCCCATTTCACAGGTAAAGAAACTGAGGTGCAGAGACATTAAGTCATTTGCCCAAGGTCACACAACTGACAAAGCTGGGATTTGCACAGAGGCAGTCTGGCTGTGTGCCTGCACTCCTCACCCCCATATTATGTGTCACTCATCGCATCTAGAATTTCAGCTTCCTAATTCCTGCCTTCAGAATGCCCCATCTAACACTGTGTGGATCTAACACTTGGGCAAAGTTTGAGGTGGGGGTGGAGGGGGAAAAGACCAAGACCCATGTCTTGGTTCTAAAAAACTTAAGGTGGAAGAATCGCTGCACAGAGTCGGACCCCTCATCCCCCAGCTCAGCTTCCATCCTTGTCCTAGGCACAGGAGAAAGCTGTAGAAAGGAACTTTTGGTCTTACTGATATCATCCTCCAAGGGCCCATGCCCAGGCTCTGGAGGCCACCCAGTGATCTGATCCTGTCCGTGCCTCTCCTGGAGTCTATCATAAACATATTTTGAAGCCAACTTCCCTCTTCTCAGCTTGCATTTTCTCCTGTTCCATGCCTTCCCACCATTCTCTATCGCCCATTCTCCAACGGCTCCCAAGTCTGAGTCTCAGTGCCCTACCTTGGTGCCTGTCTTGGATTCCTGCAGGCACCACACAGCAGCACATGCAAAATCCCGCAGGCACCACAGAGCAGCACGTGCACAGCATCACACTCCAAACCTGCTTTTCCTCATGTCTCTTTAGGCAGGGACCCCCCGCAAGCCAAGACAAGGAGCATATCTTCAGTTCTTCCCTCCCGCTCTTCATTGTTGAGTCCCCTCCTATATCTGGAAAACTTTTACCTATGTATACACCTCAGATCTGGTCCTTCTTATATTGCTTCCCCCCACCCTGGTCTGCTTAGGAAACTTCTATTTATCCTTTAAAACCCTGCTTAGGTATCTCCCTCTGTGTGAAGCCATCCCTGACTTCTCCCTGGGGGAATTAGTCTCTCTCCTTGCAGCTGTTCTCTGTCTCATGCCCCTGACTGGGTTACAATCTGTTGGATTTGAATATTTGGTTATCTTTTCTCCTAGATCATGAGGTCCTAGAGTCCAAGCTTATCTCTGTGTCCCTGGTGACACAGAGTAGGTGTTTAATAAATGTTGGTCAAGCTAACCTGAGGGGATTGGAAGTAGTTAAAGGGGAGCCCTTGGGGGAAAAGAGGGAGAAAAAAGGGCCTGGGAAGAGGTAACCAGGAGAGCACTGGTTCTGCTACATCTTTTGCCCTGGTTGAGCCACGGAGGCAGCTCTGGCTAGGGAAGCATTATATCCTTCTGGGAGGCAGTCTAGTGTCGTGGTTAGGAGGAAAAACCCTAGCTCCAGACTGAGTTGAAATCCTGGTCCCAGTGGTGTGCTGGAACCAGCTCAAACCAGCTCAGGAGAGCTCACTGTTAAATGTTCAGCAGTTCTGTGGGCTGATGGTCAAACACAATCGTTATTAAAAATTAAATGGTATAAACTTATAGTTAAATACATTGTATTAAAAACAAAGGTGATAAATACCACTCCTCACTTCCTCATATCTTAGTACATTTCACTTTACGTTCTTGCAGTCAATTTACACCTAATGTACGGTGGAAAAACCATGCGATGCCAAGCTGATGCCTGTCTCTTCCCAAGCCTGCGTTCTCTGATGACACGCTGGTAGTTTGAGAACGGCCATGATGGGAGTATTTACACCACAGAAATTGGCAAATGCTACAGATCCGCCTTCCCCCAGCTAGTTGTTGAACATTTATTACCACACCACTGCATTGGCTCCGTCACATCCCAGCTCTGTGACCCCAGAAAAATGACTCAATCTCTCTGTGTCTCAGATTCTTCTTCTGCTGTGATCTTCCACGTTGGATTGCTGTAAATATTAAAAGTTGATAAACATGGCTGGGTGTGGTGGCTCACGCCTGTAATCTCAGCACTTTGGGAGGCAGAGATGGGTGGATCATCTGAGGTCAGGAGTTCGAGACCAGCCTGGCCAACGTGGTGAAACCCCGTCTCCACTAAAAATACAAAAATTAGCCAGATGTGGTGGTGGGTGCCTGTAATCCCACCTTCTTGGGAGGCTGAGGCAGAAGGATTACTTGAACCCAGAAGGTGGAGATTGCAGTGAGTCGAGATTGCACCATTGCACTCCAGCCTGGGTAATAGAGTGAGGCTCAGTCTCAAAAAAAAAAAAAAAAAAAAAATTGATAAACATAAGCTACTTATAGCAGAAATTGGTACACAGTAGGTGCTCAATAAGTATTAGCTCTTTTTAGTATTTCTTCTCATTGCTCCCTATCCAAATTCTATGGAAACAGATGACATGTCAGTTGGAGGAATGGAAGTTTTATTTTTAGAGCGTAAGGTTCATGTCTTTTCCTTTTATTTCTAGAGCGTAAGGTTCATGTCTTTTCCTTACAGGACCCCTGTGTGTGGGATTTAACTTGAGGAGCTAAGTGCAGGAAGTGAAAACCATGAATTTTCCAAGGGGAAAGACCCTGATGGAGAGGTATGCTTAAGCCTCCAGGCGAGAGAGGATTGTGCCCCAGGCCCTGTGAGGAAATGAGGCCACAGCAGCACAACATGGTTGAACAGGTGAGGCAGGCACAGGTGAGGTCAGGAGAGGAACGGAGCAGATGCCAAGAAGAGCCAAGCTGCAGCATGAAGGGAGCCTCTGTGTGTGGCTGCAGCGGGGTCCCAGGACCCTGTGAGGAGGCAGCTGCCCTCTCTGGAAATGCTGGGCTGTGTGGTCATGCCCATGAAGGCAAGGGCTCCTCTGGCTTTGCGAGTGGAGAAAATATTCCTGGCCAATCCCGAGTTGGAGCACACACTTGAGGTTACATTGGCTGCATTGTGGTTTCTTGGGATGCTACAGCAAAGTGGGAAGGTGGGAAGATTTGGTCTGCAGCCTCCAGGACAGCAGAAGCCAGGAAAGAGCCAGAGGGGGTTTGGGCTTTTCTAGACTCCTCCGTGGAGGTTCCCTGGGTCCCAGCCAACACAGGCCCCTGGAGTGAGGATTTGCACTTAATCTCTCTGTTACCTGGAAATTGCTTCAGGTTCACAGACCTTTGCCAGCAGAAGGGGCAGCTCAGTGACTGAGATATACACAGTTCCCAGCCCAACCCTTTTTCCAATGGTAAGTGCACTACAAGCCCACAGACCCCTGGCAATGCATACATCTGCATGCTGGACAGGCCAGAAGCTGCAGCTCATTGCTGGGGTCTCCTGTTCTTTGAATCCCTGGTCTGTAGACAAATGCCCTTTGGAGTGGCCTTCCCAAGGAGAAAGCAGCCTTGAGAGTTGAAGCCCTTCCTTCCCACCTCACTATGGGAGTCTTTCACTTTACCCTGAGCTCCTCAAGGGCCCATTTGGTTCTGATTCGTCTGCAGCACGGGGTCAGTCATGGAGGGGCCTTCAGTAAACACGAGGCAGAAGTTTAGATACATTTTGAGAAAATCTGTGCTTTGGGGAGAACCACTGGTGGGTTACCTGTTCAGTTGTACAGGTTGTTCACTGTCCAAGAGTGCCTGGTTGAGGAGGTGGGTGGGCTCTGAACCTAGTTATTCTAATTCACAACAAGGCACACATGACTGAGGCATGGGGGTGAGTATCCAAGGGGTTGAGGGCCTAGAGGGGGCTGAGGAACCACCTCGCCAGGCTCCAACTCATTAATTGGGAGCAACTTCCTATCTAACCTGTGCCTGGACTCTCTGAAGAACTCTGTTTCTTTCTGCTGGCACTGTCCCTGCAGCCTTCATTTAGAGCCTGATAGCTCTTCGAAGGCTTTCTGTTCTCAGTAACTGCAGTACTTAGCGGGTCCCCGTGGCTCTCAGCAGGCCCCAGGGCAGGGAGGGGCCTCCAGGCCCTGCTCTGGCTGCTGATATTTCGGGATGTCCGTAGAAGCAGAGACACTGGGGCACTGTGTTTCCTGAGTCAGAGTGCAGAGTGGTGTGTGGGGGAGTAAGCCAGCGGCCCTGGCAGGCAGGGGCATATCCGAGAAACAGCGCCGCAGGGTCCCTGGGCTCTAAGAGCTTCTGTGAGTAGATTTTGGGGAGTGCTAGAATTTATCAACTTAGAGGGGAAGGAAGCTACTGTTTTAGCATTTGATGTCTTTGATCTTTACAGTAATACCTAAGTAGGGAATCCTGTTCCCCCTTTACAGAGGTCTAGAGGAGTTGAGTGACTGCCCAAGGTGGCGCAGTGGGTCCACTTCAAGAGCCAAGATGCACATCCAAGTCTGTCTGCCTGAAATAGCTCAGCATTCCAGGGGCCCAGAAAACCCACTGTTTCTATCGCAGATCTCTGTCTTTCCAGGCCAACCTTCCTGATGTTTTTCCCAACACATTAATGTGGTCTCAGGCTGAACTGTTCAGTTGACTCTGGGCTCAGGAAAGGGGAGCTCAGGCCCTGAGACAGGCATGTGGCTTGGGGGCTGCCACCAAGGCCTCATCCCAGTACGGCTGTGGAGAGGGTCAGGACACCTGAAAGAGCCAGTGTTGGGATCTGTTCATGCCGTGCCGAGAGAAGTGCTTCCATTTGCCAAGAAAGAATGAGGAAGAGGGAAGGGCAGGCCCACCTCCTTGCTGCTCCCTGGGTCAGTAGCCACTGGCCTTCACAGAGAAGAGCCACTTGGGGGTGGTCCATATGTGTGAGCTGGAACCCAGGGCCTGTGGCCAGCCCTGGGAAGGCCTCTGTGTGGGCATGTGCGGCAGGGAGGCACCGGAGGCCAGTTTCCTGTGCAAAGCCTTTGGGGCATAGCAGAGAGGGAGGCCTGCTTTGGTCTGTAAGGTGCTGTAGCCAGGATCTAACACACGTGGGCTTGGGTTTGTGGGTTTATCTCCCTTGTGTATTCTTTGACCACCCAGCTCCATGCCTGGCCAGCAGAGTGCTCGCAGGACACCCCGTAGGCTTGATGTGAGGCCACAGTCAGAAACCTGATGGGCCCTCCCCTAGAGACCTAGTGCCTGGGGAAGGGCCCCCACCGTAGCTCCAGTAGACGCCCCTACGTGCAGTCTTGGCCACCACCTTGCTCACAACACTCCTCTCCATGCCCTGCAGCCTCCTAAGTCTTTCCTCTGTGCCAGCTACTTTTGCATGGCAAAGATAGTAATAAAAGTAGTCACATATGGTCTGGCAATGGATCTCTTTTTTTGGTCTGTAAGTGTATTTTATGTTAAACATTTTACATTTTATGACATCAAGACTCTGCATGAAATACATTTACTGCAAAGAAAAAACATTACCTGGGATCAGAGCAGGAGAGAGGTCCCCTGGTCCATGCCCAGGTGAAGAGTGTGGCCAGGTGCTGGCAACTGCAAGCGTTTCCAAGCAGTTGCCCATGTCCAGCAGATGCCTGCCAGACTTGAATCAGAGGTATTTTTATGAGGGCGAGAGGACCTGGAGTCCCCAGGATGGCTGAGGCAGGGGACTCCACGGCTGCAGTCTTCTCAGTAAGAACACCTTGGATTCTTTTTGTTTTCTTGAGACAGAGTCTCGTTCTGTCACCCAGGCTGGAATGCAGTGGCACGATCTCAGCTCACTGCAACCTTCGCCTCCCAGGTTCAAGCGATTCTCCCGCCTCAGCCTCCCAAGTAGGTGGGATTACAGGCATGCACCAACACGCCTGGCTAATTTTTGTTGTTGTTGTTGTTGTTTTATTTTTTATTTTTAGTAGAGTTTCACCATACTGGCCAGGCTGTTCTGACCTCAGGTGATATGCCCTCCTCAGCCTCCTGAAGTGCTGGTGTTACAGGCATGAGCCGCCATGCCCAGCCTAGAACACTTTGGATTCTAGTTTTAGTACTTCCAGTTCCTGGTCACATGGATGAGATCAGAGATTGTGCCTGTAACAGGTAGACTTGGCCACTCCAGGCAAAACCAGCTTCTCTTTGATGCTGGGCTCTTTTCTTTTTCCCCATCCTTCTTTCTTTCTAGCCCTGTATCCCTGCCTCTGTCATCCTAGGCCGGTTTTCCTATATTTTTCTCTTTGCTGATGCTCAAGACGATAGTAATATTTGCTAACATCTTCTGACTGCCCACTATGAGCCAGGCGCTGTGCAAAGTGCATCTTGTGGCTACTCATGTTTTGCCTCCTTCTCTTTCTCTGGGCCTTTTATACTGAAGGGTATCCCTGGTATCCCTTGAGCACCTCATGTGGCTAGTACTCTCCTCCCCAAAGAGGATGCAGCCTGTGGGGGCTGGGAGGGAGGCTCCTTGGCTTCAGCGCCCTCATTTTACAGATGAAAACACTGAGAGCTTGAGCTGATGAGGGCCTTGGGTGCAGTTCTGCAGCTCAGGTGCAGAAGGAAACCCAGGGCTTGGCCTCTTTACCTTTACCCAGAGCTGTCTTGCATCTTGTGGATGCAAATCATTTGCTGTCAGCTGCATTAAGGGCCTCTTTGACCTTGGGGCTCTGAGTACCTAAATGGTGAGCCTCCGGCCAGGCAGTGCAGATCACTGATGTGACTGTGCCCGTGTCACTGCATACCCACCTCAGGCCGGGCAGGGTGAGGAAACTGCAGGAGCCACGCAGAGCCAGAGGAGGGCTGGACAGACTGACACAAACTTTTCCCATGTAAGAAAATTAAAAGATAAAAAGAATTTTGATAGAGGGAAACTGGTAGGAGGGAAGATGAGCTGGCCGTCTGGGCGAGGTGGCCTCCTTTGCAGGTTTTGCTGCCGTCATCTCCTGATGTGGGCCCATGGGCCCCTCACTTCTCTCCCTGGGCCATCCCTTTAGGCTGTTCTCTGCCCTCAGTGACCTCATTAGGAGCTCTCCATTTCGGACAGTCAGCCCCTTGCTCCGTGGGAGGAGGAGATGGAGAGGTAAGAGCTACATGAGAATTAAGCCGTGTGCACTGTCTGGCTCATGCTGGCCTTCCCGGGGCCTCATTCCATGGTTGGTACAGAAATAGGAATGTATTGTCCTGCTGCCAGGCAGCATCCCAGCTACTCCAGCCTGTGTCCTAGGTCAGTACCTAACTGGCCATCCCGGCTCCGAGGTCACTTGAGGGTCTGGCAATATTACCATGGATCTGAACACCGCTGGTTCCCTGGGGACTGCAGCAGGGCGTGTGGAGGAAGGAGTCCCTCCTGACTCACGGCCCACACTAGAAGAACACGAAGGAATAGAAAGCCCCTGTGTGGTGCGGCAGAGCAAGCAAGACCTTTGATGTCAGACAGGTGTGAATTCAGCTGACAACTCTCCCTTGCTGTGTACCCTGGGGCAAGTCATCTAACCTTCCTGTGCAGACTGGCCTCATCTGAAAAGCGGGAGTAAGAATCCTTCTCTTACAGGGTTGCAGAAGGATTTAATAAAATAATGCTTGCAAAATGCTTTTATGCAGGGTACTGTCAGCCTCACAAAGCCAGAGATACCCCAAGCATTCTCTGTAAACATGGCTATGGTCATTCAAAAGAAAATTACAAATTCATTTTAAAGTATTGCTAAATTAGGAGTTATGATATATTTTTCCACCTAATGAAGACTGAAAGTCCAAGATTATGATACTTGGTACTTGGGGTGGGGGGTGTGATTGAGAAATGCTTTGGCATTAAAAAGAGGCCTTCAACCGGGCATAGTGGCTGACACATGTAATCTCAGCACTTTGAGAGGCTGAGGCAAGTGGACCACGAGGTCAAGAGTTCGAGACCATCCTGGCCAACATAGTGAAACTCCATCTCTATTAAAAATACAAAAATTAGCTGGGCGTGGTGGTGCGTGCCTGTAGTCCCAGCTACTCAGGAGACTGAGGCAGGAGAATCCCTTGAACCTGGGAGGCGGAGGTTGCAGTGAGCCAAGATCACACCATAGCATTCCAGCCTGGTGACAGAGTGAGACTCTGTATCAAAAAAAAAGCCTTCATAGGTTCATGTGGACTGAGATGAAAATACAGGCAACATAGAGTTGAGTAAAAATAAAAAACAAGTAGCTGGACAGCAGATAGAGTAAAATCACATGCATGGCTTTTTAAGCTCCAAATGCTGGGTATATGCTTTTGAAACTTGTGGAAAGAGATATAAAAAAAAAACTGTCCTTTGAATCAGCTGTAGGAAATGGGCTTAAGAATCCTGGTATTGGGAGAGATTTTTGCTTTTAACTTTGATTCTTTTGATTGTACGTACGTATTCTATAATGAAAACAATTTTAATGTGTAAGTTAAGGGAACCAAGTGTGAGTAAACAAGCCAGCAACTAATAAACCTTCCTAAGAAAAACATTGAAATACAAGGGGTCCTTATGAAAACTTGGAAGTCGGCTCTCTGCACAGACAGCCCTCTAGAAACTGGGTTCTGTCCCTGCTCCAGCTGCCTGCCCACCAACTCCCCTGGTCCCCTGCAGTGCATGTCCTACCAAGCCTGTGCCTCTGCCTGCAGCAGGACAAACCCAGACAGAGGCTTAGCCCGGAGGCTCGACTCCCGGAGCTAGCGCTGGTGGCAGATGCAGCAGCCGGGCTCGGCCTGCATTGGCAAGGGTTGGCCTCACCACCGGATTCTCTCTCCACTTCACGCCTCATGGAGCCAGGCTGAGGGAGTCGCTGGAGGATCGTGACTGCCCAAGTGGGTGGCTGCTCACCTGCCCAGGAAGCCATTAATCTTGTGTCTCTGCGGTCTCTCCTCCCACGCCAGCTGCCCGGGCACAGACTGACTCGGGAAAGGACATGAAAGGGGCCCCGGGCTTCACTCCATGGTGGACCATGACCCTGGAAAATACCATCTGGCTTTCTGTGTGTCTTCTGACACCAATTCCCCGGGTTGGGACACATCAAAGAGAGTGTATCTGGTGATATTTCTAATTGTTATTCCTTTGGCTGGGCCTTTGGATTCAGGTCACAGATAGGACTCATACCTTTAGAGGCTGCCTGTGGGGCCTGAGCCCCCCATCTTACAGATGCCTCAGGAGGGGGCTTGTAGAGGTGACCCAGGACCCCCTAGCGGCCAAGACCCCAGTCAATGGCACCCAGCAGGCCAGTCCCCCAGGGCCAGTCTGGGCAGCAGAACCTCCTGGCGTGACCAGCTCTGACTTTCCTTCTCTGCCCTCTGATGCTGCCCATGCAAAACAGCCAAAGTGCCAGGTACCCCATCCAGGGTGTCAGGAGTGTGTGGAGTTTGACCTTACCCCGGGAATCTCAGCTTCAGTCACAGATTCATATTTTCTTTATGAAGGCTGGGCTTGCTGGCTTTAGAGTAATTCCAAAATAGATTTATTGGACAAAATTTGGGCAAAAATTGGGACAAAATAATTTGGGGCAGGCCAGGCATGGTGGCTCATGCTTCTAATCCCAGCACTTTGGGAGGCCAAGGCAGGAGGATTGCTTGAGACCAGGAGTTCGAGACCAGCCTGGGCAACGTAGCGAGACCTTGTCTCTATTTTTCAAAAATAATAAAACATTTAAAAGAATAATAGTTTGGGGCAAAAAGGGGGACTTCTGATTAACCTGGAGGTTTGGTACTCAGAAATGCACTACCTCCTGAGCAGAAAGTCGCCTGTGGCAGGAGGTATGTGCATGCAAAGCTGACCTGTTTGGAAGTTTATAGAAGATACAACAGGCCGGGTGCGGTGGCTCAAGCCTGTAATCCCAGCACTTTGGGAGGCCGAGGCGGGCGGATCACGAGGTCAGGAGATCGAGACCATCCTGGCTAACACGGTGAAACCCCGTCTCTACTAAAAAAAATACAAAAAACTAGCCGGGCGAGGTGGCGGGCGCCTGTAGTCCCAGCTACACAGGAGGCTGAGGCAGGAGAATGGCGGGAACCCGGGAGGCGGAGCTTGCAGTGAGCTGAGATCTGGCCACTGCACTCCAGCCTGGGCGACAGAGCGAGACTCCGTCTCAAAAAAAAAAAAAAAAAAAAGAAGATACAACAGCAGCCAGGGGCTTGCAGTCTCTGTTGCACACTTACCCCTTTTGAATAAACCCCTTTGTTTCATAGCAATGGGGAACAGAGAATGGGCACATGCAGGGCCTCGTTGGGTATCCTCTGACTTTTTTATGTCTAGCCTTTCAAACATGGGGCAGGGCCTCCTCCTACACCAGCTTGTGCTTTGTTGGAAAATTCATTCCATAGCCCTGCTAACTGGCACGCATCGAACTATTTCCTGTATGCCAGGCACAGTGTGTCGTGCGTTACCCAGTTAGTACTTTTGAATCTCACAACTGTCTTGCAAAGTAGGCACGTGCATTTTCCTCGTATTCCAGATGAGAAAATGGGAGCTCAGAGAGGTTGAGGAGCACCCCCAAAGTCACAGATCTAACACAAGGCAAAGCTGGCATTTAAACCTAGACCCACCTCCAGAGTCCACTGTGCTGGACACACCTGTGGAGGACAAATAGTTCCCCCATATTTCAATCTCTTTCTCTGTTGGAAACTGAGTCCGCTTTTTGTTATTGCTTCCCCCATCAGAGTTCACAGGCAGCCCGCAAATGGGGTGGTCTCGCTTTGCTGCTTACCACCTTGTCACCTTTCATTTGTATTTCCCTAGAGTAGGGAGACAGTGCCCTTTCTTGGCAGGGTGCAGTGGGTGGGAGGAGGGTAAGGCTGTGGGGGAAGGGGTCAGAGGAGAGGATTGCCCCTCTAGGCAGTCAAGGGAGCATACGCGTGGGGTAAGAGGCTGACTGGCGTTGGGCATTGCATTCAGGGTCAACCATTCCAGGTCCCAGATACACATGCTGATTGAATACTTGTGACAGCCCTGTGAGGTAGAAGCTCTTCTGCTCCTCCTTTTATAGGTGTTGAAACTGAGGCTGTGTGCCTTGCCCAGGTTGCTGAGCTAGTACATGGTGGAGTCTGGCTCCAGCCTAGGTCTGCCTGCGTCCTAAATTCCAGCTCACCACCACCATCCTGCATTTGATTCGGTTCAGTCTCTCTGTCTGCTGAGGGGACTGTAGGAGGTGACAGAAAGGATGCAGTTGCATAGGTGGTTTAGGGATTTTTTTAAATCCTCATTTTCCTAATGGAGACCCTGAGACCCAAGTGTCTTGCTGGACTCGGTAAGTTGGGGACTGAAGCTACCACCTGTCCCCTGGCTGCAGCCTGCCTCTTTTGCAGATGGGACCAAACAGCAGATCTGGATGGCCTGGGAGGGAAGGTCCCTGTGGCTGTGTGAAGGGGAGACGGGGATGGCTTGCTGGTGAGCTGTGTGTTTTAACCAGTGCATACATATCTCTATTTAAAGAAGTCCTATGCTTTTGACAATCCATCAGGAAGCTCCCTGTGACAGAGTCCAAAGGGTTCCTTGGTATTGCTCTGTGGTCTTTAGACAAGCCCCTTAGCCTCTGAGCCTCTGTGTTCTCATCTGCCTAATGAGGATAAGAGAACCCCAACTCCCTGGGTCAGTGCTAGGCTAGGTGAAATCAAGCAGCTAACACAGGTTGGATGTGCCGGGAGGCTTCCTAGCAATGTCCCTGCCGCTCATTCCTCCTCATTATGCCCTCAGAGCCCACACCATCCCCTTTGAATATGCTCGCTGATGGCAAGTCTTCTTCCAATGGGGGTGGATTTAATGTTTAATGCAGCCGAGGTCATTTGGAGGCAAGACTAGGGAATTAGCTGGGTGACAGAGCTGAGCAAAGCAATTTTTGATTACAAAGAAAGTGAGGATGTGACTCTGTTTCTCAGATAATCTGGCCTGAAAGGCAGCTCCTAGAGGAGCTCCAAAAATGCTTTGATCAAAGCCAGCATATTGGGAACTGGGAAGAGATGCCCAAGGTGACCATGAGGAAGAGGACAGTGCTCACCGGGGTGTATAAATATCGGTTGGTCACAATTGGTCTCCTGACTTCGCAGTCACACCCTGCTGCTCCTGACCAGCTGCTGCCGTTTTGAGGAGCAAACTTGGTGGGAGGTCACATAGGTGTCCAGCGGAACTGGGGTAATTGTGGCCGTCTCAGGTCAGGCTCAGTCCCTGATCCATGCAGAATAAGTAATGGCCCAGCAAGATGCCTATACCTTTCTCATCTTGGCAGCCAAACCTGCAAATTACCCAACAGAACCCACGCTGCTTCGGCTGGGAGGGCCGAATGAGCCAGAGCTTTCAAGAGTTTAGCTGGGTGCAGAAGGGAGGAAAGGCACGCACCCCCCTCCTGCTCCTGGTACCTCATCTGCTCTTGAGAATTAGCCTGGCAGTGGGAGCCCTTCAACTGGGTACTTCGTGTACTGCTGTCCCTTGACATTTTCCTTCTGGGAAAACTTCTAGAGAAGCCATTCTGGGAAAGGTAGTGATTAAAAGTTTTGAATAAGAAAATAGCTAGCTGAGAACATAATTTGGGGAGAAAGGGCACAGGGCAGAGAACTCTTAATAGTGGCAGATGGACTTCAATCTGAAGACTGTTGCAGATTTGAACAAAACGAGGGAAATAACAACAGCCGGGAGCCTTCCAAAAGGAACTGCTTCCATTGAAGTCTGTTCCTGATTCTCAGGTTAGGGTCTTCCTCATTAGGGATGTGAAAATGGTTTTTCTTTTACAATGTGATCATTGTCCTAGGTTGCCTTTTCCCATGTTTTATGTTCTCACTTGACATATAGAGTCAACCTTGTATTGGTCCCAGTTTGGGTGGTAGTGAACAGGAGTGGGAATTATCTCGTGTGGTTGGAAGATGGGAACCACTGGCCTAGAACCCAGAAACTGGAAACTAGGTGTTCTCAAGCTGGGCCTTAAGTCACTGTAGGGAACCTGGGGACAGAAAGTGAAGGCACAGGAACAACTGTTTCTATCTGCCATCCTCCAACAGGCAGGCTCCTATGGGTGAGGCTCCATTCAGTCCAGGAATTCTCCTCTTCCCCGTGGTGCTCTGCTCTTCTGCACTGTGCAGAGGGCAGCTGGTTCTAAGGTCCAGAGATACAAGATTTCTTCCCTGGTTTGAGCAACACTGAGAGCACGGTCCTCTCACTCTCCCTGATTATGCTCTTAGCTCTGGCCTCTTGCAGGGAGTTGCCAGACACATGTGTGAGAAGAAGGGCTCCTTTTACCCTTTTGCCCTGGGTGTGATCACAGCTCAGGCCCAGGCCACTACTGAGCCCTACACTGTCCAATATTCACATGGGAGGGTTGAGAGGAGAAAAGGCATTAAACATCCTGTGTCACAGGAAAACGGAACAAAAGAGGAAGCCTCGAAAGAGACTGGGAGTTGTCATTCAAGAAAGAGTGAGCCTTCCGAATCCCCCTTGCTGGCTGGTCTTTACAGCCTGGAAGACTTCAGATTAAAGAGACCGTGATGAATGGGGACCGTGGGGATACATTACTTCAGGGAGCACCCCAGTGTCAGCCAGCTGGTGGTGGCCCCAACTTCTGGGCAGTGGGTGGGGCATGGAGGCCTCCAGCCTTCTTAGATTCTGGCCTTCAGCTACAGCATTCCTTGAGCATTCGTGGAACTTTAGTACTGCAAGATGCTCTCAGGGGAAACAGCTTCCTGGGGAGTTCGCCAAAGAAACAGAACCAATACGATATGTAGTCATGTGCCACATAATGACATTTTGGTTAATGATGGGCTGCATGTATGATGGGGTCTCATAAGACTATAACACTGCATTTTTTACTGTACCTTTTCTTTGTGTAGATAATACACATACCATTGTATTACAATTACCTACAGTATTTAGTACAGTAACATGCTGTACAGCTTTGTAACCTAGGAGCAATAGGCTTTACCATACAGCCTAGGGGTGTAGTAGGCTATGCCATCTAGGCTTGTGTAAGTACACTCTGTGATGTGCACACAATGATGAAATATCCTAACAATGCATTTCATTATTAAGCAACGGATGACTGTGTGTGTGTCTATCCTTTATTTATGTATATAAAGAGATTTATTATAAGGAATTAGATGACATGATTATGGAAGCTGACAAGTCCCAAAATCTGCAGGGTAAGTCAGCAAGCTGGAGATCCAGGAGAGCTGACAGTGTAATTCTAGTCCAAAAGCAGGCAGGCTTGAGACCCAGGAAGAGCCAATATTTCAGTTGGAGTCCAAAGGCAGGTGGACTCCAGAAGGCTGGTGTCCCAGTTTGAAGGCCACTGGGCAGGAAGGATTTTCTTTCTCTTAGGAGAGGGTTAGCTTTTTGGTTTTATTCAGGCCTTTAGCTGATTGGATGATTGCATAGGGCAACCTGCTTTACTTAATTTGCTGATTTCAATGCTAATCTCATCCAAAAACACCCTCATGGAAATACCTAGAATAATGTTTGGCCAAATATCTGGAGACTCCACGGCCCAGTCAAGTTGACACTCAGAATTAACCATCATAGCAGTCACATGAGTTTGGGAGACTCTTGTATACCATGGCCCTGTCTTCAGCCTTCCAGGGCATTTTAGTGTATTAAACGTTCTGAGAATGCAGTCAAGAAACCTATTTGACTTGTTCACCCAAGTGTTTTCCTTATTTATTTGGCCAAGGTCCTTTGTGGGGCTGGGGAGGAGGGAAGGAGGGAAGGGCCATGATACCTGTTGGATCCCATGACTCTGGGGACTATCCATTGGGAAACACTGCCCTGGAGATGTAACATTAGTAAGACGCTACTGTGCCAGCTGCAAGAAGGTGGCCAGTCCATGACTGGGGCTGTGGTGCATTTTGAGGCTTCCAGGCACTGTCTTGGTCAAGCTGCATTCCAAAGTGAAAGGACTCAAGAGAGAACTTTCTGGGAATTCTTTATTTCTTTTCTTTTCTTGAAATGGGGGTCTTTCTATGTTGCCCAGGCTGGCCTCGGATTCCTGGCCTCAAGCTATCCTCCTGCTTCAGCCTCCTAAGTAGCTGGGATTACAGGCATGATATTCCATCCAGCTCTGGGAATTCTTTTTTTCTTTTTTCTTTTTTCTTGAGACAGGGTCTTGCTCTGTCACCTAGGCTGGAGGGCTAGAGTCCAGTGATGTGACCACAGGCTTACACCACCACATCTGGCTAATTTTTGTGTTTTTTGTAGAGACAGGGTCTCCCCATGTTGGCCAGGCAGCTCTCAAACTGCTGGGCTCAAGCAATCTTTTTACCTTGGCCTCCCAAAGTGCTGGAATTACAGGTGTGAGCCACCATACTCAGCCAGAATTCGTGATTCAACTGTACTTAGAGGGTGTTTACTCAGTACTGGCTGAGTGCTAAGCGCTCTGGGTGCATGATCTCATTTAATCTTTTCAACCACTTTTTGCATTAGGAACTAGTGTCTCATTTTACAGATAAAGAAATATGCACAGAGTTGTGTGACTTTCTCGCAAGTGGGAAATCAGGCTTTGAACCTAGTCCTTTCTGACTCTAGAACAATGCCCTTAACCGCTCTACCAGCCTGATTCCTACTGTGTGGCTGGGAAACCTTTAGGAGCAAACAAAACAGAGGCATTACCAGGCATGTGGTTTGAAATCGAACAGTTTATCTGAAAGCCCTTAATGACAGGATGCCTTTTGATGGCAAAAGGGAAAATGAAGAAATGAGGGAATGGGAGGAAGTGTAATACTATTAGGGAACACAGACTTTGTGTGATGGTAAGATGTGGTCACGTCATAGAGAGAAAGGCAGAGCATAGCTCAAGGTGTTCTGAGCCATCATCTCCCTTGCTGGTGACAGACAGACCCTGCTCAGTTCCACATTTCCTTGCTGTAGGAGGCCCCGGTGCCCTAGAGGTGGTCCCTGAGAATGCCAGAGAAGTGGAGGTGGTGACAGGCGGTAAGACCCTGCTGATTGGGAGCAGGACCATCTTTTTTTTTTTTAGACAGAATTTTGATCTTGTCGCCCATGCTGGAGTGCAATGGCACTTTCTCAGCTCACTGCAACCTCCGCCTCCCGGGTTCAAACCATTCTGCTGCCTCAGCCTCCTCAGTAGCTGGGATTACAGGCACCAGCCACCACGCCTGGCTAATTTTTGTAGTTTTAGTAGAGATGGGGTTTCCCACATTGGCCAAGCTGGTCCCGAACTCCTGACCTCAGGTGATCCACCCACCTTGGCCTCCCAAAGTGCTGGGATTACAGGTGTGAGCCACCATGCCCGGCCGGGAGCAGGACCTTCTTGTGCTCCAGTCATTGGTGTGACTTGGACAAGTCTATGTGCTCTCAAATAGCTGGCGTGCTTTCTATCTGCTGCATGAACAAGGTTGCTGCATCCTATTTTGCATGAGGGTGTTTCAGAAAGGAAGAGTCTCGTGTGTGTGTGTGTGTGTGTGTGTGTGTGTGTGTATGCGCATGTGTCTTTAGCAACCAGTACTCACCAGGGACCTGGCCACAGAAGTGCCCATGAGCAGTGTGTCTGTATATGTGTGTGTGTAGATACATACCACACATAAATGTATTCCTGTATCTCAAAATACTTTTAAATTATTTATATAATATAGTATAATTAATTATCTGTCTCTCCCACCAGAATAAAAGTTTCCTAAGGTCAGGGACTTCCTTTTCCCTGCCAAAACGGGGTCCAGAACTTTGAGGTATCTAATAAATACTGTGAGTGAATGAATGGCCAGACCATGGGCTGTGATCTCTTAGTTAATGTCCTAGAATTTACACCTTCCACAGAGCCCCTCGAGAAATGGCCATCAGTGTTGCAACCGCCTTCACCTCTTCCTCCACCTTCTTCTCTGCCTTTATTGTTTCTGCCTCCTTTTCTCCCTCCCCTTCCCAGTGCTTAGAATCATCTCTGGCAACAGTTCCAGCCCAGCTTTTTGAAAATACACTTAATGATGGTTTTGACTTTTTTTCTAAAAGCAACAAAATCATTTGGAACCAAGGATGGATATTAGCTGTTTTTTTGGCCACTGAGGTCCCTAACTCAGAGACGATAAATAGGGCATGGTAATCAGATGAGTATTTTGCTGTGGGCAGTGAACTATCTCTAATGGTCATTCCTTTTATAGAGGAGGGCTCAATATGAAGGGACAGGGACAGAGGGACCCAGGAAGCCCCTCAGAAGGGGACAGACCCAGCTGGGTGTTGACATTCTGTTTGCATTGTTTTCTAAAGCAATTAACTGAGTTTTTGCCCTTTTGTGTGTATTCACATAGACATGAACTTTAAGCCTGAGACCTCAGAAGCTGTTTGGCAGTGAGAAGGATGGGCTCGCAGATTTTGTTTCTGGGTTTGTTTGTTTGTTTGTTTGTTTTTGAGATAGGGCCTCTCTCTGTCACTGAGGCTAGAGTGCAGTGGTGTCATAGCTCACCGCAGCCTTGAAACTCCTCGGCTGAGGCAATCATCCCACCTCAGCCTCCCAGGTAGCTGGGACTATAGGCACGCACCGCTGCACCACTACACCCAGCGATTTTTTTTTTTTTTTTTTTTTCGTAGAGACAGATTCTTGCTGTTGTGGCCAGGCTGGTCTCAAACTCCTGCCCTCTAGCGATCCTCCTGCTTCAGCCTCCCAAACTGCTGGGGTTACAGGTGTGAGTCACTGCACCCAGCTGGTTCCCAGAACTGAAGAAGGCTGGGAACCTAGAGGGTGGATGAACTGATAATGGGAGTGTTTCCTTGTAAGTTACCTTGGGAAGTAGTGTGGGAGGTTTGTCTTGGGCATTTAAGTCCATGAGCATGATCAGAAGAGGGAGAATGCTTCCAGGGGGCTTTTTGGTGAACCCAGGGTGAGGCATTAGGAAAACAGACAAAGGAAAAGACAAAGGGAAAATGGACAAAGTTCGGGATTTGCACGTGGTCTGTGTAGCCAAGCTACCCTTAGGATTTAGTCCTTCTCCCTGCCGAACCTCCCTGAGTTTGCGCCACTGCACTCCAGCAAAAAAAAAAAAAAGATGTGGTGGCATGCATCTGTAGTCTTAGCTACTAGGGAGGCTGAGGAAAGAGTCACTTGAGCCAAGGAGCTTGAGACCCAGGAGTTTCAGGTTACAGTGAGCTATGATTGTACCACTTCACTCCAGCCTGGGTGACAGAGTGAGACCCTGTCTCAAAGAAAGGGAAAGAAAATCTAACCTACAAATTATTTTCCAACATAATGAAATGTTTACGAATATACCATCAATGAAGCAAGTTGACATTAGGTTGTGCTTTGTGGACATTTAATTACACATTTAAACATTTTGATCTTGCATTTTTCCTTTTCATATTTGGGGATTAAAAATGTATTTGCATATTTCAAGCATGTTGAAGGTCTTTGGAAAAACTCAAAGGCCAGAGGCTCTGTGCCTACAGGGCTGAGTGGACAAACCGCCCCTGTTCTGGCCCTGAGAAATTACAGAGTAAGGAAGGGGCAGGGGAGGACGCTGGAGAAAAATGAAGCATTGACTGGAGATGTCTCCGAGGGTCTCTTGAGGGTGGTAGGTGGGGTTGGAGCTGGCAGTTAGGGCTTGGTTCTCAATGGTTTTCTGATATTTAGTTCATTTAACCCCCATTGCCTGGGGATCTCTTCCCCTAACTCTCCAGATACCCGTTAGCTCCCTTCCTCTCTCCATTAAAGATTCTACTCAAATGTCACATTGGTTAAAACAGTGTCCCGGCCGGGTTACAGGTGGCTCACACCTGTAATCCCAGCACTTTGGGAGACTGAGGCAGGTGGATCACAAGATCAGGAGTTAGAGACCAGCCTGGCCAACATAGTGAAACCCCGTCTCTACTAAAAATACAAAAAACTAGCCAGGCATGATGGCAGGTGCCTGTAATCCCAACTACTTGGGAGGCTGAAGAAGGAGAATCACTCGAACCCAGAGGCAGAGGTTGCAGTGAGCCAATATCAAGCCATTGCACTCCAGCCTGAGCAACAAGAGCAAGACTTCGTCTCAAAACAAAAACAAAAACAAAAAATAAACAAAAAAAATGTGCCCCATCTTTGTCTAATACAAGATGTAGTGCTAAGAAGTCATTAATGCCATGTAGACAAATAGACTAATTGGGTAGGGAGAGTACTCTGTTATTGATTAGTTTGTTTACTTGTGTGTGCTCTGTCTTGATCAGCTTCCTGAGGGCAGGGAATGTGTTTTGTTCCCCAGTGTCTGGCACCTAAAGGCTCCACAATAAATGTGTGGTTGTTGGCACAACAAATGAATAAATGACTCTTGGCCCTCCCTGCCTCCAGTGGCTGTCGGGAGAATCAGGTGAGAGAAAATGCACCTTCAAAGGATAAGCCGATGTGCCATTGGCCCCAGGAATCACAGCACATTTTCTCTTTCTAGGAGTCCTTAAAATGCAAGCGGAAACTCATCCTCAGAGATTCTGAGTCAGTCGGTTGGGGGCAGAGACCAGGGATCTGAATTTAACAAACTCTGGGTGATACTGATGCTGCTGGTCATCAACCTGTGCTGGGAGGAGCCTTTGCTGACAACTAGCTGTCATTTTTTAGTCATTTTTGCTGAGCAGGACACAAATGTACAGCCACAATGCAATGTGACCCTGGAGTCCATGGTTCCAGAGTCGGGGGTTGCCCCTGTCTGTGTCTGAGGGCCGAAGAGCCTGCCTCGAGCAGAGCCGCCAGGCTAAATCCTCTGACCTTGACTCTGGTTTAGGGACCAGAGTCTGGTATCTAAGTGTGATCTTACTCTAGCTTTCCCATTTGTTCTGTTTAGGCCAGAGGTGATCCAGTGATTTGGGAACTGCAGGTCACACAGGCTGCTCAGAGAGTAAGTTGGGTCCAGTCGAGCCAGCAGGGCCGCATGGCCGATTCACACTCAGTCCAAAACCCTCGTGGCTGAGCCCTGATGCAGACCATGCTGTCTTGTAGGAGTGGTCTGGGTGCTTCTAGGAGGGCAGAAAGACTACATTACTGCCTGGTGACCTTGGAAAGGGGCACAGAGGTGCTGGCACTGGGAGGCTGAGCAGCCGAAGCCAGTGAGACCCACCTGGAGGGAGGCAGCTAGCTTGCTTGCTTCCTGAAAGCTGGACAGAGCCTCTCAGCCTAATTTGCTTGTGCCAGGCAGCCTGTGAATTCTTACAGCCAAACCACCTGGTGGGCGACTGTTGACACAGGACGGCAGGGTCCCAGGAGCCCAGCCCTTGCACAGACAACAGGCAGCACACAGACCTCAGGTCACATATGCACTGGCCAGTCTTCGAGGACACAGTGTCCGGCTACAGTTATTTCTATCTGCAGTACGGTCTCGGGCCCCTGAGTCAACAGGCAGGTTTGAGAGGACTTCAGGTCTTGGCCCCAAAAAAGTACACACAACCAGGTTCACGGTTGCCTCGGGATATCTGTCCCCACTCATTGATTCATGCTTATGTTCATTCTACAGAAATTATTCAGCACCTTCTACAAAGACACAAAGAAGGAAAAGAGTTCCCATCTGTCCTTAAAGAAGTTAACTGTTAAATGATGCCCCAGGCTGGGCTCAGTGGCTCACACCTGTAATCCCAACATCTTGGAAGGCCAAGGCAAAAGGGTCACTTGAGCCCAGGTGTTCAAGACCAGCCTAAGCAACATGGCAAGACCCTGTCTCTGCAACAAATTTTTTAAAATTAGCCAGGTGCAGGTGCATGGGGGTGCATGCCTCTGGTCCCAGCTCCTCCGGAGGCTAAGGTGGTGGGGTGATTGCTTGAGCCTGGGAGGTCAAGGCTGCAGTGAACCAAGATCGCACCACTGCACTCCAGCCTGGGTGACAGAGTGAGACCCTGTCTCAAAAAAAAAAAAAAAAAAGATGGCAGCCCCAAATGCACAGAACTGGCATGCAGCAGGCACTCGGTAAATCTTGGTTGAACGAGCAAGGTGCTGGAAGAGCTAGGAGGAGAGAGTAAGAAACTGGCCGGGGAAAGCTCCTGCATGAAGGGAAAGGAAAAGGCATTCTACGTGAAAGGTGTGAATGTTATAAAATATGTGAGGAGTAACGGGGCAGTGTAGAGAAGTAAGAGCTCACTTCCATTGAGCGCTTCATTTCAACCAGGCATTGTTCTGAATGTATTACAGATATCATCTCTTTAACCTTTGAGATAGGCCTATTGTTGTCACCCCCATTTTACAGTTGCACAGCCTGAGGCTCAAAGAGTCCGAGCTGAAGGCCATGCAGGTAGTGAGTGGCAGAGTCAGGTGTCAATCCACTCACCAATGGGCACTTAACACAACCTGAGCCTCTACTTCTCCATCTGTAAAATGGGAACACCTGGGCTTCCCCTGAAAGTTTCTTGGAGAGATGAAGAAAGCTGTGCATGAGTGCACATGAAATGTCTGCGAAAAGGTTACAAGATTCACAGAAAACTTGGAAACAATGGTTACCTTTGGGGAGGCTGCCTAGAGGACCTAGGATGAGAGAAAGGATATACCAGTTACTGGATCTCATTTTGGGCCTCTAGTGGGTGAAAGTTAAAATAACAAGCAACCTAAATGGGAAGGAGTTGGAGGGTGGGTTAAGCTTGAAAGGAGAAAGAGCAGTCGAGGCTGGAGAAAGGATGTTATTTGACTGTAGTGAACACTCTGCCTGCACCCCCAGTCCCTCTCTGTTTGAGGAGAAGGATGCCGTGGCGACCGGCTTCCTCCTTAATATAGTATGTACATTTTATCTCTGCAGTCTTCTTGCAGACTTGGTTTAAAGATCTCAGCTCAATACCATTAGTGTATATCTGCAGAGGGCCCTTTGTAAAATTGATTAGAAAGTAGGCTTTTGCATGTGGGGTGGGGGCGGGGGTGGGACCTAATCGGATTTGAGCATGAGATGGTATCTAATTCCCTGCATCTAGCAACTGGCTTGGGGATCTCCCTGGGAGCCAGGGCCCCCCTAATTTGGTTTTCGAATACATTAGCCTAACAAGCTGAGGGGGCTCCTTTGGGGAGAAGGTTTTTGGGGGATGGGGATGGGAGATGGTGGGAAGACTGAGGAAATGAAGAAGGGAAGGGTTTTCTGTGCAGGTCCTGGAGTATAAACTGTACATGCGATTGCAAGGGTGTGGATGTCTCATGGTTTTACGCCATCTGGGAGAATGAAGTAAACTTTTAAGAGGACCAGGGTGGGCCTGGTGGCTCAGTCCTGTAATGCCACGCACTTTGAGAGGCTGAGGTGGGTGGATCACCTGAGGTCAGCAGTTTGAGACCACCCTGGCCAATGTGGTGAAACTCCATCTCTATTAAAAATACAAAAATTAGCCGGGCATGGTGGCACATGCCTGTAATCCCAGCTACTCAGGAGGCTGAGGCAGGAGAATCACTTGAACCAAAGAGGTGGAGGTTGCAGTGGGCCGAGTTCATGCCACTGCACTCCAGCCTGGGCGACAGAGCAAGACAGGTCTCAAAAAAAAAAAAGACTTGGTGTATTGCTTACCATTTATTGAGCCATTATATGTACATTTTGTTTCATTTTTTCAGTCTTTTAAAAAAAAGTAATACATTCACATGTGTAACAAAAAACGTCAAACACTATGAGAGTGCAGGCAGTGACTGGTGGGGTATTTTTCCTCCCGTAATCCTTAGTCCCCTAGACAGAATCCCTAAAAGTAGCCACAGTTACCAAGTTTTCTGTAGACCTTACACTATTTTCAAAAATTGCCCATGTGCACTCATACACAGCTTTCTTAATCTCTCCAAGAAACCTGCAGAGGAAACCTGGTGTTCCCATTTTACAGATGGAGACTGGAGGCACAGGTTGGTGCCCACTGGTGAGTGGCAGGGCCAGGATCCAAATTGTGAATGATCTGGTGGTCCGGCTTTATATCCTGGGGTCTTTCTGTGAAATCATATGCTCTCCTATGTGCCTTTCCCAGAAAGAGAGGGGGCTGTTCAGAGCTAAACATAGCAAATATTTGAGTTTTCACTTCTCCAACTCTTTTCTTTCCTTCCTTCCTTCCTTCCTTCCTTCCTTCCTTCCTTCCTTCCTTCCTTCCTTCCTTTCCTTTCCTTTCCTTTCCTTTCCTTTTTTTTGAGACAGAGTCTCGCTCTGTCACCCAGGCTACAGGGCAGTGGCGCAATCTTGGCTCACTGCAACCTCCCCCTCCTGGGTTCAAGTGATTCTTGTGCCTCAGCCTCCCGAGTAGCTGGGATTACAGACACGCACCACCAAGCCCAGCTAATTTTTGTACTTTTAGTAGAGACGGGATTTTGCCATGTTGACCAGGCTGGTCTCAAACTCCTGATCTCAAGTGATCCGCCTGCCTCGGCCTCCCAAAGTGCTGGAATGACAGGCGTGAGCCACGGCCCCGGCCCACTCTTTTCTTCTTGGGTCCATCCATATGCTATCGTTTTGTCCACTTATACCCAAGCATCCTAAAAACAGGATGCAAGGCCGGGCATGGTGGCTCACGCCTGTAATCCCAGCACTTTGGGAGGCCGAGGTGGGCAGATCACCTGAGGTCAGGAGTTCAAGACCAGCCTGACCAACGTGGTGAAACCCTGTCTCTACTAAAAATACAAAAATTAGCCGGGTGTGGTGACGGGCACCTGTAATCCCAGCTACTCGGGAGGCTGAGGCAGGAGAATCACTTGAACCTGGGAGGTGGAGGATGCAGTAAGCTGAGATTGCACCACTGAACTCCAACCTGGGCAACAAAGCAAGACTCCATCTCCAAAACAAAACAAAACAAAACAAAAAACCAGGAGGCAAACTTACAAGGGCATCTTTACTAGGGTCTCCTTCAACTCAGTACCCCTTTGTGAGAGTGAGGGGTGGAGTGTGTTGAGTGAATCCTTGTCTGCTTTATCTGGATCTTGAGTTCTGCCCACTTCCTACTAGGCACTGTGTGTTACAGGGAGGAGCATGCTGGTGGCAGCAAGTGCTACAAATTGTGTGGCATTATAACCTAGAGTCAGCACCCAGTTTCATAACAGATAATCACAGTATCAACCCCGGAGGGTTCTTTGGAGGGTGGAGTGATACCATGGCATGGTACCTGGTACGTGGTCATCTCTCAATAAATATTAGCGATTATTAGTGTCACTAGCTAGAGAAGCTTTCATACCTTGCTCATCTGCTCTGTGCAATTTGCCTCAACTATAAGAATAGCATTGTTCTGTTATCATTACACTATTATTTAATATTTAATATTTTTAAACATAATCTATGTAATACGCTTGTATCGTTTTAAATACAATTAGCATAGTGTCAGGTATACAAGAGATGCTCAATAAATATGATTTCCCATTTTATTCCCGTCTCTTTACCAGTTTTAAATCAAGATCTTGATTCTTCTTTATCCTTGTTGTGAATCTAATTTCTGTAAAGTGAGCCAATTTGGATTCCCACTCACATTTATTGAGAACCTGCTGTTTACTTGGCATTCTGCTATGTGCTGTCACAAAGAACAGACCTCGGACTCTGCCCTCAGGGGACGAACAATCAAATCACGAAGACTGACTGAGAACAGAGGCATCAGTTGCAGCCCAAGCTGTTCGCGGGGTTTGGGGCGTGCTCCTGGGGTACAGGAGTAGATGGAGTGGCTTCCTGTTCTTCAGTACCTCAGTTTCCCCTTCTGAGGAGCGGAGGTAGTTCCCTTTCTTGTTTCTTGGTATTTGGAAGATGTGGAACAACCTGGCTGATGTGGTTTCAGTCTTGTGGGGACCAGTGGGCTGAGCCCCTCTCTTTACCCCTCTCCCTCTCCCTCACCGCCTACTACCCTATGCTCCCTCCCACCCAACCCCGGCTGGAAGCTTCGAGGTGTTGGCTCCTCCACCAGGCTGTTGACCTGGGAGCCTCCATCCTCCTCCTTGCAAGCCACACCTTTTCACCAGATCTTTATGCCAACCCCATCCCATCCCCAACAAAGGTTTTGTAGGGACCAGAATACCTCAGCTTTGGATGCTGTACTATAAAATCCAGAATTATATAACTGCTGGATTATGGAGTGATCATTAGCTTTGCCGAAAGATTTTCCATTTACATAAGGATTAGCTGCGGGGTTCCTTTAAATAGCTAGCTTTGCTAATGCATTTGTATTGCAAAGAAAAGTGGGTGGGGGAAATAAGGACAGGACTATGAAACAGAAGGCCCGAGTTGCAGTGGCTCAGGCCTGTAATCCAAATGACTCAGGAGGCCAGGGCAGGAGGATCGCTTGAGCCCAGGCGTTCAACACCAGTCTGGGCAACATAGGGAGACCCTATCTCTACAAAAAAATTAAATTACATTACATTAACTAGGCAGGGTGGCTTGTGCCTTTAGAAAAATAAAAAAAGAAGGCTCGAGTTCTAAGCCAGCTGAATGACTGGTCATTTTACCTTTTGGAGCCTTGGGTTTCCTTGATGTGGAAAGTGAATGGTGACCACCCCACCCAGACCCAGCACTGCAGGGGAGGACTGTGCAGGCAGTTTGCAAAGAGCTGGGTGCGGGCGGTCAGGTGAGGCAAAGCTGCACCGCAGTGCTGTTGGGGTGATGAGCCTGCCCCTCAAAGGGTGATGTCGAAATCCCTGGTGTTGAATCTCCTAGCTGGCCCCTGCCCACCTGTCCATCCTGGTCTCCTGACAGACCTATCTTCTTCCTGCGTCCCCGCCCCGGCCACACACCTGTGTCCCGGACTCCCCACGCCAACTCCAGTTCCTTGGTTGTATGCTGCTGTTCTCCATCTCTGTGATTTGCACACACTGGTCCCAGTGCCCAGAATGCCATTTCCCACCCACTCCCCTTCTTGGCCTGGCGCATACCTACTTGTCCTTCAAGACATAGCCTAGACGCCTCCTCCAGGAAGCCTTCCCTGACTCCCTTCCCCTCACGAGGGTTAGACACTCCTTCTCGGCACTCGCAGGGTCCCATGAATATGTGTGTGTGACCCTATCGTGTTGCTTTGGGACCCTTCCTTGTCCAGTGACTTTGTGGTCATTGATCACTTATTTGGATCTCCACGAGCTACTGAGCTTAGGGGCAGGATCCCTGTTGTGTTTGACTCAGTAGATGTGTAGTAAATGAAATAAGTAAGTGAATAGTAACAATTTTTCATGTGCAGCAGGTGTTCCATCCCCAGACACATGCAACACAGGCGGCGCCTGCACCGTCTCCG
>NW_012116265.1:17469050-17491177 GCF_000951035.1 Colobus angolensis palliatus | reverse complement strand
CTACTCGGGAGGCTGAGGCAGGAGAATGGCGTAAACCCGGGAGGCGGAGCTTGCAGTGAGCTGAGAGATCTGGCCACTGCACTCCAGTCCGGGCTACAGAGCGAGATTCCACCTCAAAAATAAATAAATAAATAAATAACAAAAAATAAATAAATAAATAAATAAAACAAGATCATAATAGTTCTGACCCCTTAGGGTTGCTGTGAACAGGAGGTGAGTTAATCTGTGTTCTGCACTTAGAGCGGTGCCTGGGTGCAGTACCTTCTGCGTCTGGTGACGGTTGTCATGGTTTTCATTTCGGAAGGCCCTGAGTTCTGCCCCTGCGGTTCCTCCCCAGCTCAGTCCCCTGCGTTGCTGAGCTTGCAGTCTCTTCCTCTTTACTTTCTTCACTTACTCCAGTGACCTGTCTCAGATTCCCACTCCCCAACCAGTCAGCACAGAAATAATCAAATTTTACTTGATTATTAGTCATTACTTTCTGCTGCTGTTTTTGTTTGTTCCTTAAAAAAAAAATTCTAGATTTAATTGAGTTGATTGAGTTGATTGATTAGCACAATCGCTGATTGGAAGGAGATGCTCTGTAACCCTCTCCTCCTTAGGCGTCTTTTCCCAGAGAGGCACCAGGAGGACTGCCCATGGCCTGGAGGTGCAGTGGCCTGTGGTGGCTCTGTGGGCTGGGAGCCTGGCCCTCCCAGGCCTAGTGACCTGAGGCAAGTCCCTGGCCCTCTCAGGGCCTCATCTGTAAAAAGGTTGTTGAAGTAAATGAGCCTCTGAATCCCCCCACCTTTAAATTCTATGAAAACTCTACCTCTGAGTGCCCCAGCCTTGGTTTGTGAGTCGCCCATCCATTCAGTATCACAGCTACCTCCGGGCCAGCACTTATCAGGGTGCTGTGGGGACCCAGATGTGAGCAAGTCAAGAGCCCTGCCTTCTAGGAGCTAGTGGGATGGAGTTGGGGACTGGCAAGATGCTAATTCTAGCATCTATAACTTAGTGTGTTCCAAGCTCAGTGGAGTTTCAGAGGGGAGTGCCTAACTCAGAACAGTTGTAGAGGGGTGACATTTGGATTCAGTCTAAAACAAAATACCCTGTACAAACTTTAGGGGTGCGGAGAATGAACTTTGTAGAAGCCATCTCTATGTGCTGAGTACAGTGGTAAGCACTTAAATTGTTTTAAAACTTTTTATATTAAATAGAGATAGGATGGCCAGGCACAGTGGCTCATTCCTCTAATCCTATCACTTTGGGAGGCCGAGACAGGCAGATCACGAGGTTAGGAGTTTGAGACCAGCCTGGCCAACATGGTAAAACCCCGTCTCTACTAAAAATACAAACATTAGCCGGGTGTGGTGGTTTGCACCTGTAATCCCAGCTACTCAGGAGGCTGAGACAGAAGAATCGCTTGAACCCGAAAGGTGGAAGTTTCAGTGAGCTGAGATAGTGCTACTGCACTCCAGACTGGGCAGAAGAGTGAGACTCCGTCTCAAAAATAAATAAAAAATTAGTAAATAAATAGAGATGGGGGTCTCACTGTGTTGCCCAGGCTGGTCTCAAAGTCTTGGGCTCAAATGATGCTCCCGTTTTGGCCTCCCAAAGTGCCGGGATTACAGGCATGAGCCACGGCACCTGACAAGCACTTTCTTTTCGTTGTCTTTTGAATCCTCACAGCAACCCTCTAAGTAAAGGGATATGGTATCACTTTTGTAGACAAAACACCCAAAGCTCAGAGAGGCTAAGTGGCTTGCCTACAGTCGCACGGCAAGCGAGGGAGAAGTAGGCTTTGAACGATGTCAAAACTTATCCTCTTTACACAGTTTCGCACCATATTATAGTATTACATAATTTGAGGAAGGTAAAATAATCAGCTGATTTCCCAAATGTCCCTTCTATTTCCATTTTGGAACATGATCTTCCATACATACCCTTTTTACATTACATAGTTAAAGCAATGTACCATTCCCCCCACCCCCAACTTTTTTTTTTTTTTGAGGGTCTTGGCTCTGTCACACATGCTGGAGTGCAGTGGTGTGATCACAGCTCACTACAACCTCCTGGCTCCTGGGATTAAGGGATCCTCCTGCCTCAGCCTTTGGAGTAGCTGGGCTATAGGCGCCCACCACTACACCCAGCTAATTTTGCATTTTTGTAGAGATGGGTTTTCGCCATGTTGGCCAGGCCGGTCTCAAACTCCAGTTCAGACCGCCTTTGCCTCCCAAAGTGCTGGGATTACAGGTGAACCACTGCACCCTGCCTCTATTTTTTTTACTTATAGCATTCTTTCCCCCCATCTCTGTTTTTGTTTGTTTGTTTGTTTGTTTTCTCTTTTTTTGAGACGGAGTTTCACTCTCATCACCCAGAATTGAGTGCAGTGGTGTGATTGCGGCTCACTGCAGCCTCCGCCTCCCGGGTTCAAGCAATTCTCCTGCCCCAGCCTCCTGAGTAGCTAGGATCACAGGTGTCCACAACCATGCCCGGCTAATTTTGTATTTTTAGTAGAGACTGGGTTTCACCACGTTGGCCAGTTTGGTCTCAAACCCCTGACCTCAGATGATCCACCCACTTCAGCCTCCCAAAATGCTGGGATTTCAGGTGTGAGCCATCATTCCCGGCCCATCTCTGGGTTTTGTTCATTGACTCATATATTTACCGAGCACCTACTATGTGTCTTGGTTCTGAGATAAAACAATTAGTCCAAGACCCTGCCTTCAGGGAGCTTACCTTAGGCGGACAGACAACAAAGAAGCAATAAAACAGATAAAAGAATGTCAGATATTAAGAACGATTGTGAAGAAAGTAAAGCAGGCTAAGATGTAGAATATATGAAATTAGCCAGGCATGGTGGCGGGTACCTGTAATCCCAGCTACTCAGGAGGCTGAGGCAGGAGAATAGCTTGAACCCAGGAGGCAGAGGTTGCAGTGAACCGAGATCATGCCACAACAATCCAAGCTGACCGACAGAGTGAGATTCCATCTCAAAAAAAAAAAAAAAAAAAAAGGAAAATAAAAGATGTGGAGTATTGGATGGGGGTCAGGGTGTCTTCCCTGAAAACGTGACATCTCAGCAGAGACCTGACAAATGATGGGGTGAGCTATGTGGGTATCTGGGTACTCCAGGTAGGGGGAGCAGTCAGTGCAAAGGCCCTGGGATGGTGATGCCCTTGGCACACTTGGGGAAGAGTAGGAGACCAGTGTGGGTGGAATGTGGGAAGGTGGGACATGAAGTTGGAAAGGTGGCTGGGGTCAGGTCACAGGCTTTGCAGGCCGTGGAAGAGACTGGCTTTGTTCCTAGTGTGTTTCTCTGGTGTCTTCTAGTTTCCATTATTCCACAATTCAACCCAGTGGATGTGGTGTTATTAATCAACATCGACGTTTCCTGCAGCGTCTGTGTGTGCCTGTGTGCACGCATGTGTGTGTGTTTGCAGTGAACACACATTTCAAGCATATTTTAAGCATGTGACTTTTGACTGTGTTGAGATAATTCTGTAGCAGCGAGATAACTGGTTGGAAGTGTTTGCTCATCCTTTTGGCTCTTGACAGGTAAAACTATAGTGTGACTTCTAGTGACAAGAGCTGAAGGCATGGCAGGCAGTGGATCTGTGGTGCGAAGGTGCAGAGGCAGAAAGAACAAGCCTTCCCAGAGGCCCGAGGCATCACACAGGTAGTCCCTGGCCATGCAGAAGGAGCCACTGGAGAAGCAGGTGACTTGTGAGAACAGGTGGGTGGTGGGCCAAGTGAGTGCCTCCCCTCTCCTCCAAGAGGCAGAGCCAGGTGGGGCTTTTACACATTTTTCTACTTTTTATTTTTTTGAGATGGAGTCTGGCTCTGTCACCCAGGCTGGAGTGCAGAGGCACGATCTCGGCTCACTACAACCTCCGCCTCCCAGGTTCAAGTGATTCTCCTGCCTCAGCCTCCCGAGTAGCTGGGATTACAGACGCCCGCCAACACGCCTGGCTAATTTTGTAGTTTTAGTAAAGATGGAGTTTCACCATGTTGGTCAGGCTGGTCTTGAACCAGTGACCTCAGGTGATCCACCTGCCTCAGCCTCCCAAAATGCTGAGATTACAGGCGTGAGCCACTGTGCCTGTCCTTTTTTCCCCTTTTAAAGAAACTTTTTACTGTAGTCCCAGCTACTTGGGAGGCTGAGGCAGAATGGTGTGAACCTAGGAGGCGGAGCTTGCAGTGAGCCGAGATTGCACCACTGCACTCCAGCCTGGGTGACAAAGCGAAACTCCGTCTCAAAAGTAAAATAAATAAACAAACAAACAAACAAACAAATTTTTAAATGAAATCGTTCTTTGGCTTTACAGAAAAATTGCCAAGATAGTGCAGAGGGCTCCTTCCCAGGTAGATCCCTTGTCCGGTCTTCCCTTTTGTTAGCTTCATATATTACCACCATAGAATTGTCACAACTAAGAAACCGACCTTGGTACATTACTATGAACTAACTTCCATACTTTATTCAGATTTCATTTGTTTTTCCACTGATATCCTTTTTCTCTTCCAGGATCCCATGCGGAATCCCACACTGCATTTAATTGTCATGTCTGTGTAGTCTCCCCTCATCTGTGATAGTTTCTCAGACTTTCCATGATTTTCATAAACCTTCACAGTTTTTGTTTGGTTGTTTGTTTGTTTTGAGATGGAGTGTTGCTCTGTCGCCCAGGCTGGAGTGCAGTGGAGAGATCTCAGCTCACTGCAACCTCCTGCTTCCCAGGTTCAAGCGATTCTCGTGCCTCAGCCTCCCTAGTAGCTGGGATTACAGGTGCCTGCCACCACACCCAGCTAATTTTTTATTTTTTAATAGAGACGGTTTCACCATGTTGGCCAGGCTGGTCTCAAACTCCTGGCCTCAAGTGATCTGCCTGCCTTGGCCTCCAAACTGCTGGGATTACAGGCGTGAGCCACTGTGCCCAGCCTAACCTTGAGAGTTTTTAGAAGTGCTGGCCAGGTATTTTGCTTTTCCATTTTTCAACTATCTATTTTTATTTGGAATCGTGATGCTGAGAGTCTGTAAAAAAACTTTTTTTTTTTTTTTTTTTTTTTTTGAGACGAGGTTTCGCTCTGTCACCTGCCTGGGGTGCAATGGAGTGATCTCGGCTCACTACAACCTTTGTCTCTCAGGCTCAAACGATTCTCCTGTGTCAGCCTCCCAAGTACCTGGGACTACCGGCATGTGCCACCGAGCCTAGCTAATTTTTACATTTTTAGTAGAGATGGGGTTTCACCATGCTGGGCAGGCTGATCTCGAACTCCTGACCTCAGGTGATCTTCCTGCCTCGGTCTCCCAAACTGCTGGGTTTACAGGAGTGAGCCACCGCACCCGGCTGAGTCTGCAAAATGTTGAGGTCGAGCTTAGAACTCAGCAATCAAGGGTGGGGGACACGGTGCTGGGTTCAGTCCTGGCTTTGCTCCCTACCCACTAAGTGACATTGAACAAGGAAATCTTCCATGCTTCATTCTTATCCTGGGGGTGAGAAGATTCACCCCCGAGCCTGATGAGGGTTAACTGGGGTGAGACATGGAAGTGCTCATGAACTTGGGGTTTCTTTTCGGTTTCATTGCTGGTTGAGCCCCTGGTGAGACTGATTACCTTGAAGACATTCACTTCCTCTTGCAGGAGCTGGGGCTGTGAAATGCCAGAGTGAGGATGGCGGGGAAGTTGTGACAACTTTGCAGGAAGCACTTTGCAAAGCCTTTGAAGATCGTATTCTATATTGATCCTCACAATAACTCCATGAGTTATGGTAGTAAAATGGGTTACTGGAGGCTCATAGAAGGTCAAGAACCTGCTGAAGGGCGTGGAGGAAGGAAGGGCAAAGTCAAGACTTGCACATGGGCCGAGAGACCCTGCGCTCTTTCCAGTTTAGGCTGGCCTGAGTTGCCTGGCAGAGGGGGCAGGCAGCTCTGGGGTGGATGTGGGCAGGAAAGCCCAGAGCCCTGGATCCTGGGAAGGAGAGGGTCTGTCTCATGGGGCAGGAGGACTGGGGTTTGGCTAGGGATCTGACTCATGGGGCAAGAGGCTAGAGAGTTATGGATTCTCAGTCTTTACACATCATATTGGTCTCAGGCTGTTGTATTGCAGCGAGTGTTTAATTTTGTAATGTAGTTTTTTTTTCTCTAGGTAATTTCATTTTTAACCCTTGAGTTACCTATGAAACCAGCATGAGCCAATGAGCAAAAGGTTCATGACTAGCAGGCAGCTTCCCAGGTAGAGCTCAGGACCAGTGGTCCAGCTTCCTGCCAGAGAGCCAACTGTCTTACTTCCTGTTTCATGCATCTTCAGGCCCCTCCGGCAGATGGTGAGGGTTCTCTGTTTTCCAGAAAGGGATATAGAATGACTGAAGCCAGACAGGGCAAGTGGCTCTCTCTAGGACACACAGCCTCAGAGCAGACACCACATCAGTTAGTCACTGGGCTCTTTCTACTAAACATAATAAGAACTCAGAAGGCACTTGTGCTATTTATTATATTTTAAAACTTGAAATGTAAACTACAAAGTTGCAGTTCCGACGTTAATGGTAGAGTTGGGAGGCCACAGTTCTAAGTGCATGAGCTAATAGGTCTTCTCCTAGAGGGTGTGAGTGTGAGTGTGTGTGTGTGTGTGTATGAGAGAGAGACACACAGAGAGAGAGAGAGAGAGAGAGAGAGAGAAAGGCAGTACATTTAGGTCAGTGCACTGTGAGGACAAAAGACAAAGCAATTTTGGCACTTAGGCCAAATGGCCAAAAATTACCTTCAATTCGACCGAAGCACACAGAGGTTGGAGGGATGGACTGTCCTTTTCAAAAAGGGGTCCCCTGAAACTGGTGGCCACCATGTCCTTTTATATCAGGGGTTCCCATTTCATCCACGTTGAAGTTTCCAAATTCAGAGCTTGCAGACCACCCACACACACCCCACCTGTGCACATGGATGACATGGCCCTGCTGATTCCTCTGGCTCTAAATGATATCTCTTCTGCCTGTCCCGCGCAGTGAGGTGTGCCCAGGTATTCAGACCCCTGCAGTGTCTCACTGAGCACCCAAAGCACTCACCCGTCACCCTCTGGTTCCTTAGGGCCCGATGCTAGCCTTGGAACACTGGTCCCAGTACTCAAGCAGTCTAGGAAAGAGTCTGCTTGGCCGGCCAGCTGTCAGCAGCCTTGCCCCTCCTCCCAGCCTGGATCCAGCCAGAGGAGGACAGAGCCCATCTGTCTTCTGCCCACCTTTAAAGCCTAGGCTGGCCAGGATAGGGAAGAAGGAGGCCTGTTTGGAGTCACCCCTCCAGAGATGGGTAACCCCAGAGTGGTTAAAATCCCATACATTGGCATCAGGATGGCTAAGAGGGCAAATCTTTGCCTTTCCATGTACCATGGAAGGTGTGGGGCCCACCTGACAATGTCTGGTGCCTCGATTGATTTTCCCATGTATAAATTAGGATGAAAAATCCAGAGTTATTTTGAGGAGTAAATAAGCTTATGTGTGTAAAGCACTTTGCACATAGCAAGTGCTTAAAAAGAAAGGAAATGTAGTATTATTATTCAGTTATATAATATAGCAGCATTCGTGTCTCTCTTTTTCTTCCAAAGAGCTCGCACATCTGTTTACTCCACGTGTCCTTACAACAACCCAGTGGAGTAAGAGCGTTTTTCTTGCATCCAGATTACTGATGCAGCAGCTAAGATGCAGTGAAGTGTAATGACATGCCCAAGGCCACTCCACAAAGCAGCAGGAGCACTGAGGTCCCTGGAGGGCACAGGCTAGGTTAGGTGTGTCCCAGTCTGGCTCACCTGCAGTCTTCCTGCCTGCCACAGCTGCCCCTCCAGTCGCCCTATCACTCTCCTGTCTCCCCTCCCTGAGAGCTGCTGTCTTCCCCAAGGACCCCTCACTTCCCAGGGAGGGAGGGTGTGGTTGGGCACTGGTAGGGGGTGGCTCTACCTCTCCAGCCAGTGGCAGGGCTCTGCCATTGCCAACAGCATCTTGCAGGATGAAGGTTGCATCAGTGAGCAGTAATTGAAATGCAAAATAACATTTTGATCGAGCCAGCAGGCTGTTTATTTATCAGATCAATAGTCAAAATGCCCTGTCTGGAGAAGCTAGTGTGATAAGTGACAGTCTTGCCAAGGGCAGTCCTGGTGGCTACAGTCCCCTCCCGCAAATGCCTGGATTAGAAGGCCAAGGAGCCTGGGAGTGACCCCTACCTCTGCTTCTCCTTTCCAGAGTGTGGGCACACAAGCCCTTGCCACATTTCTTCTTTTTTTTCTTTCTTTCTTTTTTGAGATGGAGTCTCACTCTGTTGCCAGACTGGAGCGCAGTGGTGCGATGTCGGCTCATTGCAACCTCCGCCTCCCAGGTTCAAACAATTATCCTGCCTCAGCCTCCCGAGTAGCTGGGACTACAGGTGCTTGCTACCACACCCAGCTAATTTTTTTTTTTTTTTTGCATTTTAGTAGAGACAGGATTCCACCATGTTGGCCAGGATGGTCTCAATCTCCTGACCTCATGATCTGCCTGCCTCGGCCTCCCAAAGCGCTGGGATTACAAGCATGAGTCACCGCGCCTGGCCGACATTTCCTTCTTATACTCAGTTTACAGAGGAGATGACTGAGAACCATGTGGGCGGGGACCACCCTTGCTGTGGCTGCCAGGACCTGTACCCAAGAGAGCTGAAATAATAGCACATCTTTTCGAGCACTTAAAATGTACAGGAGCCATCAATGCTTCACATTATTGGGTCATTTACTCCTCAGAATAATTCTATGAGGTAGATATGTCTATCTTACCCACTTTGCAGATGAGGAAACCAAGTCCTAGAGAGGTCAGGCAATGGTTGCACAGCGAGTCAGTGACAGGCCAGGATTCTGACCCAGGTGAGCTGGGCCCCGAGCCCTCATGCCCAGGCCCTGTCAGTTCCCTCTCTCAAGGGCAGGGGGCGGTGAAACATTTTTCTTTACACAGTGGGGTTCTGGCTCTGAAGTCAAGCAACCTCTTTCCAGCCCCGCTTCCCACAGTTTCTTTACAAATTACACTGATTTTGTGTTAACATTTAGTTTTTAGCATTTTGAAAGTAGAAGTCTCAATGACTGACTCTCAGACTCTAGCCTCTCTAAGTTGCTGGCCAACACATGAAGTGGCTTGGGGTACTTACAAAAAAACAACCAAAACCAGAAAGTAAGAAAAATGCATACATCTTTCATAAACGTGTTTTGTTTTGTTTTGTTGAGACAGAGTCTCTCTCTGTCACCCAGGCTGGAGTGCGGTGGCACAGTCTCGGCTCACTGCATCCTCCGCCTCCCACGCTCAAGTGATTCTCACGCATCAGCCTCCTGAGTAGCTGGGATTACAGGTGGATGTCACCACACCTGGCTAGTTTTTGTATTTTTAGTAGAGATGGGGTTTCACCATGTTGGCCAGGCTGATCTCGAACTCCTGACCTCAAGTGATCTGCTCGCCTTGGCTAGTTTTTGTATTTTTAGTAGAGATGGGGTTTCACCATGTTGGCCAGGCTGATCTCGAACTCCTGACCTCAAGTGATCTGCTCGCCTTGGCTTCCCAAATTGCTGAGATTACAGACGTGAGCCACCACACCATCCTTTCATAAACTCTTTAGACCAGGATGATCAGAATTCGATCAAAACTGATGGCAAGGTGGATCCTTTAGGAACTTTCGTGGGCTTCACTGGACCCCAGGGGCTCTGTGGGTTCTGCTCCTGGGGCACTGGCGGACTCCCTTTCTCAGACCTTGATCCTGTCCTGTGTCTCAGGCCTGTGACTGTCACATCCTGAGGGAGTGCAGGCCTCTGGAAACTGTAATGGTTGTTTGACTGGGGTCCTTAGATCCCACCTAACCCTCCTTACTCATTCAACAAATATTTATTCTGCACCTTCTGTGTGTCTACTGCTATTCTAGACACTGGAGTAGGGCAGGAAAGAAAACAGACAGCCTCTGCCATCATATACGGGGAGCAAAGACCCTGAGGAGGGAAAGTGATTGGTGTCGTCAAGAACCAACCAGGAGGCCAGTATGGCTGGGATGGAGTGACCTCGGGGGAGAGCGGGCAGGAGATGGCATGACAGAGGTTGGGGGGCAGACCCGGAGGCCTTCTGAGCTGTGGCAAGGACTCCTGCTTCACCAGAGCCCCTGGCTGTCTTGAGCAGAGGAGTGTTGTGACTTACTCCCCTTCGTGATGTAACTGACGACAGCACTTTCTGGCTGCGTGGTCCCTGCCAAGATATTTAACCCCTCTGGGCCTCAGTTTGCTCATCTGCAAAATGGGGGAAATGATAGTACCTCAACTAGTTGTTGCAAGAAATCAATGATTTAATAACCATTGTCCTGAGCATAGAGAGCAAGCCCTCCATATGTGAGGGCTCTTGTCGTTACAGAGATCAGAACAGGGATCTCAGCTGGCTGCAGTGGCCAGTCCCTATCTGTCCACCTGAGTTAAGATGCCTCTTTGTCATCTGCCCAGGCTGCCCATTTGCACAAAGACTGAAAAATTGAGTCAGGATGAAGAATGACTGCTGGGAGCCCTAAGCTTCCTACGTGGGTTCTGCTCGTGGGGCGCCGGCTGACCTCCTTTCTCAGACCCTGATCCTGTCCTGGTGTGCACACGGCCATGTAGAAAGGTCCATGGCCATGACCAGGGAGTGGATAGAAGTTTTGTCCCCTTCGTTGTATGGGTCTGCACACTGTCCTTTGGGAATGCACAGGGGGTAGCAGTGAGGCCCAGTCACAACACGCACAAAAGAGACTCAGATGTGTGATCAGAGTGGAGGTCAGCAACATGAGCCAAGCACCGATTGCATCCTGGGTTGTATAAGCAGAAGTACAGTGTCCAGGATGAGGGAGGTGTCAGTAATGCTCTGCTCTGCACTGGGCAGAATTCACCTGGAGAGCTGTGCTCAGTTCTAACGCTCTTTTTTGTTTGTTTGTTTGTTTGTTTGTTTGAGATGGAGTGTCACTCTGTGGCCCAGACTGGAGTGCAGTAGTGCAATCTCGGCTTACTGCAACCTCCACCTCCCAGGTTCAAGTGATTCTCCTGCCTCTGCCTCTGAAGTAGCTGGGATTTCAGGCGTGTACCACCATGCCCAGCTAGTTTTTATATTTTTAGTAGAGATGGGGTTTCACCATGTTGGTGGTGCTGGTCTCAAACTCCTGACCTCAAGTGATCTGCCCGCCTCAGCCTCCCTGAGGCTCACACCTGTAAATCCCATTACAGGTGTGAGCCACTGCTCCTAGCCTGCTGCTGTTCTTTAAGAAAAGAAGACAGAGCAGACGGGTTATTCTTAGAAGTGCAGGGGATGTTGACCCCGGTGAGGAGAGGGGAGGATCCACAGAGAGCAGGAGCTGCCTTCCACAGTCTGGAGGGCTGTCTCATGGAAGGGCTTAGACTTGTTCTGTAAGTCCTGAGGGGTGGGGTTGTATAAACTGCAACTGGAAACTCAGAGGGAAGAAACACTTTTACTTTTCACAAAAAAAAAACCCTTTTATTTTTATTTTTATTTTTTTTTTTTAGCATTCTGAGCAAGACGTAAATATTTGCCTCCTGAACTAGTGACCTCTCTATCACTAGGGTCTTTACAAGGCAGGTGGTCACACGTCTGGGATTCAGGGACAGGGACTCAAACATTGGATGCGGGTGGGCTGGATGCCCTTCTGTCCTGGCCTGCCTGAGTGCCCCTGGCTGTGTGGGGGTTCTGCCTGCCCCTCCCTCCTCCCCGCCTGCCTCCCCCTCCTCCTCCCTTCCAGCAACGGATTTCCCTGCTGTCCCTCCAACAGAGAGCTTTCCCTGTGTGGCCCCTCCCTCTCTTCTTCAGGCCCCCGCTTAAATGTCACTTCCTCAGAGAATCCCTCTCTGGCAGCTCTATCTGGATATTCCACCGACCCACTATGCTGTGTCCTCCCTGCTGGCTTTTTGTTTGTTTGTTTTTTGAGGCAGAGTCTCACTCTGTCGGCCGGGCTGGAGTACAGTGGTGTGATCTCTGCAACCTCTGCCTCCTCTCACTGCAACCTCCACCACCTGGGTTCGAGTGATTCTCCTGCCTCAGCCTCCCGAGTAGCTGGGATTACATGTGCCCACTACCACGCCCAGCTAATTTTGGGAGCCTCAGCTTCCCAAAGTGCTGGGATTACACGTGTGAGCCACCACACCCAGCCCTCCCTGCTGTTTCTCATAGCACTCAGCACTAAAGGCATTGATACCATTTGGCTGTTTACTTATCACGTTAGGGGGGATGACACTTGGCATTATTTCACATAAGCCCAGTGTTTCAGTTGCTTAACACAGCAGAAGTTGGTCTTGCCCACAGGTGAGGGTGTTTGGCAGGTGACCTTTCACAAGGTGTTCAGGGACCCAGGCTCCTGCTAATTTGTGGCTCTGCTATCCCCCAGGGTCTTGGAAACCCCTGGCCTGAAGATGGGGGAAGAGAGAGGAATTGGAGAGAGGAGGGGAGGGAGTGGAGTGGGGGAGGAGGGCAAGAGTCTACGGGAGATTTTTATGGGCCAGAAAAGGGAGTGGCTTATATCACTTTGCCCACATCCCGTTGGCCAAGACCCAGTCACATGGCCATAGCCAACGGCCAGGGTGACACTAGAAATGTAGTCCTCCTGGTGTCTAGCAAGAAAATGAATTAACTTTTGTTGAACTCATGGCAGTCTCAGCTACACTGTTTATCGTATATCATTGAATTTATGACATCGTCTATTGCAAGGGACACCATGATTTCTGGAACCACTAATTCAATTAAACTAAGACATGCCATTGATTTCAGGTGAATTCTGATTGCCAAGATGGTAAAATGTGAAAAAATGGTACAGCTCTGAGTCAATGAACTATGGTATTGTCTCTCCTTGAGGGCAGGGACCCAATCACCTCACTCACCAGTGTATCCCCAGGGCTGCAAAAGTGTCAAGCATGCAGTAGATATTCAAAGAACAATAGTTGAGGCCAGCCATGCTGGCTCACACCTGTAATCCTAGCAATTTGGGAGGCTGAGGTGGGAGGATTTCCTAAGCCCAGGAGTTCAAGACCAGTCTGGGCAACATGGGGAGATTCTGTCTCTACCAAAAAAAAAAAAAAAAAAAAATTTAAGACAATAGTAGTTGAATGAGTGAATGAATGAAAGAGACGATGTGTGAGCTACTGTTTTGGTTAAATGTGAGAAACCCCCTTGAGTGGACTATAGCATCAGGGAATCAGGCCATGCTCATTCACCTGAGCAGAGATGCTGCAGGGGCATAGGAGCAATTGCCAACAGCAACTGGGGCTCCCAGGACTCTCTGCTTCAAACGTTGCTTCTCTCTGCTGCCAGCTTCGATATTCTTCTCTCTCACTGCACATGGGAGGGAGGGATGACCTTGCTCAGCTCTTGAGCTGTCCATCTTACTGCCTCTGTCCCTGGAGAGGCAGCCCTGACACCAAAAATCTAATGGCAGAGACTCACTGGCCCAGCTTGGATCAGGAGCCCACCCTGGGTCAATAAGCTGAGCCAGGAAGGTAGATATAGGATGTCTCTAAGAATATGGCAATTCCTGCAGGAGCTTTGTGTGTGTGTGTGTGTGTATGTGTACATGCGTGTGCACAGACAGAAAGACAGGCAATGTATGTTGGGGTCAGATGCAGTTCCCAGGAGAGAGGCTAGTGCTGGGCAGTCAGTTCTAGCAGTGCCTGAATGTGGGCCCCTTTGCCTGAAATGGGACTGTGTCAGTGGAAGTAACAGGCATGCAAATACACAATGAAATGGGTGGGTGGGAAGATGCATGGATGGATGAACGATAGAAGGCGAGAGGGAGTAAGATGGTCTTACTTGATTTAGGATTGAACTTTTTAAAGAATCTAAATGGAAGCTGTCTCCTCATTACCAAACAGGGATGCTAGAAACCACTCTTAATATTTATTAAGTACTTCCTGTATGCCAGGCATTGTTCTAAGCTCTTTTCTGAATTGACTCACTAATTCTCAAGACCACCCGGTGAGATGAATATTATAATTCACATCCCTATTTTACAGATGAGAAAACTGTAAAATTTTACAGATGAGGCATCTAGAGGTTAAATAACCCCATTCATAAGGGGCAGAGCTAGGATTCAAACCCAAGCAGTCCAGCTCTAACCACAAAGCTCTCTGGCCCAGCGCCATGGCTATTGTGAGGACTAAAGCCATCTGGAGGCTACTGAGTGTGTTCAATGACAGTAGATGGAACATATATATGTTTTGTTTTTGTTTTTGTTTTTTAGACAGAATTTTGCTCTTATTGCCCGTGCTGGAGTGCAATGGTGCAATCTTGGCTCACCACAACCTCCGCCTCCCAGGTTCAAGTGATTCCCCTGCCTCAGTCTCTCGAGTAGCCGGGATTACAAGCATGTGCCACCATGCCTGTAGTTTTATGTTTTTCATAGAGATGGGGTTTTTCCATGTAGGTCAGGCTGGTCTCGAACTCCTGACCTCAGATGATCTGCCCACCTTGGCCTCCCAAAGTGATGGGATTACAGGCGTGAGCACTGTGCCCGGCCATTAGGTAGGATATTTATGCCACATCACTGTTTTGATATAGAGTGAAAATAAAAACAGATTTGAGAAAAGTTAAGCTAAATTCACAGATGTCAGAGCTCCAATAGCTACAGAAAAGAAGGATACTAGAGGTGTATTTGGGGGCATATTCTGAATTTTTGATGTTGTCCTTCCCTCAAACATACCCCTTTGTGGTGGTCAGAGCCCAGAGCTGGCCAAGGCTAGGTGGACTAAAGTGAGAGCTACCAGGTACCACTGGGCCCTGCATAAGGACACTTGACTGAGAGGACCCAAGTGAGGGCTGAAGTTTCAAAAAGCCAGCAGCGGCCACTCTCCGTGAGCCTGAGCTCACGTGTGCCGAGCTTAGCCAGTGAACTGGGACCTCCCAGCTGTCCCAGGGCAGCCACTCTGCCTCCAGTTGTCTCTTTCTGCCTTGGTAGAGCCTCTCTCTTCTCATTGTGATGCCTGCAGCCTGGAAAATCATGGATAAAAAGCCCTGATTGAAAGGCACTAATTACCCATCATTATTTTCCATGCCGTAATTTGTGCAGAATGAGATTTCAATCAGTTGTCGGGGATCAGCCTGGTTTTGACTAATCTTTCTAACGACAAGATGCTTAATTACAGATTTTTTGCCTGGGCTCCAGAGCGTGCAGAGGGAGGCAAGCTCTCGCTGAAGCCACCACCATGCTCCTGGGTCATTCTGTGGCCCTGGGTCCCACAGGGCCCCCAAGGGGAGAAAGAGAAAGAAAGCATTAGGAAAACATTCCCGAGGAGGCCAAATACAGTGGAACCGTCACAAAGAAGGGGCCGTGTTAGCAATGTGGACACAGAGGGTATCGGAGGGCTGCTTTCTAAGTTAGCTCATCCTCCAGGACAGGTCACCACTCGTTGTGTCTCTAATGCCCCATCAGCCGCAGCCTCCCCTGCAGCAGCCTGGCATTCTAGTTAATAAGTTTGAGCAAGTCATTGGTTTCTTAGGACTGTTCTATTGTCTGAAAGTCACCAGGGCAGTCAGAAAAATCTCTGAGAACTTAGGATTCAGTGACTCCAGCTGTGCTGAAGTGTGTGGCCAGAAAAATGTTACCTATTGTTGAAAGTTGAAAGATACACATACCCAAGATTCAATCACAGAGGAGCAATTAAAAAATCACCATCTATTAATAAAATAGGCAGTTCAGGCTGGGCGTGGCGGCTCATGCCTGTAATCCCAGCACTTTGGGAGGCTGAGACGGATGGATCATCGGAGGCCAGGAGTTCCAGACCAGCCTGACCAACATGGAGAAACCCCATCGCTACTAAAAATACAAAATTATCCAGGTGTGGTGGCACTTGCCTGTAATCCCAGCTACTCAGGAGGCTGAGACAGGAGAATCGCTTGAACTCTGGAGGTAGAGGTTGTGGTGAGCCAAGATCGCACATGAAACTCTGTCTCAAAAAAAAATAAAAATAAAATAAAACAAAATAGGCAGTTCAGACTACTCAGAGGGAAGGTCAATTTGAAGAAAAATCTGAGTTTAAGTTTTATGTGTATGTGTGTGTGTGTGTTGTGTAATTAATGGATCTCAGTGCACAGAACTGGATTCATCATTATCGTTGGTTAGTAACACTTCGCCATTGGCCTACTTGCCCCTTCCTTCCTTCCTTCCTTCCTTCCTTCCTTCCTTCCTTCCTTCCTTCCTTCCATCCTTCCCTACCCTCCCTCCCATGTAATAAGTGCCCATGAATCCATGTTCAACAGGAAAACTGGAACCTTGACAGTAATTTGCTTCTAGCCACACGGTCCTCCCCATCCTACCCTCCTGTTAGAGGCATTCTGCATTCTTTAATACTATTTTAAAGGAAATTTAGTTATATTAGTTCCAGGTGCCTGAGGGGCTGATTGGTGACACAAAGCCTTGCTGGAGGGTCTGAGGATCTGCTTTAATGGATAGCTTTTGACGGCTCCTCGTTAGCAAATTAATTATTGAAATGTACATAAGAATCTCTCAAGTGTTCAGAAACCATTTTTCTTCTATGGAGTGGATTCCCATGTCAGGCTTGTTTATCTTCTTAATTTGCCCAGCCAGCCCCTTTCCCTCCTGGTCTATGGCAAGTTCCTTGTAGAATCATCCTCAATTCTAGGTCTGCGGAGCTTGGATGAGGGAAGGGGTTTGCTGGGCTTAACCACAGGCCTGCCCACTGGACTTTCTGAGAAGAATCACGGCCTCAGGCAACATCCACCAAGTGCTGGCTCCACACCTGCGCTGTTCCAAGCATTTCGCCTTCATTGCCTCTTGCTCAACTCTATGAAAGACAGGCTGTGATTGAGCCCATGTTACAGATGAGGACCCTGAGGTCCAGAGAGGATGACCTGGTTACTCAAAGTCAACAGCAATCGGGGATAGAACTGACACATCTGCTACCAGCATTCAGGCTTGTAGCCATTAAGTGGCCCAGCTGCTTGTTCCAGCTCTTAAATGCATGGCCCCAGGAGGGAAGAGGCTCTGGGGGCCGTCCTTCAGCCTGACCCAGATTCTTGGGTGTGGTGGGTAGACTCTACCCCACAGAGAAAAGCAAGCTAGATGCTTATCAGGCCAGTCCATTCCTCTGTCTGCTGCCCTCTGACCAGCAGCAGGCCACCTAGTGTGGGATAGATCCTTGAGATTCCAGCTTAAAAAACCATGAGAGGCCGGGCATGATGGCTCATGCCTGTAATCCCAGCACTTTGGGAGGCCAAGGTGGGCAGAATACCTGAGGTCAGGAGTTCAAGACCAGCCTGGCCAACATGGTGAAACCCGTCTTTACTAAAAATACAAAAATTAGCCGGGCGTAGGAGCACACACCTGTAGTTCCAGCTACTCAAGAGGCTGAGGCAGGAGAATCATTTAAAGCTGAGAGGTGGAGGTTGCAGTGAGCTAAGATCGAGCTACTGCATTTCAGCCTGGATGACAGAGCAAGACTCCATCTCAAACAAAACAAAACAAAACAAAACAAAACACCGATGATGATCTCTTGTTGATACCCTGAAATCTGTCTTCCTCTAGATGTCAAGGGAAAATAGTTCTGCAATTTGAGTTTCATTCAGAACTTTTGAGATTCCCCTGATCTCTGCATTAGGAAAATCTTCAACCTGCTTTGTGGTCCAGCAGAGCAATGTCCAGCCGAGGCAGGAAGAGCCCCCCAGCAAGCTCGGCATCCCCAGGGATCAGGCTGTGCAGGGAACAGGGTCCCACGCTGGCTACTGAGAAGGCCCAGAGCAGAGCTGGGTTGGGGCACAAGGGAGGCCGCGTTTAATCAGATGGGGGTGAAATTGAGGCCAGGACAGCGCTTGCTAAGCTCCAGTTAGGAGATGAATCAAAGGGAAAATGATGCCCCGAGGGGCTTCGACCACTGACTACTGCCCTTTGAAAGGCTGCTTAGATGGGCGTCTCTTCCCTCCCCACCAAGAGTCAATAGTCATCGATCCAGTGGGGAGCTGGGTCCCAGCCAGCCACAGACGATGGACTTGACACTCCCTGCTCCTCCCCAGAACACAAGGGTCAGCTGCCTCCCACCTCATCCTGCAGCTACTCCTCCTGGACACCGGCTGAGCCACCACCCCATGGCCACCTCTAAAATCTGAAGTGTTAGTCTCAGGCCTAGACTCTGTCTCCCAACCTTCCAGCTTTCTTGCTACTTCCTCCTGCTGGACCTCAACCTCAGCCTCCTGGAGACCACCATCACTGCCTCTCCATTTTCTCCCGATCCCGCCCTTTCTGACATCCCTCCCTTGTCCACCCTCTTCCCTCATACTTCTAAGTCAGTGGTTCTCAGCAGTTTTGCTCCCAGGGAGACATTTGGCAATGTCTGTAGGTTTTGGCTCACGTATTTGGGGGCAGGATGCTATGGGCATTGAGTGGGTAGAGGGCGGGGGTGCTCCTGAGCATCCAGCAGTGCCAGGACAGCCCCACAACATGGAATCACTCAGCCTCAGATGTAGTAGTGCCGAGGATGGAAGCCCAGGTCTCAGCTGCTGGAGATGGGGCCCCCTTGCATCATCGCACCTGCATCAAGAGTTAAGGGGCCTGGAGGACCTTTGTGTCCCAGATTTCTGCTCCCTCCTTGTCCCACAGTTGCTATTGCAAACTTTCCTCCTTCTCCTAGTCCTCCTGCCCTCCGGCCCTAACCTTCACTCCCTGTCCCTCCTACTTCAGAGTCACTAGAGGCTGAGTGGAGGTGGTGTGGGTGGGTTTGGGGGGTAAAGAGGGCCTCACTCAGTGCCCCCTTCTGCCACCTACAAACTTCCCATCTGTACAGCCAACCTTCCCTCTCACTCTTACTGAATAAACTATTTCTTTTTTTTTTTTTGAGACCAGGTCTCACCCTGTCACCCAGGCTGGAGTGCAGTGGCACAATCTCAGCTCACTGCAACCTCCGCCTCCCAGGTTCAAGTGATTCTCCTGCCTCAGCCTCCCGAGTAGTGGGATTACAGGTGCACACCACCACACCCAGCTAATTTGTATTTTGGGAGAGACGGGGTTTCACCATATTGGCCAGGCTGGTCTCAAACTCCTGACCTCAAGTGATCTGCCTGCCTTAGCCTCCCAAAGTACTGGGATTACAAGTGTGAACCACCACACCTGGCCTGCATAAGCTATTTCTCTAACTGCACTCCAAATTCCTTGAAAACTTTTTTTTTAATTTATTTTTTGGAGACGGAGTCTTACTCTGTCTCCCAGGCTGGAGTGCAGTGGTGTGATCTCGGCTCACTGCAACCTCTGACTCCTAAGCTCAAGCAATTCTCCCACCTCAGCCTCTTGGTAGCTAGGACTACAAGTGTGTGCCACCACACCCAGCTAATTTTTGTATTTGTATTAGAGATGGGGTTTTGCCATGTTGGCCAGGCTGGTCTTTAACTCCTGGCCTCAAGTAATCTGCCCATCTTGGCCTCCCAAAGTGCTGGGATTACAGGCGTGAGCCACCACGCCCAGTCAGATTCTTTGCAAATTCTTACAAGATCCTCTCACGATGGCATCCCTTCTTCCAGTGGTACCCCACCCTTAAGAATCACACCCTGAAAAATCAACACCCTTAAGAATCACAGCTGCACCACCAAAACCAAACCAAACCTCCCTGCAGATTTCTTGGGCCCCGCCTGCAGAGATGCTTCTTCAAAACATGACGTCAGTGGGATCAGGTCTAGGAAGCCACCTGTTCACCAAGCCCCTCAGCTGCCTCTGGTGAAGACTGAAGTACAGTTTGAGAAAAGCTGACATGGATTTTGTGTCTTCAGCCATTAAGTGTTGATTTTGCTCTTTACCGCTAATATTTAATATAGGGTAGCCATGTGATTCGTGATCTACTTCAGGGAGAGAAGGGGGGACAGTAATGGTAACGACACTGGGCCCGCAGTAGGAGCAAGATTGCTCAGGGCCAACTGGGAGGTATGGATACCTAATTTTTAAATACCTTGAATTCCTTACATTCTCAACACACCTCCTTCTCATTAAAGAAGCTGACAACTAATACCGACAATAATAACAAAACATTCCTTCTCCACGCCACAGCCCCCAAGTCCAGGAGGGCATGCTTTGTTTACAAGGTAGCTGGTGCTGCCTGAAGGTATTCATGAAGGCACCCCTGCTCCGCCCAGTTCTCTACCCTTCATGGCCAATTTTCCTGAAAGAATTGTCTGCATTCACTACTTCCAGCCATTGCAAAGTGGCTTCTGTCCCCACCATGCAGTAACCCTGCTCTGGTGAATGTCCTCAGCCACTTCCTGACCGCTAAGTGTGGGGATACTTGCCCCTTCTCACTTCACCTGACCTTATAGGATGGAATCTGTTGCCCATTGCCCTTCTAGATGGCTCTGCTCATCCCATTTCCATGACGTGCTCTGCTTTTCCCTTTTCCCACACCTCTGGTTACATCTTCTCTGTCTTCTTCTTGGACTTCTTTCCCTCTGTCCTGCCTTTACATTTTTTATTTTTATTTTTATTTTTTTGAGACGGGGTCTCTCTCTGTCACCCAGGCTGGAGTGCAGTGGCACAATCTTGGCTCACTGCAGCCTCTGCTTCCTGTGTTCAAGGAATTTGCCCACCTCAGCCTCCCCAGTGGCTGGGATTACAGGCATGTGCCACCACGCCTGGCGTGAGCCACTGCACCCGGCCTGCCTTTAAATTTTACATTTGAATGAATGAACACATGAGGTCCTGGGAGCTAAGGACAGATGGAGGGAGTGGGCAGGTCTCCCAGAGGGTCTGGCCTCCCCAGCAACTTTCTTTCCCCTGCCTGGTACATCAGGAGCCAGGCAGCCCAGAGAGCACTGTGCCTCTCTCCCCCTCTGCCTCCAGAGAGTTCTCTATTCTGACACTTTATAGGTTAAGAAATAACAGCGAGGCTAGGGGTGGTGGCCCATCCTGTAATCCCAGCACTTTGGGAGGTAAAGGCAGGGGATCACTTGAGGTCAGGAATTGAAAACCAGTCTGGCTAGCATGGCGAACCCCTGTCTCTACTAAAAAAACAGAATACAAAAATTAGCCAGGCGTGGAGGCACGCGCCTGTAATCCCAGCCTCTCGGGAGGTTGAGGCAAGAAAATTGTTTCAACCCAGGAGGCAGAGGTTGTAGTGAGCTGAGATCGCACCCCTGCACTCCAGCCTGGGCGACAGAGCCAGACTCCGTCTCAAAGAAAATAAAAGAAAGAAAAAGAAAAACAAAAAGAAAGAGCAGTGACAGGATTCTAGGGTTTGGAACTCTGGGTGGCAGTCAGACATTGTCTGCATTTTGGGGGGTTGGAAAGCTGAGGTCCTTGCCTGGAGTGGCTCTTGCCCAGGCCTGGTAGCAGAGAGGCAGAGTGTCGTGAAACAAGGAACATGGACCTGCAGTCAAGTTCGGACCGCAGCTTCTCCCAGGACTTGAGTGAATGGGACAGGCTCTGAGCTCCAGCCTTTTCCTTCTCCAAGGACTCAAGCGAATGGGACAGGCTCCAAGCGCCAGCCTTTTCCTTCTGTAAGGTGGGGATAGGAGGGCAGAGCGGACAGGCTGTAAGGATTAAATAAGATGGCACGGAAGAAGGTGTCTCGCGTGCAGCTGGGGCATGATGGGCAGCCGCTAGTATCGCCCAGCCTCTGAGAGGGGCAGCCGGGCGGCTCCTGAGAGTGAGGAAAACAGGCAGAAGAAAGAGCCTGGAGGAATTTCAACCCAGAAAAGAAGCTGTGGCCTTCTGGGGGTCTTCATATAGTCTGAAAATATGAAGAATGAGCGAATGAATGAGGCAAGACCAGAGGCACCACAGCAGTGCCCCCATCAGCATGGCACCCGCATGGCCCTTTCTGGCGCTCTGTGCACTTATGTTGGTTTAGTGTCTGTTGTTCCTACAGAAGTATGAGCGTCTTGAGATCGTGAGCTGTTCCTGTCTTGTTCCCATTATCTGGCTAGCACTTGGCACATAGTAGGTGCACATTGACAGTTCCTGGAAAAGGCGTGCTGAGGAGGCCAAAATAATAGCTACAGAAATGCGGCGGAGCGCGGTGGCTCACGCCTGTAATTCCAGCACTTTGGGAGGCTGAGGCAGGCGGATCACCTGAAGTCAGGAGTTCGAGACCAGCCTGGCCAACATGGTGAAATCCCCTCTCTACTAAAAATACAAAAATTAGCTGGTTGTGGTGGAGGGCG
>NW_012116265.1:17465859-17467200 GCF_000951035.1 Colobus angolensis palliatus | reverse complement strand
GCCCAGCCAGGAGGGATTAATTTGTATTAATCATTAATGAGACCAGTGGAGGCCTCTCCCCATCATAAGGTTGCACAGACACATTTTGTGGCATTGCTGTTTGGCCATGGGTTGCAAGATGCAAGTGGGCTCTGTGGGTGTGATAAGAGGGAGAGATCCTCCCTGGCACCCATGAGTTGTCTTTCCATTGGCGGGCTGTCCTATGACCTCCCTATCCTTTGCTCCTCTCCAAGATCTTTCCCTCTTTCCTTTCACCTGCTCCAGGCATAAGCATGAGCCTCCTCTCTACCTCCATAGAGGAGGCTCAGGGAGTGAGGCAGCCTGTCGAGGACAGGGACAGATCAATACCACCCAGGCTGCCCTCAGACTCAATCCTGGCTGGAATGTGACCCACAGCTGGGTTTCCCTGAACACACACCTTAATCTCTCAGGTGTGAGCTCAGCTGCCTTTCTTGTCCATGTTGAGAGAGGGACAGGTGCCCTCCCTTCATCCTGGGAGCTGGTATGTGGGAGGGGCACACCCTTGCCCACCTTCTCCTCCACCAGCACGGCCGGGGCAGAGGGGCTTGGTTTACAGGAAACATTCTGTTATCCCACACAGTGATCTTGCCATACTGGTAATTCACCTGGACTCTGTGGGTGGGCGGGGAGGCTTCGTGGGTAGAAATAGTTGGCGGATGCTCAGAGTTGGGGTTAGAATGCTCCCTCAAGCTTTCCAATGGAGACGTGTCTCTTGGGGGACAGGCAGGCTGGGAAGAAGCTGGTCTGCTCGGGGTCTAGGAAGGGAAATGAAATAGGGGGTTTTGGAAGCCACCTTCCAGACATGACTTCTTGTACCAAGCCTGGACCAGCTGTAAAACCCAGAGAGCAGCCAATCTGGCTGGTACCTTTGCCACAAGATTCCTTCTTGAATTGGCCAAATGACCTGTTGCCTCTGGTTCTGATCTTAGTGAAGATAGGGGTCCCAGCTCCAAGCCAGGTCACTGTACTTAGAGTCTCTGGGCCAAAGCTGGACTGCCAGGACTGTTAAATTGGAGCCATTGGCCGGGTGCGGTGGCTCGTACCTGTAATCCCAGCACTTTGGGAGGCCAAGGTGGGTGGATCACCTGAAGTCAGGAGTTCGAGACCAGCCTGGTCAACATGGTGAAACTCTGGCTGTACTAAAAATACAAAAATTAGCTGAGCATGATGATGGGTGCCTGTAATCCAGCTACTTGGGAGGCTGAGGCGGGACAATCGCTTGAACCCAGGAGGCGGAGCTTGCAGTCAGCCGAGATTGGGCCATTGCACTCCAGTCTGGGCAACAGAGAGAGACTCCATCTCAAAAAATAAATAAATAAA
>NW_012116265.1:17461572-17463414 GCF_000951035.1 Colobus angolensis palliatus | reverse complement strand
AAAAAAAAAAAATCATCTGGGTGTGGTGGCAAGTGCCTGTAATCTCAGCTACCAGGAAGGCTGAGACAGGAGAATCACTTGAACTCGGGAGGCAGAGGTTGCAGTGAGCCAAGATTGGGCCACTGCACTCCGGCCTGGGCAACAGAGTGAGACTCCATGTCAAAAAGAGAGAGAGATGAGGGTCTTGCTATATTGCCCAGGCTGGAGTGCAGTGGCTATTCACAGGCACACTGCAGCCTTGAAGTCCTGGAGTCCTTGAAGTCCTGGGCTCAAGCCATCCTACCACCTCAACTTCTCAAGTAGCTAGAACTACAGTGGCTGCCACCACACCCATAAGCTTTTTTTCAATACATTTACATATCAGCTGAGTCACATTCCAATGGCCATGGGGGTGGCAGCCTCTTTCTGAGAGTACTAGAGTGAATCAGTCTGACTGATTCACTGGTGGGTTGCTCTGTAAAGTCACCAGGAGGTGAATTGGGGGGAATGATGGGGCCTGCCCCAACAAGGCTGTTATCAAATTCATGGCAGAGAGAGACTGCTGGGACCATTGGTGCACACCACCACACCCAGTTCATTTTATTTTTAGTAGAGATGGTGTCTCGCCATGTTGCCAAGGCTGGTCTCAAACACCTGGACTCAAGTGATCCACTTGGGCCCACTTTGGCCTCCAAAAGTGCTGGGATTACAGGCCTGAGCCACCATGCCTTGCTGATAGCTGTGATTCTTAATTGCATCAGGCCCTGGATACAGCGCTTTCATTCAGTTAGTCAAGTATCTGTTGAGCACCTACTAAGCACCAGGCCAGGCTATAGGTGCTGGTGGTAGGATAGACAAAATCCCTACTCATGCAGGTCATTGCGATGAGCTGGTGCCATCCAACTGGCACAGAAACTGCAGACCAAACTGGAGAACACCCAGGAACCACCCATCCAGCCCCTACATCAGATCTCTTCTCAGGGCCCTGCCTGGCTGTCCCCAGAATGTACCCACCCCATTCATTTCTCTTTTAGAAGAGGCAGGCTGAGCTTCCCCAGGATGATTCTGTTTATTCAACAAATATATATGTGTTTAAGTTTCTTCATGTGGCAATCGATTTATGAAACCAATTGAGGACATTAGGACTGGATATGTTTCCAGTTCCACATATGAGTTGAGATGGTGTGGTGCATTGGCTAACCACCAGGGCTCCTGGTCAGAGTTCTATCTTCCCCTTATAGCTGCACCTTGGGCATGCTGCCTGTTTCTCTCTGTGCTTCAGTTACTTCATCTAAAAAGTGAGATATCAGCTGGGCGTGGTGGCTCACGCCTGTAATCCCAGCATTTTGGGAAGCTGAGGAGGGTGGATCACTTGAGGCCGGGAGTTCCAGACCAGCCTGGCCAACATGGTGAAATCCTGTCTCTACTGAAAATGCAAGAATTAGCCAGGCATGGTGGCAGGTGTCTGTAATCCCAGCTGCTTGGGAGGCTGAGGCAGGAGAATCGCTTAAACCCAGGAGGCAGAGGGTGCAGTGAACCGAGATGGTGCCACTGCACTCCAGCCTGGGCAACAAGCAAGATTCCGTCTCAAAAATAAATAAATAAAAATTTAAAAAATAAAAATAAAAAGTGAGATATCGTTCCTACCTTATAGAGCTATTAAGAAGCTTACGTGAGTTAATATATATAAAGCACTTAGAATATTGCCTAGCACCTAGTAAGTGCCAAACAAATGTTTGTGATTATTATTTTCACTTTAACAATATAACTTAAGACATACTATTATGAAAACAACAGACACATTTATGTTATAGAATAAGCTTTTGTAATCTACATATATTTAAATAAAACAATAATTGTTTT
>NW_012116265.1:17461100-17461522 GCF_000951035.1 Colobus angolensis palliatus | reverse complement strand
CCTGAGTCTGAGTCTGGGAGAAGGCCCTGGGATCTCTGTATTTGAAAAACACTGTATGGTGAACCTGTCTCTTGCCTCAGCCAAGAATGAGAATCTCCAGTCTGATGGTTTTTACACAAATCATTAGATATTTGAGGAGCATAAAATGTTTAAGTCAATTGAAGTTACCGAGATAACAACATCTTTCTTTCTAAATTGGAAGGTGGTCTTGGAGAGGTTGCCATTATTTTAGACTCTTTGAGGTCAGTTTTTGAAGAATTGCTTGTTAGAAGACAGTCACGTTTTCTTCTCACCATGTTGTTCTTAGATGAGCTGGAGAGTTTTGAATCACATTTTTTGAAAGCAGAGGAGAATGTGTGTAAACTCAGAAATCCTATTGCATGCTTGACAGAGGCCCAGGTGTCTGTGAAAGTTCTCAGCAA
>NW_012116265.1:17452589-17459138 GCF_000951035.1 Colobus angolensis palliatus | reverse complement strand
TTGCATGAGCCCAGGAGTTTGGAGGCCGCAGTGAGCTATGATCCCGCTACTACACTCCAGCCTGAGCAACAGAGCTGGAGTTTCTTTCAAAAAAAAAAAAAAGCGGCCTGGCACTGTGGCTCACACGTGTACTCCCAGCACTTTGGGAGGCCAAGGCAGGTGGATTACCTAAGGTCAGGCGTTCAGGACCAGCATGGCCAACGTGATGAAAGCCCGTCTCTAGCTGGGCATGGTGGTGCATGCCTGTAATCCCAGCTACTCGAGAGGCTGAGACAGAATTGCTTGAACCAGGGAGGTGGAGGTTGCAGTAAGATCTTGCCATTGCACTCCAGCCTGGGCAACAAGAGCAAAACTCTGTCTCAAAAAAAAAAAAGAAAAAGAAAAAGAAAGAAAGAAAAGTTCTGAAAATCATGTTAGTCATGTTACCTCACACCTTACCTCTTGTTTAGATCACTTCCTTCTGCTCAATCCAATGGTTGTACTAATATGGGGGGATATTTTGCAGAAACAAGGATGTCATGATAGATTTAGGGAAAAAGACTAAGACGGAGTCATTCCTTCTCCACCAATCTTTTTTTTTTTGGACAGAGTCTTACTCTGTGGCCCAGGCTGGAGTTCAGTGGAGCAATCCTGGCTCACTGCAACCTCCGCCTCCTAGGCTCAAGCAGTTCTCCTGCTGCAGCCTCCCAAGGTAGCTGGGATTACAGGCGTGCACCACCACACCCGGCTCATTTTTGTATTTTCAGTAGAGACGGGGTTTCGCCATGTTGGCCAGGCTGGTCTCCAACTCTTGATCTCAAGTGATCCACCCATCTCAGCCTCCCAAAGTGTTGGGATTACATGCATGGGGCACTGCGCCCAGCCCACCAATCTTTATTGAGCCCTTACCATGTTTTTGGCTGGTAGTACAATGGGGGTGCGAGGGAAGAGGGAGAAGATGGGCAAACTACAGCCTGCGAGCCGGCCACCCTTGGTTGTATAAATCAAGTTTTGTTGGAACACAGCCACACCTATTTGTTTGCATATTGTCTGTGGCTGCTTGAGCGTTACAACAGCAGAGCTGAATATTTGCAATAGAGACGGCCTGATCCACAAAACCTGAAACACTCCTCTGCACTGCATTGAACTAGGCAGATTCAGTCCCCTGGCTCTCAGAGACCTATGATCAACTCCCAGTAGTGCATGTTAGTGTTTATTCCAACCCTGCCCAATTCTATGCTATGAAAGGGAGGGGTTTTTTTTGTCACTGGGGGCTATGACGACACTCACTGAGAATAGATGAGCTCATAGACAGATGCAGGCACCTTCCTGGAGGAACAGAATGGCTCCAAGTCAGATGAGATAGAACTCAACCTGATTGCATTTACTAGCATATCTAAAGAAAAAAAAAGTGCCAATTAACGAGGATTGGCCAGCCCTGGAGGCATAGAAAAAAACAGACATACTTAGGCAAAGCCACCACTCCCAGGAAAGGGGAGTCTTAGCCTAGGGACAGCCTGATGTGATTAAACATTCCGTTTATCTGATTAATATCTTTCTGGTTAGGATCTAGTTCCCCTGCAGGTCTTCTGCAAGGAGTGAATTTGCAGGTCAGGCAGACAGATTAATTTCTCCTTGTATGTGTGCTCTCTTTGGACCGCATCCCTGAGCTTATACATCAGGTTCCTGAATTTAGGCAATAGGAGTGCCTCTGAGAGATGCAGCCACTTTCTGTGGCTGGCAAAGTCAGCTGCTTCTGGGACTTAGGGCTGAGTGACACTGACTCCACCGTAATGAGAACCTTTGTAATAACCTTGACCCTGTCACCCAGTGTCTGTCTCAGCAATGACTCTGCCTCCTGTTTTATTGAGAAACTAGAACTCCCTCAGCTTCCTGCCGCCAAACCGATGCACTCTCTTCCCTGTCCGCAGCTGCTTCCGTTCACTGATTCCACAGCTACTTCTTGCAACTCACTCACTGCTGGAAGAGATGTCTCCTACCCCAGACTCAGCTCTTCTCTGGCTTTGAATCCTACCTCCTTCCCTCCTCCTGAGACCCTCTCGCCTATTACCTTCTCTCCTTTGTCTTCCCCTGCTCATTTTCTAAAGTCTCCTTCCTTCCTTCCTTCCTTCCTTCCTTCCTTCCTTCCTTCCTTCCTTCCTTCCTTCCTTCCTTCCATCAGCATTCAACTATCTCTAGTATCTCCAATCTTGTAAAATATATATCCCCTCTACTTCAACTTCCTGGTTCTTCCTCTCTTCCTCCTCTCAGTTCTTGACCCAGCTTCTGTGCCCAGCATCTTCCTTCTCATATCCATGGCTTCTGTTGTCTCCGAAATCAGGATGAATGCTAATTCCATAGGTCTTGCTGTCATCCTCTTCCCCAAGCTCCATTTCTTTCACACCTAATGAACATTTCCACTTGGATGTCCCAGAAGCACCCCAGTTGCACGAAGTCTTAAACAGAAGCGGTTTTCCTTCCATCACCATTTCTTCTTGTGTTCCCAATACAGTGCCTGCATCAGCCCTCCATGTTCAAGCCAGACACCTGGGTCCTACCTTTAACTCTGCTTCCTGTCCCAGCGCCCACCACCCGCCACCTCAGACTAACATCCCAGTGGCCAAGTCCTGTTCATTCTCCCTCCTTCAGATCACTTGACCCAGCAGCTTGTCTTCCTTCTCCTGCTTCAGCGCAGGCCACTACTGACTCCCACTGCTTCCTACCTGTTCTCCCTGCTGCGAGGCTCAGCCTTTCCCAGCCTGGACACACATGTGACCATGTCTCCCTTCTTTCCTGTGGGGAGAATCGAAGCCCCCGAACATGGCTGAAGACGCCCTCTGGGATTGCCCCACGTCTTATGACTCTCTCTTTTGCACACTGTGGTCACCCTGATTGCTCTGTTTTCTAGTTCTCAGATTTTATTCCATGCTTTCAATTTCTAGACTTTGCACACACTCTTCTCTCTGTTGCACCTACTCCCAACCTCTACTCCCAGCTTGTGTCCCTTAGGTCTCCAGTTAGTGGGCATTTCCTCCAGGAAGCCTTCTGTGATTCTCTCCTCTCATTCCTCCTGGATGCCCTGAAAAGGTTTGCCCATCACGCCACCCTTATCCCACTGTATGGTTATTGCCTTTTTTTTGTCTGATACCCCAAGAAGATTGTAAGCTCCTAAGGCACAGGGTTACATTTACTTACTTTTTCTTTTCTTTTTTCTTTTTTTTTAAGACTGAGTGTCCCTCTTGTTGCCCAGGCTGGAGTGCAATGACGCAATCTCGGCTCACTGCAACCTCCGCCTCCCAGGTCCAAGTGATTCTCCTGCCTCAACCTTCCAAGTAGCTGGGATTACAGGTGCACACCACCACGCCTGGCTAATTTTGTGTGTGTGTTTTTTAAGTAGAGACGAGGTTTTACCATGTTGGCCAGGCTGGTCTCAAGTGATCTGCCAGCCTCGTCCTCCAAAAGTGCTGGGATTACAGATGTGAGCCACCGTGCCCAGCCCACATTTACTTTGATTTTCACTTAACCCCATGTCCTCTCACAGTACCTGGCAGGTAGGAGGTTCTCAGTGTGTCCGAATACAATGCAATCCCCAAACAAAGTGACCTCCCATTTCCCAGGGAGGACAAACTGAAGAAGTTGGGCCAGTTTGCATATATGTAAACTTCAAGGGATCTAGGTAAAATAGTCAAATGTCTGCTTATAATAATATATTACTTAGTTACGCTTGTATATTTTAAATTACCTTATGGAAAACAACATGTTATTTTTGAAAAGTTGTTTTTCTACACATATTTTGTGAAGGAAGGCTTATCAAATGAATCTTTGATGCAAATGTCTTTGTTTTCCTTCTCTAGAGTTGGAGTCATTTAACATGGTGTTTCAGTGTGCTGCCTTCATTTCCATCAGTTAATTGAAATTTTATGAGAATGTATGTGCTGCTATCCCTAAAATTTTTTTATTTTAAGCCATAAGTATACGTCCTACACCATTAGGGGAGTTCTTTTTTTGTTTGTGTTGACTTATGATCAGGATATCCACAATGTATCAGGTACATACTGCTTTTGATACTCAACACTTGTAAGATTATTTTCCTGGGAATAACTAAATTTGTGTTAAATTTCTTTACTCCCAGGCCAGGCACGGTGGCTCATACCTGTAATCCCAGCACTTTGGGAGGCTGCGGCAGGTGAATCACTTGAGGCCAGGAGTTGGAGACCAGCTGGCCAATATGGCGAAACCCCATCTCTACTAAAAATACAAAACTTAGCTTGGTATGGTGGCACATGTCTGTAATCCCAGTTACCTGGGAGGCTGAGGCACAAGAATTGTTTGAACCTGGGAGGCGGAAGTTGCAGTGAGCCAAGATCACACACTGCACTCCAGCCTGGGTGACAGAGGAAGACTCGGTCTCAAAAAAAAAAAGAAAAAGAAAAAGAAAAAGAAAAAAAAGTGTATTTTTATTTACTCCGTTTGTTAGTGATTCACTCAGGCAAGTAGCATTGATTGAGGTCTTCTTAGGGCCATGTGTCTTCCAAATTGTAGATTGTTGTTCAGTACAAAGTGATTGACTTAATAGCACCTCTGATGTGAGACCTTGTAAAGACTCAAATCATAAGCAATTTTCTCTCTTTTTTTTTTCTTTTTTCCTTTTTTTCTTTTTTTTGTTCTTGGGACAGGGTCTTGCCCTGTTGCCCAGGCTCAGCGCAGAGACATGATCATGGCTTACTGTAGCCTCAAACTCCTGGGCTCCTGCCTCAGCCTTCTGAGGAGCTGGGATTACAGGCATGCACCACCATGCCCGGCTAATTTATTTATTTATTTTTAAAAATTGTAGAGATAGAGTCTCTTTATGTTGCCTACACTGGTCTTGAACTCCTGGGCTCAAGCACTCCTGTGGCCCCCACCCTAGTGGGCTTGCATTGTAGGGGAGAAAGTTGACAATAAATATGATAAATAATGAATCATGGTGTCAGACTGAGACAGGTGTTATGAAGGAGATAAAACAATGATGAGACCAGGGAGTGATTGAGAAAGGGGGTCTCATTTTGAAAGAGGATTAGGGAAGGCTGTGCTAATAAGGCAACTTTTAAAGTAAGCCGAAGCTCATCAAGGAATCCTGGGAGCAGCGTTCCGGGCAGAGGAAAAAGCCAGTGTGTTTCAGGACAGCAGGAGGACCAACATGACTAGTGTCAGTGAGCAAAGGCAAAGTGGAAGGGACTGGAGAGGATGGGCAAAGTCCAGGGGCCATGGTGAGTGGTGCACTTGGATCTTTTTCTAGGTAGAGTAGCAGCCATTGACTAACATATGATACATGGCCATGAGGGGCTGTGCGGTTAGGTAAAGCCAGTCTGCACTTCTTGAGTTCCCGGGGTAGATGGCCAACTTTGCACAGGCCACTGGGAGTCCTTTGAGCAACTCCTGGGTCTCTAACTTAAAACAAGAAGGAACAAGTAAGAAAGAGGCCTGGCACAGTGCTTCCTCCATTCACCTGGGGCCCAGATGCAGGCTTGGAAGAAAACTCCCCTAGGAGAGGGGAAGGGGAATGATTGATGGGTCATTCCACCTTGGGTCGCCTCCAGGTCTTTTGTTCTGGAGAATGCAGCTGGCGGATCCGGATCCCGGATCTCGGGAGACCCAAGACAGGAGTGTAGAGACAAGGGCAGGAGTTGGCAGGAGTCAGGAGCTAGGTGCTGGTCCCAGCCCAGTCACTAGCCAACTGGCTGACATTGGGCAAGCAAGGACTGAGTTCCTCTGGCCTCAGTTTCCTCATCTATACAAGAAGAGTCCATTAAACCCACAAAATGTTAGCTATCTGCAGGGCACTGGCAAACGACCGAGCAAATCACAATTCCGCTTTTTGGAGACATAGCCAGGGTGCAAGTCAGAACGTGGTCAGCCTGTGACTTAGGTGACACATAGAGTTCAGAGAAGGTTCCTACCTTCTGGAGGGCAGGGAGAGCTTCCTGGAAGAAGGGACACTTTCTCAGGAGTGGAAGGTAAACATGCTTGGCAGCAGGAGAGGAGGGGACTCAGTGGTGGATGATGGGCTGGAAAATCAGCATGGGACTGGACTGCACCGGGCTTCACAGGTCGTGGTAAGGAACACTAAGTAAGGAGTCATATTTAAGATTTGAGGGCTATGTTAACCAGGCTTAGAATCTCAGCTTCACAATTTCTTAGTTGTATCACCTTGGGCAAGTGACTTAGCTTTTCTGAGTCTTAATGTCCGTATCAGTAAAATGTGGCTAATAAATAGTTCCTGCCCCTACAGTGTTGTTGCAAAAATGAAATGAGACACGCATGTGAGGGTGTAACTGAGTGCCTGGCACATGAAATAAATAGTATTTGTTTTGTTAGTTATGCTTGGCAATGGGGAGTCATCGAAGGCTTCTGAGCAGGGAATTAATCAGATCTCCTTTCAGCAAGATAATTCAGGCAACAATAGGAATGATGATGTGGAAGCAGGAGAGGCTAGGGGCTGGGAGCCCAGTGAGGAAGCAATTTTATTTTATTTTTATTTTATTTATTTATTTTTGAGATAGAGTCTTGCTATGTTGCCCAGGCTGGAGT
>NW_012116265.1:17411907-17451658 GCF_000951035.1 Colobus angolensis palliatus | reverse complement strand
CTCCAAAAAAAAAAAAAAAAAAAGGTGGATTCAGTATTAAAAGGATAGTGACTGGATTGTGGATGCTGAGGGAAGGAGGACTCTTAGATTTCTAATGTAGGCTACTAGGGAGATGGCAAGGCCATTGGGGGAAAACGTACATACCCAGAAGGAACAATTTCATCAGCTGGGGGAGTCAGGGTGGGAAGGAGCGTGAGATAATGGATACAGTTTTGGACATATGGAGTTTGAGAAGTTCCCAGAGACCCTGGAGAGTTTAGAATTACAGCCCAGAAGCAAAATCTTGAGTGGGGTTCTAAGGCTAAGGAGATCCTCTAGGCTGCGGTTCTCAAAGTGCGGCCCTCAGGCCAGCAGCAAAGGCTACACCTGGGAGCTTCTTGGAAATGCAAATTTTGGGCCCCACCCCAGAGGTACTGAATCTGAGACTGGGAGGCAAGGCCCAGCAATCTGATTTAACCAGCCCTTCAAATGAGCTTCATGCAAGCTCCAATTTGAGAACTGCTGTTCTAGTGAAAGCTCTTTAGAAGGAGAAGGGTTGAGGGACCCTGTTGAACACAAAGAGTGTAGGAGGAGCCCTGAAAGGAGATTGAGGACTGCCATATTTCATCAGTTCTAAGACGCACATTTTCTCCAAGTTACATCTCTGAATTGGGCTGCCTGTCACAGTTACCATTGACCAGGTGACAGCCGTTCCCTGGTTGTCACTGCTCTCAAATGCACCTCAAAAGTTGCAGAGTAGGGGCCAGTGGCCTGAGACAACAGTGAACATTTTCTTAACAAAGCCCTTGATAGTAGAGAGGATGAGTCTGTGAAAAAAACCTGAAGACAATGACTGATCAAAAATGAATCAGGAGAGTTAGACTCTAACTGAGATGTTTTAACAATATTTTAACCAATCTGTTTTTCTTGTGTTTTCTCTGATGTATGTGTAAGAAGGCTATGGGATCAAATAAAATCTGAAAAAAAGCTCTTTTTTTTTTTTTTTTTTTTGAGACTGGGTCTCGCTCTGTCCCCCAGGCTGAAGTGCAGTGGCACAATCTTGGCTCGCTGCCGCCTCAACCTCCCTGGGATCAAGTGATCCTCCCACCTCAGCCTCCAAAGTAGCTGGTACCACAGGGGTACGCCACCAGGCTCGGCTAATTTTTTGTATTTTTGGTAGAGATGGGATTTCATCATGTTGTCCAGGCTGGTCTTGAACACCTGGGCTCAAGTGATCTGTCGGTCGTGGCCTCCCAAAGTGCTGGGATTACAGGCATGAGCCTAATTGGTGGATTCTTTTTTCTTTCTTGACTGATGCATCTTACCGTTGAAAGCATCTTAGTTCATTACAAACCAGGCGGCAAAAAAAAACAAAAGAAAGCAAGCACTCCAGAGTTGATGAAATACATATAGAAGTGGTCAGAGATGTTGCAAGAGTCGCTGCAGAGAGAAGGGAGATGAAATCTAACAAAATAGTCTGTTTTAAGAGGGTGGCAATGGGTGTCTGCTGCTTCAGGAAGGACCAGGAGGAGAAAGACCAAGAGGAGACAATTGCATTTGGTAGCTGAAAGGTCACTGTTGTGGAATTCTAGGATTCTCTGGGTGGGGGCTCTTGCTTTTGATTCATTTGCATTCATTATCTATTCAACAGATATTAATCAGGTACCAGGATTGAGATACTGTACTTGAGATACAGAAATGAAAAACATAATAATCTCCATTCCCAAAAAGTAGGCAGTTCAGAAGGGAGGCCCACAGGTACAAATGTGATTAGGAAACACTAAGGTAGCTGCTTTCCGTGTGGGGATGGGGTGGTGGGGAGAAACATGTGAGCCTGTCTGGGGCACAAGGGAAGAAAGTGTCACCAAGGAGGCCATGTGAGAGCTGTGGCTCCAACGAGGAGCTGGCCAGGAGGACCACATGAGGAGTTTCAGGTAGAGGGAGGCATGGGAGGGCTGGGGGCTCCATGAGATCCATGAACTATTATACTTACTGATAGTTCAGGTCTGCTGGAGCCTACGAACTGGAGGCCTCAGTGAGAAGGGATTAGGATGGACAAGTTGGAAATGGTCAGATCATAAAGGGCCCGGTAGGCTTTGCCCTGGAGTTTAGATTTTGTTCTCTGCTCTAGGGGACAACAGGTGGAGAATTTCTTAAATTTATACTTTAAATTTATTTCTAATTCTTTTCAAAATAAGGTATGCAAATAGTTTAAAGAGTATAAAAGGAACATAACTTTTAGGCCAGGCACAGTGGCTCACACCTGTAATCCCAGCAATTTGGGAGGCTGAGGCAGGCGGATCACCAGGAGTTTGAGACCAGCCTGGCCAACATGGTAAAACTCCGTCGCTTCTAAAAATACAAAAATTAGCCGGGTATGGTGGCGGGTGCATGTGATCCCAGCTACTTGGGAGGCTGAGGCAGGAGAATTGCTTGAACCTGGGAGGCAGAGGCTGCGGTGAGCCAAGACTGTACCACTGCACTCCAGCCTGGGTGACAGAACGAGACTCTGTCTCAAAAAACCAAAAAACAAAAAACCATAAAACATACATATATGTTTATATAAATATACGTTTATATATATATATATACATATATTGTATAATGAAAGATTGCAGTCACTGGCGCTACCCATTCTCCTTCCACTCCAATCCAGAGTTAACCATTTAAAAAAAAAAAATCTCTTCTTCTATCATTTAGTAATATTGTGATTTTATAGCTATATTTGCTGACAGCAATTTTTACCTTCTTTCTTCACTTCCTGTTATGGAAGATGAGTTAGCTCCAGTTACACAACCCATCCCAACACACACACACACATACACACACAAAATCATCCCACTGTCCTAATATGGTTGTATTCACAAAATAATCTATTTTGCCTATTGCCATTTCCTTCTTGACATGTCCTTGACTTTTCTCGTGGGTTGTATTCCCTGTTTTCTGGATCCTACCTCTTCCTTTTTTTTTGATTCACTCCTCTGGGGAAAGCACGTAGTTCATGGGCGTCTTCAAAAGGTACAGGAGAGGTAAAATAGGCAATATATAGGTGGAAATGCCTCTATTCCATCCTCCAACCTTCACATTAGATTCATGTCTTGGTTTGGTACAGAATTCTAGTTGAAAATAGTTGTCCTTGGACAGGTGCAGTGCCTCACGCCTGTAATCCCAGCACTTTGGGAGGCTAAGGCGGGCGGATCACCTAAAGTCGGGAGTTCGAGACCAGCCTGACCACCCTGGAGAAACCCTGTCTCTACTAAAAATACAAAATTAGCTGGACTTGGTGGTGCACGCCTGTAGTCCCAGCTACTCGGGAGGCTGAGGCAGGATAATCGCTTGAATCTGGGAGGCCAAGGTTGCAGTGAGCCGAGATCACACCACTGCACTCCAGCCTGGGTAACAAGAGTAAAACTCGATCTCACAAAAAAAAAAAAAAAAGGAAAGAAAGAAAGAAAGAAAAGAAGGAAAAGAAAATAATTGTCCCTCAGAATTTGGACACCAATGCTGCTTTGTCTTCTAGCTGCTGATGCCGCTGTATATTGAGTCTTCAATGCCTGACACTTTCTGAGATTCTGCAGTGTGCCTAGCTTATTTCTTATCTGGATCCCTTGCTTTAGCTACCTAGGTTTCTACTTTCCTCATTCTCTGAGACAGTTCCCACTCCTGTCCTGCCAGTTACTGGACTTTTGGGATGACGTGTAGACAGGTGTGCTCCATGTACCACGATGAGCCAGAGAACTGATAAACTTGTCTGGGAAAGTTATTAACTGACCTCCAGGAGGCAGTGTGGAGGACAGATTGGAAAGGGAAATGGAGACAGGCTAGTGCATGATTGTAGTCAAAACGGGTGATGAGTGTGAAACTAGGACTGTTGCAGAAGGGAGGGAGGGAGGAGGTATCAGGAAGTAGGATGAAAAGGATCTTAGGGGTAGATATGGAAAAATCCAGGAGGCCCCTTCATTTCTGACAGGTTGCAGGTGGCTAGTCATCTCTTTGATGAGACAAGGGATACAGTAAGAGGAACAGGTTGGATGAGGATGGGTTCAGTTTGAGAAAGGGGAGGGCCCAGGGGACCTCCAGGTAGACACATGAGCAGGCAAATGGCTATAAGGGCATGGGCACTGGCTGCAGATCATTGCCAATTAAGTGATAGTGGAAGCCAGTGGCATGAATGAGATCAACCAGCTCATGGTGAGGGGAGCATCGGGAGGGCAGAGGACCCTGGGCAACAGAGATGAAAGGGATGGTCCCTGTCTCCAGGGCTGAGTAAATAAGGGCGTGGAACTGAGTGACCGTCACCCCAGCCCTTTCACACGAGATGCACAGAGTGGTACCACTTGAGCTCTGTCATTAGCCAGCAGCCTCTGAGCCCACAGGTCCCCGAGAGCTATTTGTCTGAGCTTAGCAACCCCCTCCCTGAGCCTGTGGCAGGGCTTCCCTACTCCCTGCAGCCGTTGGTGAACAGCTGAGGGGGATCCCCTGGGATTTCCTTCTCCCAGGGAAGCACAGGATCAAAGAGAGCTGATGGTGGTGGTTACCCCTCTGCCTTAAGGTCATGGAGAAGTCTAGGTCAGGTTATACCAGTACCTGCCTCCCTCCCACAGGCACCAGCAGCATCCACTCTGAGGTCTAGGGATGGGAGGCAGACCTTAATGTTCTCAAATATCAGAGTTGGTGGCTAGCCTCGGATCCGACACCTAAAAAAGGCTTACTCTGGAATCCTTTGGTTGTGTCTACGCTGTGAGACGATCTTGTCCAACCTGTGGCCCAGGATGGCTTTGAATGCGGCCCAACCCAAATTCATAGACTTTCTTGTAACAGGATGAGTGTTTTTGTTTTGTTTAGCTCATCAGTTATCATTAGTATGTTTTATGCATGGCCCTAGGCAATTCTTCTTCAATGCGGCCCAGGGAAGCCAAAAGATTGGACACTCCTGCTGTTTAAGATCTGCCTAATATAAAAATAAGCAGAGCAGCCATGGTGGCCTGCTTGCCAGTGCACTTCACTAAGACCTTCGTATGCTTTCTGTCACTGAATCTGGGGAACTTTTATTTTTTATGTGTTTATTTTTGAGATGGAATCTCACTCTGTCGCCCAGGCTGGAGTGCAATGGCATGATCTCTGCAACCTCTGCCTCCTGGGTTTAAGCGATTCTCCTGCCTCAGTCTCCCAAGAATCTGGGATTTACAGATGCCCACCACCACGCCTGGCTAATTTTTTGTATTTTTGGTAGAGATGGGGTTTCACCATGTTGGCCAGGCTGATCTCAAACTCCTGACCTCAAGTGATCCTCCTGCCTTGGTTCCCCAAAGTGATGGGATTATAAGCATGAGCCGCTGTGCCTGACCTGAATCTGGGGAACTTTTTACATAAGAACTTTATGAGTTGGGAACTGTATCCATTTTACAGATGAGGAAACTGAGGCTCCGAGAAGTTAGGTGATGTGCCCAAAGTGGAGTCTGCGCCTGTCTATACTGAATACACTCCCAGGTTGGAACCTGGAACTTTTGCTAACCATTGGCTGTGTCCCTGTCCTGAGAGAACTCATCCCCAAAACTTCCACACCTCAGCTGCATGTGTGTGTGCCGCCAATGTCCTGTCCCTGTTCCTGCATGCTCCTAGGCCTGCCTCAAGAGACCACAGGAATTCTGATGGATTAATCTCATCACTTTATCGAGGAGGCACTTAAAAAAATTACAAAGCAAGGCCGCCAGCCTGGCTTTGCTGGCAGCCAGCCGCTGGGGCCATAAAACAAATTGAAAGGAACCAAAATAAATAAATAATTTATTTATTTTGACACACATTGACACACACACACACACATACACACACGTGCATGCAGGTCGGCCCCCAAAGGGTGAAGAGCCTGGCTGGGGACTTGCTGTTAGCACTTGGTCCTCTTGTCCTGGGAAAGCACCAGTACCAGCTCCACACACACACTTCCTGACACCCCTGCTCTGAGCAGCAGCCTGTGGCCTATCCTTCCTCAAAAGGTGACAGATTGGCTGAGCAGCTGAGAGCAAAGCATGGGAAAAGTGAAGAACATGCAAAGGGTGTAGGGGTCCCAGGCAGCTGGAGCTGTGAAGCCCAGGGCAGGCCCTGTGAGCTCTTTGCACAGTGGCTCAGAGCAGGCTGGACCTGACAGGCTGGGTCCCAGTCCTTGCTGTCCCATACCCTGGATTCTGTTCACTTTCTTTTTTTTTTTGAGAGTCTCGCTCTGTCACCCAGGCTGGAGTGCAGTGGCACAATCTTGACTCACTGCAATCTCGGGTTCCTGGGTTCAAGAAATCCTTCTTCCTCAGCCTCCCAAGCAGCTGGGACTACAGGTGTGCACCACCACACCTGGCTAAGTTTTGTATTTTTAGTAGAGATGGGGTTTCACCAGCTTGGCCAGGCTAGTCTCGAACTCCTGACCTCAGATGATCTGACTGCCTGGGCCTCCCAAAGTGCTGGGATTACAGGTGTGAGCCACCGCAACCTGGCCCCTCTACTCACCTTCTTATCTGTAAGATAGAGAAAAGTCTATTTACCTCCAGGGTTGCTGGGAACATGAAAGCCTGAGGATCTGTAAAGCAGAGCTGTGGCTACTCCCTAACAAGCACTGGCCAGTGTGAGCTCCCCGTGTATGCGCACTGGGTGGCTTGGTGTCCCAGGCAGTGGGACTAGAGAGGAGCTGGAGGACGTGGAGGAGGGAGACAGATACAGGGGACATTAATGGGTTATCAGCACGGAGAAGGAGCGCCTCCCCATGTGGGACCTGGAGGAACAGAGGGTGGAGGGAGCATAGAGAGTCTGTTCTAAGCTGCAAAGCAAAGGCCTGGCGGCCTAGGAGACCATGGAGTTCCAGGAAGTAATAGTTATGCAGAGCTAGTGGAGGAAATCAGCATGTTGAGGCTGCAGAGGAGGGTGGACCTGGGTGGGGACGGGCCAAACCTTCCAGTGCCTTCTAAGCCAAGATAAAGACTTGGCTGAATTAGCTTTTATATGTGTTTCCCTCCTTTCTGTTTGTCTTTTGAATTTTACCGGGCTTATATGAATATTGAAATCATTCCCCAAGAAGCCACCCAAGCCAGAACGCTCTAAGAAATAGTTAGGGCTAGATAAAAGCGAAGATGGGTACAGAGAATCTTCATCCCTTCCCCTTCCCATCACCTCCCATCCTCCAGCACAGAGCATGACCTCCAGCTCCCTCCCTGCAAGAAATGGGATGGGGAAAAAGGTGATGCCTGCTGGACTTGAGAAAGGGAGAGAGAGGGAGAGAGATGGAGAGAGGGAGAGAGAGGGAGAGAGGGAGGAAGAGAGAGGGAGAGAGATGGAGAGAGGGACAGAGGGAGGGAGAGAGGGGGAGACGGGGAGACAGAGGGAGAGAGGGAGAGAGAGGGAGAGAGGGAGAGAGAGGGACAGGGGGAGAGAGAGGGGGAGAGGGGTAGACAGGGAGAGAGAGGGAGACAGAGTGAGAGAGGGACGGAGGATCACTAACCTTCACCTGTAGATCTCCGAGGTGCTCCGGAAATAGTTTTCCTCACCAGTAAGAAAGGATGAGAATACTCACTGAGCCATCGTGAGTACTCAATACAGTTAGGCACATTGAGTAATTTTGCTACCTCAAAGCACTTTTTAAGGGTAGAACATGGTTCATGCTTGTTCCCAGAAAATCCAATAGAAAAGGTTTCCATCCATATCCCATGTGGGGAGGTAGTGACACAGGGAAGCCCAAGGCCACCCTTCCCTGCTGCCCACCAGGTGACCTCAGCTGCTGCGTCAGCACCAGGCGCCTGTCCTTAGGGGGCAGCACTTCCAATTTCCCCATCTTCCTTGTGAGATGCAGGGTGGGACAGGAGCTCTGTGTGGCCTTGGGTAACCCGCTTCAGCTCCCAGAGCCTCAGTTTCTTGGTCTGTGAAATCGGACACTGATGTACCTTCAGAGGCTGTTGTGAGGACTGAGGGAGCTGGTGCAGATTGTGCACACAGTAGGTGCACAGTAAATCTTAGCTGCTATTCTTCTGAAGTGGGTAGGGTGTAGTGTGGAGGATTCAGATAGGCAAGCCTCCAGCTCCTCCCTCCTCCCTCAGGAAGTGGGTGTCTGGGTGGGGCTGGAACGACAGATGTGTTCCAGTTGAGAGATTCTGTTCTGGAAAACCCTGGCTCAGGCTGACCTCAGTGACTTTGGGACTTTGGGAGCCAAAGAGACACCGTAACAAAACAGCACTGTGATGTGCTGTTTTTCATTTGTACCTTCCAGTTGCATTTTTTTTTTTTTTTTTTTTTTTTTTTGAGACGGAGTTTTGCTCTTGTCACCCAGGCTGGAGTCCAATGGCACGATCTTGGCTCACTGCAATCTCCGCCTCCTGGGTTCAAGTAATTCTCCTGCCTCAGCCCCCCGAGTAGCTGGGATTACAGGTGCCCACCCCTACGCCCAGCTACTTGTTTTTTTGTATTTTTAGTAGAGACGGGGTTTCACCATGTTGGCCAGGCTGGTCTCGAACTCCGGGCCTCAGGTGATCCACCTGCCTCAGCCTCCCAAAGTGCTGGATTATAGGCAGGAGCCACCGCGCCCGGCCACTCCAGTTACATTTCTTTACGCTCCCCTCCCGCCCCCCGCTCTCCCCCCATTGCCCTTCCTTCCATTACCAGGCACACTGTAGGTGCTCAATGCATATTCGTTAATAAGAGCCAGCAGGTCAGCATGCCCAGGGCATGGAATAGGTTCTGACAAGCACCTCAGAGCGTGTGCTTTGAGAACACTGCCCTGTGGGAGCCTCGGGGTGGCGGGGAGTGGCAGCTCTGGCGAATTAAAATCCCCGTCCATCCAGCCCTGCGCTGGCAGGTGGGGACCCTGGGCGGCCAGCACCTGGCAACCCTCTCTGTGTCTGATTGCAGGGAACATCGAGTACAGCTGCCCGGCCACCAATGAGTGCGAGATCACCAAACGGAGGCGCAAGTCCTGCCAAGCCTGCCGCTTCATGAAATGCCTCAAAGTGGGGATGCTGAAGGAAGGTAAGAGGCCCCAGCGAGTCGGGGTTTGCCGTGAGGCTCTGCTTGCTGGGGAGTTTTCATCCTCGTGAGACACCCACAAGCCGCAGACCTGTGTCCCAGGGTGAGACCCAGTCTGGGCGCCCATCTCCTCCCACACCCTGCCAGCCCGCCACAGCGCCTGCATGGCTCTCCTCCTTTAGGGAAGTGGGAATTGGAATTTCTCCATTAAGGATCCTTCAGAACCCCTGACCCCACTTGGGCCTCAGACAGCTGGCTTGGCACTCTGGGAAGGCCCTCCTTTAGGGGCAAACCCCGCCTCCACCCTAGGAGGGGTAGGCTTAAGAGGCTGTTATATCCCCCAGCACCCTTGAGGGCTCGGGGTTGGAAAGGACAGACACATTAAGGCCAGGAATGATAAATAATGTTCCCTTCAGCTGTGAAGAATGGCATTTGTTTTCTGGTGGGTGGACAGGACATGGCTCTTGCCTTGGAAATGCTGGTCCCTTCCTTGTCCCTCTCTTCCCATCCTCTCCCTTCCCTCTCCTTTCTCTCCCTGTGTCCTCTGTCTCTAGAGCTGTGCTGTCTAATACGGCAGCCACAAGCCACACGTGGCTCCCGAGCGCTGGTCCAAACAGAGGTGTGCTCAGTGTACAACACATACCCGCTTTAGAGGACTTAATAGGACCATAAAAAGCAGTGTAAAGTCTGGTGGTGATAATTTTAAAAACGTGATTGCATGCAGAAAGGCTAATCTTCTGAACATGTTAAATAAAACATTGTGAAATTAGCATCACATGCCTGTTTTTATCTATTCTTTAATGTGGCTACTAGAAAAATTGAAATGACACGTAGCTGTCATTGGGACAACTGCTCCAGATCTCCTCTTCCTCACTTTCTCTATTGATTTGCTCCTTTTCTTATATTAAAATATTATCAGTAGAGGCAAGGTCTTGTCATGTTGCTCAGGTTGGTCTCGAACTCCTGGGCTCAGGCTGTCCTCCCACCTCAGCCTCCTAAAGTGCTGGGATTACAGGCATGAACCACCATGCCCGGACAATGTTTTTCGTTTGAGGAACCTCGTTCAGTACCATTTTGGGGATGGGTCGTGAGTGTATGTGGTTTCCCTCCTTCTCCAGCTTCCAAGGGGAGCCAGTGACAACTCTTAGAGATCAACTTTTAAGCTCTGGGCCTGGAATCCTTCTAGAAGTGGGAGGAAACAGGAAAAGAGGTGTGTGGGGGTGATCAGAAGGGACTACAGAGAGAACTAAGGGACAAGTCTGGAATACAGACCCTTCCTGGAGGGGGAAGGCTGGGAGTGGGCATCTGGAAGCCCAGCCCAGCCTTGGGAGCCCCAGGGCACTCCTCCTATCTCCTCTCCCAGGGCCCTCCGAAGATGAGGGCCCAGACCTAAGATGCTTTGTCAGAACAACTTGGACCGTCATGTGCTATAGAAATTGGATCTTCCACTTCTGTTTACCATTTCCAGGTCCCCCACTTCACCTCAGCTCAGCCCAGCACCTATATCCATTAAACAGAAGCTCTTGAGGCAGACCCTCGGTGACCTTTGTGTCGACATGGCACACTGGCTTTTAAAATGCTCCTCATCCAGGGCTTCATTTAACCCCTTTGTGATGGAGCGGACCACTCAGCTCTTAGACAGGCCAGCTGCTTCGTTAGGGGCTCAACTGAAAAAACAATCTCCTTTCCAGATTAAAAATGGGCCACATCGAGCCTGCGGAAAGGCTGTCTGTTAGTTCATTTTTGACTCTATGTAATTTTGGTCTTGCTCCTGGATAGGATGACCCAAACTAGTGGCTGAACTGGGTCCCCTGACTCCTATGCCAGGCTCTTTCTGCTCCTTCAGAGCCTCCTGGTGTTCACAGATGGGAATATCGAGGCACAAAGGCCCACAGAAGCATGCCTGAGTGCTGGTCTCTCGACTTTCCTCTCCATGTGGTGCTGGGAATCTGAGGGTTTCTAAGCTTTGGAGACTCATTTATTCCTCTTAAGCCCTAGAGACGGAGCTGCTTGACCTGTTGTTCTTACATCCAGAGACGAAGTTGGATGTGAGAACAGCAGGTCAAGCAGAGGGCCAGGGGCCACTTGGTTGCAGCGTGCAGCCTCCCTTCCTACTTGACAGCATCCCAGGTACTTAGAACAGCCAGAAGCCTCATTGTTTTCAATATAGCCCTGAATTTTACAGGTGACAAAATGGAGCCCTGCAGGAGTTGGGGTGAGATGACTCCCACCCTCAGTCACACATTCATTTGAGGGGAGCTGGGCCCAGAGGCTGGAACTTTCCCTGCCCTGTTCAGTGTCTGCCTTCCATGGCACAGGGCAGGGATGGGGGAGGGCCAGAGGGGACCCCCACTCAATTCCTGGACCATCTCGTAACACTGAACAGAGTCTCTTTAGGGGCTATGCAGTGCTGGGAAGAGAGAAGGGCACTTTCTAGTGGCTTCCCAGAAAGCAGGAGATGGTGAGGGGTGCACTGATGGCAGGAAGGGAGGTGGTGAGGCCCACAATTGACCGGTGGCCTCTCAGACATCCACACTGGCACTTGTCAGAGAAATGAGGTGGCCACTGTGTGTGCCAGGATGATAGTATCGGGGGTGCTGGGAGGACAGTGTTGACACCCCTGCCCCGCTGCAAATATAGCCCTTTGGTTGATGTCCTTTACCCAGGGTGGCAGCTGGGGCCTCCCAGGCAGACACGCTGAGCCCGAAAAGGCCCTTTAAGGAGCTCTGCCTGAAGAAGGAAGGGACAGCCACTGGAACGCTCCCTCCCCCACTCCCCACCAGTGCTGGCAGGTCCGGATCCAAGAGCGGGGAGATGACACAAAAGCTCCCAAGTGTGGACAAAGCAGAGAGCCGCGTTTAGTTTCTGTCCCCTGTAGGGCCTTGGAGAGATCCTGGGATCTGAAGCTCCGTGGGGACCGACCCCCTTAGGAGGAGCATGCCTCCTTCAACAGCCTGGGCCCCTGCCAGGTGGGGGCTCTTGGCAGCTGCCTGGCTTAGCTTTTGTTTGGGGGTCCCTCCTGGCTCTGCAGGCAAGGCCCAGGCCCCCCGAGACCAGCGTGGGCTCATCGCCCATCTCAGACTCTGACGGGACTCTGAAAGGCAAACTTCACCTTCCCCAGGGCTGCTCCTCCGCATTAGGGTCCCACAGTGGGCCTCTGTTGCTGGGGGGGTTTGGGGGGCCAGGGGCTTGAGGAGGGCTGCAGAGGGAGAGATGTGAGTGCCTCCGCCCTCTCTGCTCCCCTTGCCTGCACGTCTGAATACCACCCTCCCCCGCATCCAGCCACACTCTCCTTGTGTTTTATGATTTTTCCTTTCTTAGGTAAAATAATCAGAGATCATTTCCCAATTTGGGGGCCCAGCAACAGCCACAGAAGAGATCAGACTTGGGCTTTCTCTGGCTCTCCTTCTCTCTTAAGACTGTGCTCAGCTCAGGGATCTAAGCTTTTCAGATTCCTCACATGGTTGGGACAGATCCTACGGCCACCTCCCTGTGACTTTCTCCCAGGAACATCCAGAGCAGACCCTGGAAAGCAGGAGATGTCCAAACGCCTATCTTGCTTTAAGCAAATCTAGTACATAAAAATCTGTATTTTCAGAGAAAAAGTAATTTTTCTCTTTTAAAAATTGAATACAAAATCTGGGTTAGGAGTTGGTGGCCTGTGTTCTGCCCCTGGTTATTAGGTATTTTTGCCCATGTAACTTTTTTTTTTTTCTTTTGAGATGGAGTCTCGCTCTGTCGCCAGGCTGGAGTTGCAGTGGCGCCATCTAGGCTCACCACACCCTCCACCTCCTGGGTTCAAACAATTCTTCTGCCTCAGTCTCCTGAGTAGCTGGGACTACAAGCGCGCACTGCCATGCCCAGTTAATTTTTGTATTTTTAGTAGAGATGGGATTTCACCATGTTGGCCAGGATGGTCTCGGTCTCTGGACCTCATGATCTGCCCGCCTCAGCCTCCCAAAGTGCTGGGATTACAAGCGTGAGCCACCGCCCTCGGCTGCCATTTAATATTATTACTCACACCCACATGCTTCCATTTCTTCACTGTAAAACAGGCATCTTCATACCTGCTCTCCGGCACTGGTCAAAGTGGGGACCTGGGACAGATGGGACAGCTCCTCTTGGCAGAATCCACTATGGGATTGCTTTGCAATGTCAGCTCCCTTGATGTGTTAAAATACTCCAGTGTTTGATTCAGGCTGGGCACGGTGGCTCACAGCACTTGGGGAGGCCAAGGTGGGCAGATCACCTGAGGTCAGGGGTTCAAGACCAGCCTGGCCAACATGGTGAAATGCCCTCTCTACTAAAAATACAAAAATTAGCTGGGCGTGGTGGCACACGCATGTAATCCCAGCTACTCTGGAAACTGAGGCGGGAGCATTGCTTGAACCCAGGAGGCAGAGGTTGCAGTGAGCTGAGACTGCATCACTACACTCCAGACTGGGTGACAGTGCAAGACTCTGTCTCAAAAAAAAAAAATTCTAGTGTTTGATTCAAAGACACTGTCATTTACAGTCAGCTTTTCATCAGTCTGCCCCTTGTGTTGGGGGAGGCAGACTGGTGTCTGGCCGCCCTGATTGGCTTCCTAGATTTGTTGGTGGGAATCTTAAAAGGTGGCCTTGTGTTGGGCTGTTCCCCACTGTGGGTTCTAGAATCAGGATGGGCAGCTCCCCCGGTAGTCAGCCTTTTTGCAGCCTGGCTAGGGTGTGGACTGACTCAACCCCTAATCCGGAAAAGCCCTGGAAAACCACTAACTGCATTTCCTAGGGGGCTCCCCAAGTCCTCAGTGCAGCTGTGGGATTTCAGCAATTCTCTCTAGACAGCCTGTCCCTGCCAGCTTCACCTCCTCCTCACCTCACGTCCCTCATGTGACCAGCCTCCCAAGCCTGCTCCACTTCTTCCCCACTCAGCCCCTGCCTGCCTTTCCCCAAGTGTTTTCTAAAAGATATTTGATTTCAGTGAAAGCTGGGCCAACATCCATGCAATGTGCTCTCACTCGCTTTGTGCTTGTTGGGAAGGTGGAGGGCTCCTCCGGGGATTCTGGGTAATTGCGTTAGTGGCCAGCTCATGTCAGGAAATTAAAAGGAGGCCCTGATCAGGTTCCCACTGCATGGGATTTAATGGCCTTGTATTTATAGAGTATTCTGCCTCTAGCCCATGCCAGAAATATCGCCTTTTTTCTGGCCCTGTGAATGAAGAAAGAGCATGAGAGATGACTTGCCTTTAAACATTCTTTTTCTTTTCCAAAACATATTAGTGTTTTGAAACAAACCAACTCTTTACCACTTTAGAGAATGGTATTGAGCTATAGCCTGAGAATGTTGATGTGTGTTTGCATCCCTTTCGAGCCACTTTACATTCTACACACACTGCCACCCCCAACCACACACACACAAACACACACACACACATACACACACACACACGTACCTGACAGCTCACAGGATCTTCCCAGGCACCCTGAAGTCTTTGGCCCACTCAGCCACAATGACCTCTGGTTGGAGATGTGTTGATTGAATGAAGACTCAGGAGATGATCTTGTCTTTGCTGAATTATTGTTACTGTTCACTGCAGGCTTTTGGATAACGGGTTCGGTGATCACGTAGGCCTGGTTAAACCTTATCTTCACCACTTATCGGCTCCTTGGGCCGGTTACTCAAACCCCTGTAAGCTTCCCTTTCCTCCTCCATAAAATGGGAATAATAATACTGCCTATCTTCATCTTGCTCCCAATCTTCAGGGAAAGCCCCTAGAGTTATACCGTGAAGTCTGATTGTTGATTAGAGATAGATATTCTTCATATTACAAAATGGATTTTCTTCCGTGATCCAGAGGCAATTTTGAATCTCCTGTAACCTCACTCCCTACTCTGACTGGTAATCTTGCTTCACATGTTCGTGAAAAGATAGAAAGTCATGTGTGAAATTTCTTACCCTCCTACCATTGAATCCACAAACTTACCAGTTTGTGCACCTGTTTTCTGCGTTCCTTTTGGTAGAATAGAAGTATTTCCAATCCTGACAAAAGGTGGTCCCCCTCCTGCCCTCCTGTGCTCTGAATCACTCTCTTCTTTACCAAGGACTTCATTCCTTTTTTTTTTTTTGAGATGGAGTCTCACTCTGTTGCCCAGGCTGGAGTGCAGTGGTGCAATCTTGGCTCACTGCAACCTCCGCCTCCTGGGTTCAAGCGATTCTCCTGCCTCAACCTCCCGAGTAGCTGAGATTACAGGCATGCACCACCACACCCAGCCAAGTTTTTGTATTTTTAGTAGAGACGGGGTTTCAGCGTGTTGGTCAGGCTGTTCGCGAACTCCTGACCTCAAATGATCTGCCCGCCTCAGCCTTCCCAAGTGCTAGGATTACAGGAGTGAGCTACCATGCCCAGCCTTTTACCAAGGACTTCATTCCTATAGTATCTTCTCTGCTTCCAGGACCATCAAATTCTCCCTCACTACTGGATCATTTTAATGAGCAAGCAAGCATACTTCTGTTCTCCCATTATGAAGACAAAATTAATTTTTTAACTTTTAAAAAATATTTTAAAAATTTTTTCACGTTAAAAAAAAAAGAGACAGGGTCTCACCCAGGTTGTTCTCAAACTCCTGGGCTCAAACAATCCACCCACCTCAGCCTCTCAAAATGCTGGGATTACAGGCGTGAGTCACCATGCCCAGCCAAAAATGAAATTAAATTTTAAAAATCCACAACTGTGTTTTATCCCTTTATCTCAATCCAGTTATTGCTGCCTGATCCCACTCTCTCAACAAAGCCTCCAAAAGGAATTGACAGCACTTGCTACATTCATTTTCTTATCCCATTCACTCCTTTCTTTAAAAAAAAAAGTTAACATTGAAAAGATCCAGAAATACACTTATAGTATATCACATTAGGTAGTGTAAGGTAGGCTTTTTTTTTTTTTTTTTTTTTGAGACAAAGTCTTGCTCTATCACCCAGACTGGAGTGCAATGGCACAATCTCAGCTCCCTGTAACCTCTGCCTCCCGGGTTCAAGTGATTCTCCTGCCTCAGCCTCCTGAGCAGCTGGGACTACAGGCATGTGCCACCACACCTGGTTAATTTTTTTAATGGGATTTCACCATGTTGGCCTGGCTAGTCTCGAACTCCTGACCTCAGGTGATCCACCCGCCTCGGCCTCCCAAAGTGTTGGGATTACAGGTGTGAGCCACCACTCCAGGCCAGGCTAGGCTTCTAAAAGAAAGAGACTCCCTTTCCCCCTCCACAAAACAAACCAAACTCCAAAACCACCCAGAAGGCTAAGCAGGATAGCAGTTTCATTCCTGCTCATTTCTCACATAACAGTCCGTAGGTCGCAGGCAATCCAGGACCAGCTGGCAGCTCTGCCAAGCTTAGCATGTGGCTCGCCCTTGCAGACCCCAGTTCTTCCCCATCTCACAGACACCTAGAAGGAGGAAAAGCCCATGTGAAGGGCAGGACCACAAGTAGCACACATCTGTTCTTCCCACTCACAGCCCATTGCTGGAACTGAGTCACAGGGCCACGCTTCTCTGCCAGGGAGTCTTGGAATTGTAGCCATTATCTGGGACGTCATGTACACAGCTAAAACGTTGTTGATGTGGAAAAAGAGAATGATGAGAATGACATATTTTCAAGGACAAGTATTGTTTTTTTGTGGGGATTTTGTTGTTGTTTTTGTTAAAGAGACAAGGTCTTGCTCTGTGGCCCAGGCTGGAGTACAGTGATGTGATCACAGCTCGCTGTAACCTCTAACTCCTGGGCTCAAGAGATCCTCCCACCTCAGCCTCCCAAGTAGCTGGTCTGCAGGCATGTGGGGCTAATTTTTACATTTTTTTTTTGTAGAGACAAGATCTTGCTATGTTGCTCAGGCTGGTCTTGAACCCCTGGCATCAAGTAACCCTCCTGCTTCAGCCTCCCAAAGTCTTCCCTAGATATTTTAGACCTCCAAGTCTAACTGCCCTACTGGCATTTCCACTTGGGTCCCTTATGAGATATCACAGATTAAACATGTCTAGGGATTAACTCTAGATTTGAACCATTCCTCCTTCTATCCCTTCCAGTCTTTCCCATCTCAGGAATCGTGATGCTAGTCACCTATTGCTCAAAAGAAACCTGGAGGTCATCCTTGACTCCTCCCAGAGCAATGTCCAAAATGTATTTCAGATTCTCCTACTTTTCTTCATCTCCATGGTCATGACCCTGGTCCAAAGAAGCATTGTTTTTTTCCTGGACCATTGCAATAGTTTCCTAACTGGACTTCTGATTCCACTCTTGGTACTCTTTAATCCCCCTAGCAGTGATCTTGTTAAAGCACTGGTAAGATTCTGTCCTTTTGCTTTACATCACTCAGTGACTCTCCATTGCACTTAAAATACAATCCAAACACTTTGCTTTGGTCTTCAAGACCTTGCATGGTCTATCCACTCCCTGCCTCTTCAGTATCATCTCATACCATGCCTTTCCTGTCTGCTCACTCCTACCCACTCTGCTCCAGCCTCCCTGGCTATTTTTGACCCGCAAGCATGACAAACGGTTTCCCATCTTAGGACTTTCAGGGCCTTCCCTCTGCCTGGAATGTTCTCCCCAAGGCTGGCTCCTTCTTATCCTTCGACCTCAAGTTAAATGTTAAATTCTCAGAAAGGCCTCCCTGTCCACTCTATTACATGCTATCATATCCCCTTGTATGCTTCTTCATTGAACTTCTTTCAGTCTGACATTATCTTATTTATTTATTTGTTTATTTGCATACTTGTTTGCGCTGGCTACCTCTAACACAATTGTTCTTAATTCAGGCTCCAGGATGGCAAATTGCCTTTAGTTGGACTCAGCTAGAGTGCATGATTTAAAGGCTTCTTAGGCAGTGTCTGGGATTAGCAGGCAAGAGTGCCATGATTGATTAGCAATGTCTGCCACAGACTAAGAAATGGAAGGCAGGTGATAAGTCTTTGCCATGCCTGATCTGGTCAACTGAGTTTCAGCGATTTGACCAAGGCCACACAGCTCGTAAATGACAGAGCTGGGTGGAATCTAGTCTCCTTGGCTATGTGGAATTCCTTCTAAGAAGCCTATTCCAACCTCACCATTGATGCCTTGGCCAGTAGTGAAGCCTGCAGCCCTTTCTCAAAGGGGAAAAAAGAAGAAGGGAAAGGAAAGGGAAACTGGGCTGAAATAACTTCTCTGTGTCAGGTGTATAGTTTTGGAGACTTCTTGGCAGTTGGGAATGCAAGCGTAACACAGTTTTGTCAAAATGCCCTTGGGGACGTGGTGGCATGATAAGAAGTGTCTGGAGGAGCCCAGCATGATAGCAGACACTCCTTTAATAGGCAGAATTCTGGGAGCTCATCACTCACTACCACTTACCCACTGCAGGGCCCAGAGTCCACAGAGTAGCTGGCAAAGGCCCCGGAATATTAGGTGTCATCTGTGTCTGTTTAGCTACAAGGCTCTCTCTGTTAGCTTTTAGGAAGTCAGGTGTGAGGCACTATGCCTTTATGGTGTGTCATCGGGGTAAGAGGCAGCCCAAAAGAGCCACAGTGTCTGAGACAGCAAGGCAAGCTTGCCTGTCACCCAGAAACCCGCACAGACCAGGTGGCTGAAGGAAGCCCAGTGTATACAGGGGTTGTGGCTGAGAGTTCAGGGCATCACACTGGGCTGGAGTGCCCATGAGCATGCCCACACAACTTCCAGAACCTCAGGGGCTCATGATATCCACATCACCTTCTGGGTGGTTTTCTCCTCCTCCTGGAGGTGGGTCAGCTATAGTTTGGTAGAACCTACAGGCAGGGAGTTTACCCCAAGTTTCCTGGGAAGAATACCGGTCACATAAAAGTATTGAATAAAATAGGTTTAGCACAGTGCTCCCCAGACCGGGCACATAATTGGAATTAGTAGAGGAGCTTTGGAAAAACACTCATTCCTTGACGTCTCCCTAGACCTACCGACTCGGAGCCTCTAAATGGATAAGTCCTCAAAGTCTGTGCTGTTCAAAGGCTTCCCAAGGCATTCTGAAATTATATGGGACTGATGTCACTAGTTTAGGGCAAAGAAGATAGGACTTGGAGATCTGAAAATCAAGGTTCAAAATTTCCCTGTGACGTTTCTTGGCTGTGTGATCCTGAGTGAGTCACCTGACCTTTCTGAGCCTCAGATCTTACATGGGACTAATCATAATTGTGTATATTCTTCCTCCTCAACATTGTTAAGCAGCTCAAATGAGATACGGGTATGAAATAGATTTGTAGACCGTGAAGCTGCTTATTTCGTTAATAAACCAGGGATGTTGAATTTGGCGATGGTGATGGGGGAAAGTTCTGGATAAGGGGAAGAGAAGGGTGTTGATCATGAAAACCTTGCAGTGCCAGTGGAGATCTTGACCTCAGACCTGGACAGTAGCTCATGGGAGGACACTGGCTCAGAGGCGTTTCCCCCGCCTGCCCTGTCTGAACCTTTCCTGTTGGAAGAGAAATATGATGGGGAAGCTCCTGGGACAGGCTTAGGGCCAGGTGCAGGGCCACGCTTTGCAGAGCTTTAGCCTGCTATTTTTAGTGCCTGGGTATAAAAGAAAGAAGCTTAAAGTGGCTCTACTGCCGCTGACCCTGCACACTTGGCTATTTTTACTTCTGAAAGACTGGGATCTTGTCCAGCTTAGGGAGGGAAGATGAGAAGAAAGGAGGGAGATGGAGGGAAGAAGGAATTATTTTACTTCCATTAAGAAAAATGTCAGAAGCCTGATCTTATCAAGCCAGCTCGTGAATATCCGATCCCAGATGTGTAAGCTGCCCGCTGTGGGCACTGTAACGTGCCTGCAGTGGATAGGAGGGGCTAGCAGGTGGGGAGCCCTGCTCCCCTCCTCTCAAGGAGTTTCTGTCCCAGAGTGGCCCCGAAGCTTCTTTGCTCTTTTTTGTACCCTGAGTTGGGAAGTGGGCTTGGCCACCACAGGCACGAGGGGCACCAGCCTGGTGATGAGGCCGGTGGAGGTGGGAGCAGTTATGACTGCAGCCAAGGGCGGGACCTCTGTTCTCAAGTTGGACAAAGGCAGCCATCAGACCTGCTGGCATATTCCAGAGAGTCCCAGTGTTCGGGCTGTGTGCCCTGGGTACAATATTTAACCTCTCTGAACTTTAATTTCTTCATTTAATACATCTGATTCACGGTAGTTACAGCTGTGGGGATGTGTTTCTCTCTTCCATGAGGAAGGCAGTTCAAGCCAGACTCCATGACCTTCAACAGGCAGATGAAAGGCAAGAAGTTACTACTGAGTGCTTACTGTGTACCAAGCACTCTGTCACATTTCAAAATTTTACGTTGTTTAATTCCACTAACCTGAGAAAGGATACCTATTTTTTAAAATTTTTAACAGCTTTATTGAAATATAGTTCACCCATTTAAAGTATACAGTTTGATAGCATTTTGTATTCCTATATTTGTAAATTGTGGCAAAATATATATATCACGTACAACTTGGCATTTTAGAAATTAAGTGTACAATTCAGTGACATCAAACACATTCACAATAGTATGCAATCACCAGCTAGTTACTGTGGCTCATGCCTGTAATCCCAGTACTTCGGGAGGCTGAGGAGGGCGGATTGCTTGAGCTCAGGAATTTGAGACTAGCCTGGCCAACATGGTGAAACCCTACATCTACAAAATATACAAAAATTAGTCAGGTGTGGTGGCATATATCTGTAATCCCAGCTACTCAGGGGGCTGAGGCAGGAGGATCACTTGAGTCCAGGATCGTGCCACTGCACTCCAGCCTGGGTGACAAACTGCAGCCATCTCAAACAAAACAAAACAAAACAAAACAAACTATTATGTAATCACCATCAGACCAGGAGTTCAAGTCCAGCCTGGGCAACATAGTGAGATCCCCCATCTACCAAAAAAGAAAAAAAAAAAAAGGAGGGGGCCAGGCACACTGTTTCATACCTGTAATCCCAGCACTTTGGAAGGCTAAGGCAGAAGGTTCACTTGAGGTCAGGAGTTGGAGACCAGCCTGGGCAACATAGTGAGACCCCCATCTCTACAAAAAAATGTTTTTAAAAAATTATCTGGGTGTAGTGGTGTGTGCCTATGGTCCTAGCTATGTGGGAGCTGAGGTGAGAAGATCTCTTGAGGCTGGGAGATCAAGGCTGTAGTGAGCCAACCTGGCCTATAGAGTGAGACCCTGTCTCTTAAAAAAAATGGGGTGTGGTGGTGTGCATTTGCAGTCCCAGCTACTGGGGAGGCTGAGGCAGGAGGATCACTTGAGCCTAGTAGTTTGAGGTTACAGTGAGCTGTGATGGACTCACTGCACTGCAGCCTGGGCAACAGAGCAAGACCTTGTCTCAAAAAAAAGAAAGATTAAGTGGAATTACATAATATCTGTCCTTTGGTGTCTGCTTTATTTTCCTTAGCGTAGTGTTTTTAAAGTGCATTCATGTTATTCACTTTATTCCTTTCTGTGACTAAGGAACATTTCACATATATGCCACGTTTGCTTCTCCACTCATCCATCCACAGACACTTGGACTGTTTCCACCTTTTGGCTATTGTGAATTATGCTGCAGTGAACGTTGTCCTACAGGTGTCTGTTCAAATTCCTTCTTTTTATTTTTTGAAAATTTGCTTCTTTTCCCCACACTACACAGATGTATGTTCAGATTCCTCTTTTCAGTTTTTTGGGGGTGTATACCTAAGAGTGGGATTGCTGGATCATGTGGTAATTCTGTTTAGCTTTTTGAGGAACCATCAAACTATGTTCTACATGGTTACACCGTTTGACTTTTCCAGCAGTATCGTTTTTTAAAGTTTTTAATTAAACTTCTTATTTTGAGATAATTGCAGCTTCACAAGCAGTTGTAAGAAATAATAGAGAGAGATGCCATGCATCACTTACCAGTTTCCCCTAATGGTAACATCTTTAAAAACTACAGTACAATATCACAACCAGGATATTGATATAGTCAATTGGCATTGATATGGCCAAGATGCAGAAAATCTTTAAGGGTGAAGTGGGTTTTCTTTATTATTAATTTTTTATTTTTTTAGGTGGAGTCTCACTCTGTTGCCCAGGCTGGAGTGCAATGGCGTGATCTCAACTCAAGATCTCCATCTGCACAGGGTCATGTATTCCAGGGATTATCAATTTTTTTCTATTCATGGAGCACTCAGAAATATTAAGATTTTGACCTGTACACATTAAGGGATTAAACGGTGTTAACGGTGGTTAAAACAGAGGATCTATATTTATTACAGTATTTGGAAATATGTGACACTTTACATTTGAGCATTATTAATGCTTTTCTGCATTCAGAAAAGTATCAATAAGATGATAAAATCTAATAATCCTAGACAGTAATTGTAAGTTAATTAGTATTTTAATGTGTTTCCTGAGTCTACTTTTAGATATTTTATTAATATAAGGACACAAACAATAAGGCAACTCTTATTTCAAGTTCAAGTCTTTTTTTCCAGGTAGTGTTTGTAAGGCTTAAGCATCCTAATTTTAAAAGTAATTGCCCATTGTATCAGTCAGCGAAAATTGCTTTCTGTCGCAAGTTATAGAGAACCTGATAGCTAGCAGCGTAAGCACGGATAAATGAAGTTGGTTTTTCCACCTTACAAGAAGCCTGCAGATGGGCAGCTGCTGTATTGCACAGAGCTCTCAGCCATGGCGGCAGGGGCTCCAGCTCTTTCTTTCTTCTCTGGTGTTCTTTGGTGTCCTCAGACAGCCACGTCATGACTGCAAGGTGGTTGCCACAGCTGTAGGCTTCACCTTCCAGGCTGGGGCAAGAGAAAGGCAAAAAGAGCCGCCCTGAACATGTCTGTCCCTTTTCTCAGAAAAGCAAAACCATTCCAGAAGTCCCACCATGGACTTACCCTCACATCCCATTGGCATGGTGGCACACACCTATGGTCCCAGCTACTCGGGAGGCTGAGGCATGAGAATGGCGTGAACCTGGGAGGCAGAGGTTGCAGTGAGCCGAGATCGCACCACTGCATTCCAGCCAGGGCCACACAGTGAGAGTCTGTCTGAAAAACAGTAAAAAAAGGAGAAGGCCACTTCACTTAGGTGGGGGTCCATCTTCCCTGACCCCAGGCTAGGGGTGCAGAGGTTGCAGTAAGCCAAGATCACACCACTGCATTCCAGCCTGGGCCACTTTTTTTTTTTTTTTAACAGCATAACCTGATAATTGATACACATATTGATTTGAGCCATTGACCACTATGCTGTAAAGATCTGGAAGAGAGAATTTAGAGGAGAACACGTTTGCTGTACCCTGGGAGGTCATACCATGGAATAACAAAGAGCTTGGGTCTTTTATTGGGCAAATTACTGAATCTCTCTGAGCCTCAGTTTTTCTTATTTGGAAAATGAGGATAATAGCACCTGCTGTATATTTTTGTGCATTCAGTAAGGTAATACATACAGAGAGTCCTTTACAAATTATGCTGTTATCATTATCATTATTAATGTGATTTAGCAAAAACTTGGGTGCAATGCTGGGGAACAGTAATAATAAGGATGATGATGATAATAATAATACTCCCATTTTCTAAGCACGTGCTGTGTCTTGGGTACCTTGACAGACATTGGGGCAGGACTGTGAGCCGCCCCTGGCCTTAACGGACGCCTAGTCAGTAGGGGAAGCCCAGTGTGCTCTGGGAGCCCATGAAGAAACCCGGCATGGGGATGAGGAGGAAAGAGGTACATCTACCCCTGTATTCAATATCAAGTCTTTCCTGAACATCCATGAAAGGTCAGGCCCTATATCAGGACACAGAACACCCCAGATGGAGCCATCAGCAGAGGTGGCGGCTGCCCATGTCCTTGCCTTGCTGAAGGACGGACACCTCTTTTTATTTTGTGTTGAGCATGTCTCACTGTGACTGACAGCTGCTTGCCAGGAAGCAGGCTGGATGGGAAGTGAGAGTTCATTCCAGTGGCATCTAGGAGAGAAGGTCAGTAAAGTGGGGTTGGGGCTTGTCCTGGACTCAAGGAGAGTATATGTTTAAGATCCTGGCATACAGTAGGTGCTCAGTAAGTGCGGGCCCTTACTGTCTCTTATGGATGAGGTGGACCGTTTTCACTCTTGGTCCCGTCACCATTCCATGGGGAAGCAGAGCTTGCTGGAGGGTTTGGTTTGACCTGGATATAGTGAACAGAGGAGGAGGCTTCTATGTAGACAGGATAGAGTCAGAAAGCTTTTCTAGACAGGGACCTTTTCCCAAAAACTTTCACAGGAAGAATCATCCTTCCTGTGTTTGTGTCTGCTCCTTCTGCCCTCCCTGAAGGGGCTTGGAGGGGTGAGGGGACAAATGTGAGCCAAAGTGCTGGCAGCACATAGGTTCAGGTCTGGAGCTGGATGGCATCTAGCTGTCCCTTTAGGGTCCAAGGTATGGGTACAAGTTGATGGTACAGCTGTATTTGCTAGGATGCCTTAGTGCAGCGCTCCTCAAACTGTGTTGTCCATGCAAATCACCTTGTCTGATTCCTCTGTGGCCAGGCCTGAGATTTCGAGGCTTCTACCAAGCCTCAAATGATGGCGATGATGCTGGCCTGCAGACCACACTTGAGGAGGAAGACAGCGGAGACTGCTCCTGCCCACACCTACTCAGCACTCTCTATTTGTGTGTGTGTGCGTATGTGTGCATGCGTGCATGCGTGTGTGTGAGTGTGTGTGTGCTGATCTGACGCCTGGGCTTTCTTTGGCCACCAGAGTCTGCTCAGCCTGGACCTGGGAGGCAGGCAAGAAGCGCCAAAGCAGCCTGTAGCTGGGAGCCTCAGTTGCCCACAGCAGTACTGTCCTCAGGAACACTTTTGTTACTGGCTTTTTTCCCTCCTTGGAAACTGTCCGCATGCACAGCCTTGTCACAGATTCTACTCCTGGAGAAGTCAACAACAGATGTTGTCAGTTACAAAACCTGACCTTCTAGGCAGAAGGGGAGTTTATTGGAAGCCTATCAGGAGGCTCAAAGAGTACATTGAGAAACCAGACAAGAACCACGAGAATCCCTGGAGAGCCCAAAAGTAGGACACCCAGTAGCCAGGACACACTGGCCAGGGGCTGCCTACACTCTGCTGTGGAGGCACTGCTGGTCTGATCAGTCCTCACCTTCACTCTGCCCTTGTGCCTCCATTTGACGGTGCACTTGACTGAGCCTGTGTCATGGGTTCATGCCTTGACCTCCAGAGGGCAGAGAGAAGAACGTGTACTACTCAGATATCCATTGAGGGGTGAGGTGCAGGCGTCCAACAATTCCCCTATTCCCAAGAGGGGAATTACCTTTCTAAACTTTTTAAAAAATTTTCCTATGAGATGGAGTCTCACTCTGTCACTCAGGCCGGAGTGCAGTGGTGCGATCTCGACTCACTGCAACCTCCACCTCCCGAGTTCGAGTGATTCTTGTGCCTCAGCCACCCGAGTAGCTGGAATTACAGGCATGTGCCACCACACCTAGCTAATTTTTGTATTTTTAGTAGAGATGGGGTTTCGTCATGGTGGCCAGGCTGATCTCAAACTCTTGACCTCAAGGCATCCATCCGCCATGGCCTCCCAAAGTGCTGGGATTATAGGCGTGAGCCCCAGCGCCTGACCAGGGGAATTTCCTTTAAACAGGAAGCCCAGGTGAGTTGCTGAATAGACTCCCCCTCTCCCCGACTAAAAAACGTTCACTGCAACCATGTAGCACCAGGTACAAATGCACCAGGTTGTGGGGTAGAAAAAGACATTGCTGACAAAAATGTGGAGTTATAGGCTCACTCAGTGAGCTCACAGCATTCTTGCCCTCCAGCGGGGGATGTGACCTGGAATCTGGAACTGAAAACACCTGGGACAGCGGAGGTGTGGGGGGTAGTGTCCTCAGCACCCCAAGGTCCTTTAGGGCAATGTGCACTTAAAGGAATTTTCTCCACTCATTCAGTAAACAAAGTAATTTTGCTTTCAGTTGCTCTAGGAAACTTCCTCCTTCCCAGGGACTTAAATTTAGTAGCTGTACATCCTAATAAAGAAACAGCCAGAAAATAGCTCCAGGTATGAATGGGCTCTAAATCATCATTCCAGTAAGTAACCATTGTTCAGGCTTCCCCTTGCCTCTTCTGGAGAAAGGCCTGAATCCAGGGACTGGCAGCCAACCCTCTGGGGCTGAAGGATGGACAAGGCTGGGACAGGGATGAAGATTCTATTTCTTCTGCTCCCGATCGAGGAAGCACCAGAGTGTATTAGAAAAGGGAAAGACAGGGCCCTGAAGGTCAACTGACTGGGGCTCTGTGAGGGTGATACTCACTGCCTTTGGGGAAAAGAACAGAAGTTGAACCTGGCCTGTCACAGCAGAGGCTGAGGTGGCAACCCAGCTTTCTTCTCTGAGGACTCTGGTCTCCGTGTCTGACTCCTTATGTGTTTCAGTCAAGGCCCATTTCATGGTCAGGAAAAGGGAGCTGTTCAGTAAGCTCAAGGCAGGGACTCCAAGAAGGGACATTGTCTGAGGCTGGCCTGGAAGAGCCACAGCAAGAAAGCAGAAGTGGCTTCCAGGTTCCACAGGGCCCCAGCACCATGCCTGGGGCACCTGCTCTCTGGTGCTTTTGTGCTGGTTCATACTTTGTAATCAATTTGTTGGGATTCATCCTTGCAGGCCAGGCCACATCAGTGGGTAGCCAGTCTGAGCTGTGTGCCCACCTGAGACCCTGTGCCTTTGATCTGCTGGTAGGGGGCATGAAATGGTACCAACGTGTCTGTCCAGGCAGCAGGAGCTGTGGGTGAGGCTGACTTCTGGAAGGCAAGTTGGATACAGTGACAATGACAGTTCTCTCCAGGGTTAAACTCTCACTCCTGGAAGTGGGTGTCAACGTGGAGTAGCCATGGCTGCTTTTGAACCTACTTTCAAGATATTTCCAGGCACGGATTTTCCAGTCCAGAGGTGGCCAGTCCAACTGTTGCATTCCCAGACTTGTGTAAAGACAGACTCTAGAGCTTCATGCTAGAACTTCAGAGAGTGGGGTCTAGAAATTGACTTTGGTAATGAGTGCCTCCTCAGATGCTTCTTTTGTGAAAAATGTGAAAAGCCCTGAAGTGCCTGTGAATGACTGGGATTCCTTTCTTTTGTTGGCAAATTAACTTAACCCTCCCTGGATTCAAAGCAGATCTAACATAATGTGACTTTTTCCGCCAGCACTTGGTAGAGTGTCTTCGTTGAGATAAGGAGAACCAAGGGCTGAGGGTTGCTTGAGATGGATTTCAGAAGGATGCTGAATCCAGAGAGACAGGACCAGGCCTGGGGCAACTGGGATGCACCATTACTGTTAGACAATTATTTTAGGATTGTCCAGCCACCTGACCTGAGGCTGGCCATGGGGCAGCTGTCAAAGGTCATCTGAGCATGGCCCTGAAGGACCCAGCCAGTGCTGAAATTCCAAAGTCAGTGCTTCTACCCCTGGTGATGTTGAACAACTCCTGAGATCTTTTCCCTTTCCTCCCCAATAGGTGTGCGCCTTGATCGAGTGCGTGGAGGCCGTCAGAAATACAAGCGACGGCTGGACTCAGAGAGCAGCCCGTACCTGAGCTTACAAATTTCTCCACCTGCTAAAAAGCCATGTGAGTGTCAGTCCCTGCCCTTTTTGCCAGATCATCTCTGTACCTGGAACAGAGTACAGAGGAAACGTCATCTTCCTACCACTGGGTCATGAGACAATATGGATCTTGGGGAGGTGACATCAGTGCCTGGCACATTTAGAATGTGACTCCAATTGAAGCACGGTCCTGACAAGCCATAGGCCCCAATGTCCAGAACATGCTCCCCTTGCCACCCACCCAAAGTTGCTCTGCAGGTTCCTCCTGGAGAATTCATCAGGCAACTTCCCTTGGAGGGATGATACTTCTCAACATCCCGGATCACTGCTATCAGCAACTTCATGGAGACAGAACAAGAGGGGAGATTACAGCCACTTTGACCTTCCTGGGGCTCTTAGGAACCCGACTTTGCTTCCTGACCCATCTGAGCCTCCACCCCGGCCCCTTTCCTCTTTTCCCAGTGTTTACCTTTCCCTCTTTGGTTGTTGCAGTGACCAAGATTGTCTCATACCTACTGGTGGCTGAGCCGGACAAGCTCTATGCCATGCCTCCCCCTGGTATGCCTGAGGGGGACATCAAGGCCCTGACCACTCTCTGTGACCTGGCAGACCGAGAGCTTGTGGTCATCATTGGCTGGGCCAAGCACATCCCAGGTGAGCATGTGGGACCAGGGGAGAGTGTGGCCAGGGACACTCAGCTAGCATCCCTGCAGCCTACCCAATGGCTATGCTTCTGATGCCCAGATCCTGGACCCCAGAAGGCCTGTGAAATCCTGGCAGGCCTGTTTCTCTGAGCTCCTCTTCTCTCCTTGTAGCATTGGAGAGGAACAGGTAGTTAGAAGGCCCAGTGAGGCTTATACACTGCTGCAGGCTCTTCAGAATTAGTTATCATTCAAGGTGGGGTCATGTTTGAATCTACAATTAGTGTAATATTCAAAGAACAAGTTCCTTGAGCCCTTAAAAGGCAAAGAGTAGGGTTTTCTTGTAGACCTTATTGGAACAATGCCAGAAAACAACAGAAGAAAGACTGACTCTCTCTTCCTATTGGAGGCAGCAGAATGGAGCAGTGAAGAGCATGGGCTTGGGAATCAGATTGGGATTCCAATTCTGGGTCTCCTGCTTACTAGCTGAGTAACCCTAGGTAGGCCACCTGACCTCTCTGTCAAATGGGAATACAAGAGTCCCCCACTTTGTGAGCTTTGATGTGAGCATGAAATGAGATTCTGTGTTTCGTGGAGCGCTTGGCACAGTGTCTGGCATGTGCTGGCATCGGTTGCATGCCCACTATTGCCATCCTTCTGTTCTCTAAGGGAGGCCTGTCTCTGGGTTGGCTTCTGAGATTTTAAGGGCCTTTCTGGTGCGGAAAGTGTGTGTTACATATTTCAGGCTATGTGGACTTCTCTTTGCTGTGTATGGACCCAAACCCTGCTTTTAGCCTCTCTAGGTCTGGGCAGATGGCAGGAGCTTTTTTATTTTTGTAGACACAGCATCCACGTATTCTACATTACATACATATTGGGGGCCTTTCTCTGTGCAGTTTATTCCTCAACTCCTTTAAGACTCTAAAAGGTTGACTCAGAGTGTGGTAGAAACTCCTTTTATCTTTCTGGTAGTGCCTCACCGTGAACATGGGACAAGTCAGCTTCCTGTCTGTAGATGTGTGTTTGATTTGTTGTGGCTCTGAAAGGTGAGTACAGCATGCAGATGATACAGCAAAGGTGTCCTAGACTTTGGATACCAAGGCCCACAGTTTTTTTGTTTGTTTGTTTTTTGAGAGAGTCTTGCCCTGTTGCCCAGGCTGGAGTGCAATGGCACGATCTCGGCTCACTGCAACCTACGCCTCCCAGGTTCAAGCGATTCTCGGTCCTCAGCCTCCGGAGTAGCTGGGATTACAGGCACCCGCCACCATGCCCAGCTAATTTTTTTGTATTTTTAGTAGAGACAGGGTTTTGCCATGTTGGCCAAGCTGGTCTCGAACTCCTGACCTCAAGTGATCTGCCCACCGCCGCCTCCCAAAGTGCTGGGATTATAGGCGTGAGCCACCATGCCTGGCCCAAGGCCCACAGTTGATTGAGGGAATAAAAAAAGTCTTTCCGTGTGAGACCTTGCACACCCAGGTTACAGGAAGGAGCCTTCCTGTGGACAGGGACGCACAGAGATATCAGATGGCCCAGAGACTCTGCTGGCAGGGACTACCCTGGCCCCTGGGCATTCTGACCAGGGATCTGGGCTGGTACGCCCTTACTAAGGAGCTCAACTTCTCGGGGATTATACACTCAGTAGTTTTTGAATCTGCCCAGTGCTGGTTCAGCACAGATGTGGGGTCAGGCCACTGCTTAAGACACTTCAGCCTGGATTGCTCCACTAACCCAGGGCCAAATTGGGTACTGGTACCCCTGCCCCCACCCCCACACTCCTGTTCTAGGTTGAACAGATCCTGCATCCTAGCAATGGCTCATGAGTGGCGCCTGGCGGTCCCCTGGGTCAATGCTTCGTTCTTCCACAACGCTACCCCTGCAACACCATGGAGGAAGTAGATAGGACAAGGAGACCGTGTCTCCCCTGCACTCATTTTTCCCTGTGCCTTTCCACCTCCCAGCTCCATCTCCCATCTGTGCCCAACCAAGACAGCAGGGCTAGAGCAGAGTGGGTGCTAAAGGCATAGACTTTTGAATCAGGCAGCCTGGGCTTTCATCTCAGCTCTGTCCTTACTGGCCTTGTGCAGGATACTGAATTTTTCAGAGTTTCAGTGTCCTTGTCTGTAAAATGGGAATCACGATAGAGCCCCTCACGGGATTGCCGTGAGGATGTGGCGCACTTAGTGTGTACACTGGGTGAATGGCAGAGATGCTTACCAGGGCTGTTGTAGTTGCTAATAGTAATAAAAGCCTCCTTTCATGGCTTCATTTATCCTTGTCCAAAGCTGAATTCTTTTTGGTAAAAAAAATAAATAAATAAAAACAGGGGCTCAGTTGTCCATCTTAAATGCTAATTTGCCTATTTTGCATAAATCTGCATGCTGAATTCTTTGCCTCCTGACCTTCCAGTGTTTAAGATAAAATTAATTAGTGAAGTCTCCTGCCACTGCATGAAAACTTCATACTGGCCAGACACGGTGGCTCACGCCTGCAATCCCAGCACTTTGGGAGGCCGAGGCGGACAGATCACAAGGTCTGGAGATCGAGACCATCCTGACTAACACGGTGAACCCTCGTCTCTACTAAAAATAGAAAAATTAGCCAGGCATGGTGGTGGGCACCTGTAGTCCCAGCTACGCAGGAGGCTGAGGCAGGAGAATGGCGTGAACCCGGGAGGCGGAGCTTGCAGTGAGACGAGATCACGCCACTGCACTCCAGCCTCAGGGACAGAGCGAGACTCCATCTCAAAAAAAAAAAAAAAAGAAAGAAAAGAAAACCTCCTACTAAGGGCAATGACACAATCAAGTTCCTGATTTTTTTTTTTTTTTTTTTGAGACGGAGTCTGCGCTCTCTTACCCAGGCTGGAGTGCAGTGGTACGTTCTCAGCTCACTGCAATCTCTGCCTCCTAGGTTCTGCCTCAGCCTTCCAAAGTGCTGGGATTATAGGCGTGAGCCACTGTACCTGGCCAGGTGCCTGATATTTTTAAACTAATCAACTTTATCCCATCTCAGATTAGATGGAAAATGCATCTGACAGTCTCCCTAACCCTGAGAGAGAGAGAGAGAGAGAGAGAGAGAGAGAGAGAGAGATGGTTGAGTAGGGAGGATACAAGCTGGAGCCCACCCCACCCTTGGGCCTGTGTTGGCTTCTGTCCATTCTGGTTCGGCTGCTCAGGAGTAAAGCTCTGAAGAATTTAGGCCACTGTCCTTAAACACAAGGTACCACATCTCATGCTTCAGTGTCTTCTAGCCTGGCACACAGAGGGCATTGCACACTTAGCTTTGCATGCACATATTGAGAAGTCACTATACATGAGGTCCCCTGATAGAAATTGTGGCTGAGACAAGGAATTAATTTTGCCCCAAGGATCCCATTTGGAACAAGGCTGACTTCCAGGGGGAACTTTGTTCACTCAGAATCCCAGCCATTGTTCAATTCAGTCTGACATTGTCCTACCCCAAATGCAGGTTTTTTACCTTGAGTTGAATGTTCCAAGTATTGGGTTCCCCACAGGGCAAGCCCAAGTCTTTAGAGTGTCCACCTCTTATTCCATGAGATCAAGAGCTAGCAGCCTTTAATAGGCAGTGGGGAATCACTTGATGAATTGCAGCCTCCTCCAAATGACCCGAGCCTGCCATCCTGCCTCCCTGGGCAGCCTCATGCCTGTGCCGGCCAGGAGAGCCTGCCCAGGGAGTCTCCACCACCCTGCCCTGCCCACGTTCCCATGTGCAGGGCATCCCCAGAGGCCTCCTCACAAAAGTCTCTCAGCAGCGCTGCTCCCAGGTAGCCCCCGTCCGGCTCAATGAAATATGAGCTGCCGAGTGACAGCAGCTGTGTCTGAAGTGGCCCCAGATCCTATAATTACATCTCCCTTTATTACCTCTGCTAATGGCCCTCCAGGTCGACAGAAACGATCATAAATTAACAGATTATGAACTCCACTTGCCACAAATTATGTGCTTTTTTTTTCTTCTTCTTCTTCTTCTTCTTCAATTCTAGGAGCTTTTGATGCCAAATCACAGGCAGGGGGATGGGGAGCTTGGGGAGAGCCTGAATGTTATTAGATGAGTCGGTGCAGATAAAACAATTTTCCTGGGGTAGCGGAGCTCCAAGTGGGAGCCCAGGGAGCCAGGAGCTCTGGGCAGGCCCGAGAGCCTCAAGGGGGCAGTGCCGCCTGCAGTGAGCCCAGCACAGGGACACCCCTGCACTCCCAGGGGCACAGGCCACCCCCAGACCATCCCGGTAGCCTCTTCAGGGGCCTCTTGGTCGTAGAGTTACTAATAACTTGAGCATGAGACCCAGCCCAGCTGAGAGAGACAGGGGCGGAAGGCGCTTTACTGAAGGGCAGGGAGGAGTGCCTGGGTTCCTTCTGGATTTTAAATGAAAGAATCTGTGGTTCTAGTAAAGACGTCAGATGGGACAGATGGGTCGAAATTAAGAGTTCCAAATTCCCCATCCTACACTTCCTTCTGGGAATTTCCTGGGCAGATACAACCACTGTGTGGGGGGTGTGTGTGGGCGGGGCGTGTGTATGTCCCTCAGTCCATGGGCTTATACCCTAACACTGCTTTACACCTGCTTTTTCCATGTAATTATACAAAATAATAGCACTTACCTGCGCTAAGCAGGGTTCTAAGTGTTCCACGTGTCAGCTCATTTAATCTGAACAACCCCATGAGGTGAGTGCTGTTATTATTCCCATTTTACAGAAGAGGAAACTGAGGCACTGAGAGGCAGCGTGAGCAGCAGCGTTAGGAATCTGATCTCTGTGCTCATACGCATACGATTACACCCTTTTTGCCCCCTTGTGTATCTTTCCACATCCACACAGAGTTCTACCTTATTTGGCACATTCGTTTAACTAAAAATTACATTTATATAATAATCACATGTATTACATTAGTTACCTTTTTTTTCTATTTTGAATAATTTCAAGCAGTGATCTAATACCCTTTTACATTTATCTTTATGTCTTTATTCATATTTTTCTTTCTAAGAGAAATTTCTTTTTTTTTTTCTGTTTGAGCTGGGATCTCGCTTTGTCATCCAGGCTGGAATGCAGTGGCGTGATCTTGGCTTACTGGAGCTTTGACCACCTGGGTTCAAGCGATCCTCCCGCCGTAGCCTCCCGAGTAGCTGAGATCACAGGCGTGCACCACCATCTCCGGCTAATTTTTAAATTATTTGTAGAGATGGGGTTTCGCCATGTTGCCCAGGCTGGCCTTACACTCCTGGGCTCACATGATCCTCCCACCTTGGCCCCCAAAGTTTGGGATTACAGGCATGAGCCACCGTGCCTGGCCACTAGGAGAAATTTCTAGCAGTATAATTGCTAGGTTGAAGGGAGCATGCCTTTTATTTTATTTTTAATTTAATTATATTTATGACTTACTTTTATTTTTAAGCATCTTAGTCACTGACAGGGTTCAGAAGCCAAATGTAGACACAAATGTATATAACAGAAGTCTCACCTCGATCTCTGTCCCCTCCCACTCCAACCTCCTGGAAGTCACCATTTTTTCTTTCTCAATTTTCCTTCTGGTGTTTCTTTTTGCAAGTATTAGAAAATATTTGAAATATTTCAGATGTTAAAAGATATCAAATATCTCCCCCTCCCTTTCTTGCACAAAATGAAGAAGGCTGCATTACCACCATCCAGCGCTTTGGAGTATACATTTAGATTATCAAAGCTATTTTCAGGGCTTTTTGAAAATGTTCAGGGAGGAAGAGAGCGATCAGGGACTGAGTCCAGATCTCAAAGCAGCCTAGCAGAGGTTTGGGAACAAGCCTCCCGGGTACATCCTCCCATGGCGGCACAAAACTTTCCAAGTCCAGTCTCCCTCCCACCACCGAAGGGCAGAGCCTGACTCCTACAAGATAGGCAAAGGCAGCTAGCCCCGAATCTGGGTCCAAAGATCTCAGAGTGTCTAACCAAGTACCGTGGGCACATTTTCTTGTCTCCTGGGAGTCGAAGCCCATGGCATTTGCCCATTCCCTCTCTCCTTTTAGCTGCAAAGGTTTGTCAGGCAGCTTCTTTGCTGTGCTTAGCCGTGCGGGTAGGGGAAGGAAGAGCTCAGTGTCTGTGCATCCTGGGAACTCAGAGCTGGGATGGGCCAACCAGGGGCATCTGGGCATGTGCCTCATCCCTCACCACCCCACTGGAGAGCTCAGCCCTCAAGGCTGCCATTCCACAAGGCCTTCCCTAGACTCTTGTTTGGACCACCTTCCCCAGTTACACGCTCTCAGAGCCCTGCATTTGCTGTAGCTCTTCTCATATTCTAACTTTGTGCTGATTTGTACCCCTTGGTGTGTGTCTTCCCCTTCACTGTAAGCCGTTGAAGGCAGGGAGCAGTTCTGGACTGAGCACACCATTCTGTCCCCGGTGCCTAGCACAGGCCTGGCACTTAGTAGGTGCTCAGTAAGTTTTTGCTGAATGTCTCAAAGGGCAGGAAAGCATTCTAGTAACATCCTAATGGTTGTACCTGCACCTCTCTGCCACCTTCCAATTCAGCTGTCTGCTAATTTTGCTCCTGCCCTCCTCCTCCATCTCCCCTCCAGTCTGTCTGCTTTTAGACCCCCTCCCCAGAGCTGTCCAACACTCCCCCCACACACTCTCCCGTGCTGGCTGATTGGTATCTGTTAATTAATGTTGCCCAAGGCCTCTCTCCTACTCACAGACCTGATAAGGGAAATTGGATGTCCATTTCTATCTATCTTTTATTACCTCCCAGCTCCCCCGGCCACCACAGGCAGCCACACACCCTCTCCCACGCAGGGAATCTGGACAACCACACACACACACACACACACACACACACACACACCCTGACCCCCTGTCACAGCCTCTCCCCTGAGAAGGTGCATCAATCAAAGCTCGCCCATGTCAGTCGGTGTAATCACTCCTGCTCTTTGGTTGATCACCCACGGATTCTGTTAGCCGGTGGTGATCTGAGCCATCAGTCTTGGGCACCGTGATAATTCACTTGGAGAATGCTCACAGGGTAAGGGTGGCCTGCCAAGTTGGGGGCCTTCAGCTCCAGGAGTGCCCCCTAAGGTTCAACTGCCAATCCCTGTGTGGAAGCCAGGGAAGAAGTGGCATTTGAAGACAGAGGACAGCAGATGGATGGGGTAGACCACACAAGCCAAAGAGCTGGGTGATCCAGAAGCTCAGGACCACCCAGACCTCCAGAGAAGTCCAGAGAGGAGAAGTGAGTGATGCCAGTGGTGTGCCAACAACAACAATAATATTAATAGTAACAACAGCCACAGCCATTACCAGCACCCTAGCATGTTGAGTGCTGATGGCGCCGGGAGAGGTGCCCAGCACTTTACATGCATCTTCTCTTTTCACCCCCACAGCACCCCACATCAGAAAGTGGCTTCCAGCCAGCGATGGGGTCTAAGTCAGCAAATGAAGTAGAAAGTCCTTCCTAGGCAAAACTAACCCTGAAAAAAATCCCTTCATGTCCGCTACCCATAGTGCATGGTGCAACAATTCTTTGAATAAATCCAGCATGTCCATGTTAGAACCAATCACTGAGTTTCTGTTTGAATCTCCAGTGAAGTTACTGCCTTGTGTTTGGTGGTTAAGACGTTTGAAAATCAGCCGACTTATTGATTTACTTACTCTGCCTTATTCTCCTATAAATCAAGATGTTAATTGACTTTGCCTAATTTAAGTGCGTATATAATGCAATTCCAGTATATTATCATTGTTTTGCAGATGAGGACTCTCATCTCATCATTAGTAATAATAGCTCAGTAAATACTTTGTTTGTTCTGGAATCATCATCTCAATTAGACCTCACAGCAACTCTCTGAAGTAGACCCTACTATAAAACCATTTCCTAAATGAGGAAACTAAGGTTTGGAGAAGTTGCGTGATTTTCACAAGGTCAGCCTACAGCTAGTAAATGGGAGTCAGCATTCAACCCAGGCAATACCTACAGCTCACTGGACAAGACAGTGTCACAGTTCTGGAGCCTTCTCCATGCCCAACTTCATTTTCACTGTGGAATCAGCCTCCTCAATAGCAGGGAGCGGGGAACTCCCATGATTCCAAGCTCCCAGAACAGGACTGCTGGGTCATCGTGAAGCAGAGAATGATGGCCCGGGAAGGGGCGCTCTGACCCTGGGAGGACAGGCTGTCCTGTGAGAAAGTGCCCCTGACTCTGGGGACTCTTGATCTCTTAGCAGCCCCAGGCTGTGGTCACTGGGGCCTTCCCCTGTGGCTTTGAACAGCTGCGTCCTCATTCTTGGTAAGGCCTGTGGGTCTCTGCACAGCTGAGGCTGCATCAAGGATCAGGTGTCATTTTCAAACACGAAAGCCTCCCCTGGTTTGAGCAGAGAGTGGGCCCTGGAAACTCCCCAGAGTGGCCGAGAGCACGTAATGCTGCTTCCTGGTTCCAGTATGTACTCAGTCACTCCTTTAACTACAAATGCATTGAATTAATCAAAAAGCCTCTACAGACGTTTGGAAAATACCATAGAACTAACAATAATAATAACAACAACTGTCAACATTGACTGAGTTCTTCTTATTTCAGTCTTTTCCGTGAATTCCAAGTCTGACACATTCCGCAAGGGGAGGACAGTGAGTCTTACACCACACAAGGAAGGCCCGGGGACAGGATCCAGGGGTGCCAGGGACACAGCCACACCCTGCAACCTCTGCCCCCTAGCGAGCCCCAGGGAGGCCCCTGGTCCGCCCTTCTGACCTGCCACTGCCCTCTGTGTCCCCTCTTCCCGCAGGCTTCTCGAACCTCTCCCTGGGGGACCAGATGAGCCTGCTACAGAGTGCCTGGATGGAGATCCTCATCCTGGGCATCGTGTACCGCTCGCTGCCCTATGACGACAAGCTGGTGTACGCTGAGGACTACATCATGGATGAGGAGCACTCCCGCCTCGCGGGGCTGCTGGAACTCTACCGGGCCATCCTGCAGCTGGTGCGCAGGTACAAGAAGCTCAAGGTGGAAAAGGAGGAGTTTGTGACGCTCAAGGCCCTGGCCCTCGCCAACTCCGGTAAGGGCGGCAGCGGGGCCTGGAGGGGGAGATTTTAGGGGTCTGCATGGGCCTAGTGAGCCCATCTCTGGGGCCTGTGGGCAGGACTGGCTGCCTCGGATAGAGATGAAAAGAAAACACTGAAACTTTTTATCACCGAAGATTGTCCGAGGGGTGGCCTGCAGATAAAAAGCTGGTGATGAAGGCTGGCACTGGCTGAGCATTTCCTAAGCCTCAGACATCCAGACTGGCACACTGACTAAGGACATGGGTTCTGAGGCCACATTGCTAAGGAGCAAATCCCGTGTCTACCAATTGGGCAAGTTGCTTCACTCTGTGCCTCAGTTTCTTCATCAGTAAAAGGAGGGCAGCAAATAGTCCCTACTCTACAAGGCTATTGACAGGATTTCTTTATACATAATTATATTGCTTGCAACATGCTTGGCACATAAAAAGCACTCAATTATTTATTTATTTGTTTATTATAGACGAGGTCTTGTTCTGTCACCCAGGTAGAAGTGCTGTGGCTTGATCCTAGCTCACTGCAGTCTCAAACTTTGGGCTCAAGCCATCCTCCCACCTCAGCCTCCTGAGTAGCTGGGACTACAGGCATGTGCCATTACTCCAGCTAATTCTTATTTCTATTTTTTATTGAGATGGGGTCTCACTGTGTTGCCCAGGCTGGTCCCAAACTCCTGGACTCAAGCAATCCTCTCACCTCAGCCTCCCAAAGTGTTGGCACTACAGGTGTGAGCCACCATGCTCAGCGTCAACTTATTAAATTAGCTAGGAGTTTATTGAATTCTTACAAACAGCCCAAGAGTAAAATTCTTATTGTTGCAACCCCATTTTACAGATGTGGAAACCGAGACTTGGAAAAGTAAAGAAAATCACCCAGGGTCACACAGTTAAAAAGTGTCAGAGTTAAGAGTCAAACTAAGGTCCTCTGATTCCAAAATCAACCTGAACCTATACTCACTCCTTGAATCTTTCAGTCAAATTGCTTGAACACAGGAGGATAAAACCTTCCCAACTGAGTGGTTTAAGCTGGAGTTACAGAGGAGGACTCACTCCATTTCATTAACATCCACCAGCTTCTGGCTAGATTATCTGAAAAGAAAGGCAGACACTGGGGAATTCCAGTGAGTGAACTTGAATGGAACCATTATCTGCACTGGGAGAGCTTCCACACTATTCAGGGAATGGTGCTGGGTGCCAGGGGGCTGCAGGAGAAGGATAAATACAGGGTACCCTCCCTAAAGAGAGCACATGTCAGGAATCACACACATAATTCTGCTGCAGAGCAGTGTGTGGCTGAGTTAACCGCCCAGGTCTGGGTCAGGTAGACCCAAGTTCAAATTCTATCTCTGATATTTCCTAGCAGTATGACCTTGGGCAACTCAGTGTCCTTGTGTGTTCGATGAGGATATTCTGAGCACCTCTTCCAAGCACTTCTTTTTTTTTTTTGAGACAGATTCTCGCTCTGTCACCCAGGCTAGAATGCAGTGATGCAATCTCGGCTCACTGCAACCTCTGCCTCCCGGATTCAAACGATTCTCGTGCCTCAGCCTTCTGAGTAGCTGGGACTACATGCAGGCACCACCACACCCAGCTCATTTTTGTATTTTTAGTAGAGACAGGGTTTCACTATATTGCCCTGGTGGTCTCAAACTCCTGGCCTCAAATGATCCACCCGCCTTGGCAGATGTGAGCCACCACGTCTGTCCCCAAGTGCTTTTGTGAGTATTAAAGATCGACTGACAATAAAGCACTCAGCCTGGTGCCTGGCCCAGAGGAAATGTTCAATAAATATTAATTATTATCATTATTATTAATGACAGAGGACCCAAAGTGTTATTAGCATATGGAAGAGGGAGAACTGGCTCCCAGATGTAGACAGTACACACAGGGTAACCAACTGGTTTGCTCAATACTGTCCTGCTTTAACTGAAAGTCCCATATCCCAGGAAACTCGTCAGTCCCTGGCAAACTGGGACAGTTCGTTGCCCTAGCACATGGCTTCATGGTGCATGCAGGGGGTGCTGTTGATGACCCACTTGGATCCCTTTTACTGGGTTAGTGCATCCATCCCCCAGCTGCTAACAGCTCACAGGTACCACTTTGCAGGGCCTGCCCTCCTCTGCCTTGCCCAGAGGGTTATGTGGCCCTTTCCTTGGCACCATCAGGCAATGGTGGACCCACATGGGAACAGAAGTCCAGATCAGAGCCCTGCATGGCATCAGGCTAAGCCAAGGTCCCATCTTTGCCTTGCTTTCTCCTTCTCTGTGCTTCCTGCCTCTCCACTTCCTTTCTCCTGAACACATGCCCTCCAAAATGTCTGTACCCAAACCCCTGCCTCAGGCTCTGCTCCCAGGGAACCTGATCTAATACAGAAAAAGATGTCACTTTTTTAGTTCAAATCTTTTATTAATAATAAATGAATGCAAAATAATAATAAAAATTTTACATATGCCCACAGAGAATATTTACACATTGAATTCCAAAATTGTAGTGCATTCTTTGTTAGAGAATCCTAATGCTGTTTTCTTAAAGTATAGTTTTAGATTTACAGAATAACTTTTTTTTTTTTTTTT
>NW_012116265.1:17401873-17404069 GCF_000951035.1 Colobus angolensis palliatus | reverse complement strand
TTTGACAAATACATAATAACATGTTTCTACAATGACGTATCATACAGAATAGCATCACGGTCCTGTGCTTCACCTACACAGAGGGGAGCATTTGAACCAGGCATTGCTGAGGGCTTGGGGGTTCCAATGGGTGGAGGAGGAGCAAAAGCAGTTAAAGCAGAGGAAGCAAGGTGCACAAAGCCAGGTACAGGAAGGCTGGCCAGGCCTTAGAGCTCAAGTCCTCTATTCTGGGCTCTCCTTACTTACACCAGACACAGAGCTCAATCTTGGCTGTGTTGGGAGAAGCAAATAAAGAGGTGTTGTCTCCTCCACTCTTACTTGGTCTTCAGTACCGGACCACACCACACCAGCTTTCAGCTGCTCTTCCCTTGATCTCACGTGGACCTGCACACATACACACATGCACATGTATACATACAAACACATGCACATGCCTAGACACCCACACGTACACACACATGTGAACACACATAATGTGCATGCACGTACCCACATATGCACCCACATACATGTGTATACACACACACACACCCCCCCCACCTGAGGACCTGTGGTGGTTTGTCGATATGAGTCCATCAGGAGCTTCTGTTGGCATCAGACTTTGCCTGAGTGCACTTTGTCACATGGTATGAGGTTTCAGGTCTCCAGACTTCTTGCCCCAGCGACACGTAGACAGCCATCCTGCAGCTGGTGCACAGGATGAGAAGCTGGAGGTGGAGGAGGAATCTGTGATGTTCAGGGCCTTGGCTGACCCCCAAGAGAGGGCAGACATTGCTTATTCCAGAGAGCCGCAGGCCTTGATGAGGGGAATGCTTCCTTCCCAGCACGGAGGGATTGAGCATGAGGCCCTGTGGCTACCGAGTAGATATTCAGAAAGGCTGGCTAGTGTTTTTTTTTTTTTTTAAGTAATGGTTTTCCCGCCTAGGCGACAGAGTGAGACCCTTTCTCAGAAATAAATAAATAAATAAATAAAATAAAGTAATGATTTAAAGGAGCGCTTGCCAAAGTACCTGTGATGAAGGACCCGTTTTTAGATGTTTCAAAATGTTCAATCCATTATGGATAGATCATTTTGTAAAATACAACAGAAATAAATTATTAGAAAAATGAAATTAAAAACCAGATGTACAAAACATGAGCCAAATTTTTACATTTTTACATATAACAGACATAAATATAAATCATCCTTCCAAAGTGCTGTAAAGTTTCTAAATGCTTAGTCTCAGTTTCTTATCACAGACCAGTAACATCCAGAGGGCAGGCAGGAGCCAGTCTGTGTGCCACACTTTGAGCAGGCTGGGTTTAAAGCGTGTACTTCAGGGTCAGTGAGACCTGGGTTCAAATACTGCCTCTGCCACCTGCTGGCTGAGTGTCTGGCAACCTGACCTTTGAAAGCCTCAGTTTCCTCATCTGTGAAATGGGGAGAACAGCAGCTCATTGTGAAGAATATGCAGTGACGCACATAAGGCCGTGGCCACCGTGCTTGGCACAGATCCCTCCTAGCTCACTGTGTTTCTCTTGGGCTCTGCGGGGCATAGTGAGTGGCCTGGGGAAGAGGAGCCAGTTGGAGGTAGCCCCTGCTTCCAAGGGAGATAAGACATGAACTCGGATGTGGCAGAAAGAGCCAGTGATTCCTGGCATAAGAGAGGATCATGAAAAGGGCTCAAGGAGGAAAGAGTAAATTGTTTTCAGCTGGGGAGGCAGAAGCTGAGTGGGGTCTTAAAGCAAGAGATGATTCGGTAGGATGGGAAGAGGGAGGGTGAACTTCTATAGTGGGGCCATTAGCTCCAGGTGGGAAATGGGGAAAGAACAGGCCAGTTTGGGGGAGAGGCTAGAAAAGCAGGCTGGGGTCAGACCAGAAGCTCAAGGGCTGTGAAGGGATTGGATTGTGATGGGATCAGTACAGGGAGACAGGAAGCGTTGTGCAGGAGTGACCCTCCCCAGCCTTGAGGGAGAAAGATCACCCAGGCACGATAGAGAAAATGTGTTGGCTGCAGGAGGGATGGGTGCCAGGAGACAATTGAGGTGTCCTAGCCGCAGTCCCCAGGGCCACCATGGGTGCCACTGCTGAGGCTGAGTGCACGGGATGATTCAGGTGTGGGTCCAGTAGCTCAGGGGGCTGACGCTGGGCAGAAGTGCCCAAGCACATCAGAGGCAGACTGTGACCCCACACCACGGCCCCCTTGGAGCCTGCTG
>NW_012116265.1:17399234-17401547 GCF_000951035.1 Colobus angolensis palliatus | reverse complement strand
GGAGGAAAGAGTAAATTGTTTTCAGCTGGGGAGGCAGAAGCTGAGTGGGGTCTTAAAGCAAGAGATGATTCGGTAGGATGGAAAGAGGGAGGGTAAACTTCTATAGTGGGGCCATTAGCTCCAGGTGGGAAATGGGGAAAGAACAGGCCAGTCTGGGGGAGAGGCTAGAAAAGCAGGCTGGGGTCAGACCAGAAGCTCAAGGGCTGTGGAGGGATTGGATTGTGATGGGATCAGTACAGGGAGACAGGAAGCGTTGTGCAGGAGTGACCCTCCCCAGCCTTGAGGGAGAAAGATTACTCAGGCACGATAGAGAAAATGTGTTGGCTGGAGGAGGGATGGGTGCCAGGAGACAATTGAGGTGTCCTAGCCACAGTCCCCAGGGCCACCATGGGTGCCACTGCTGAGGCTGAGTGCACGGGATGATTCAGGTGTGGGTCCAGTAGCTCAGGGGGCTGACGCTGGGCAGAAGTGCCCAAGCACATCAGAGGCAGACTGTGACCCCACACCACGGCCCCCTTGGAGCCTGCTGGCTGCCGTTTACCCCACATCCCAGCCATCCCCAAAGCTCCCTGACAGCAGGAAAAATTCATAGCCATTGATTTTGTAATTAACAGTTTATCAATGCCATCAATACAGACCTGCTGATGGATTGCAAAGAAATTAATCTTGCAATGTTATTTTATTTCATTTTTGGTCGAAGGCAGCTGCCAATTTTGGCCTCCTTGGGGAGAGTGGGGGGAGGATGGAGAGGGTGGGGAGAGGGAGCTGGCAGGAGACAGGAGCCCAGATGGCAGGGCCCAGCCATGTTAGGTACACACTCTGTAAGTGGCCGAGAGTGTAGGAATGGGGCCTTGCTTCATCTCCCACCTGATGAGGAAGGAGCGCTCACTGCCTTGGTAGCAGGGAGCAGAAAAATGTGGAGGAGGCTTGGATGTGGGGCCAGCGAAGACCCAGCCCTGCAAGGACACTCACCCCAGCCTAAGTCCCCACAGGAATAACACTACCTGACACTGATTAGGTGCTGACCAAGCTCTGAGCAATGTGCTGCTTCAGTCACCCTCACCACAACCCTGTGAGTCCTCACTCCTGTGTGTTTCAGCCGGCTCAGACCCAGCTGTCATGTGGTCATCAGCAGGTGCCTCCCTGCTATGCTGGGATATAGGTAAATTTTGTTTGAACCCCTAGGTCATGGCCTAAGTTCAAAACCTTTCCCAAGATTTCAGAGAACTCCCAACAGCTCCCTCCATCACCGTGCCCCATGCTGCCACCACGGGGCACCCTGACATGGAGCTCAGCCCCTATATCTGTGCCTGTATTCTGTGTCCTATGAACAGAATTTTATCAGGTTAGCGATTGCACTGAAGACTTGGGGAGCTGGTGGCAGCGGCAGCTGCAGTGGTTGTCATGGTGTTAGCAGTGATGGGGCTAGGGGCAGTGGTAAGGGTGATACTGCTACCAGGGTACTGACTTGTGACAAGTTCTGTTATAAACCCTTGACCTGTTTAACTCCTTTAAGCCCTTGAGGTAGGCATGGCTATTATCCCATTTTACAAGTGAGGAAAATGAGGCACAGAGAAGTTAATAACTTGCCTAAAGTCACACAGCCTGCAAGTAAGGTACACAGGATTTCAACAGTCTGGCTCCAGTGTCTCTGCTGTCACCCCCTGGTGACCTCTTGAGAAATGTCCTCTGTAGATGCCAATCTCTCCCTGGGTTTGAGCCCCAGCTCTGTCATTAGCTTCTGTGACCTCCGACTGGCAGTTAACCTCTCTGAGCCTCAGATTGGCTCTCTGTGAAGCGAGGATTCTGAAGATACCCCTGCCTGCCTCCATGCTGCCTCCTGGACCCTGAGATGGCACCCATGCCAGGCAGCACTCCCCGACCAAGCCTGCTAATGCTCGTCCTTGTGCCTGCAGATTCCATGTACATCGAGGATCTGGAGGCCGTCCAGAAGCTGCAGGACCTACTGCACGAGGCGCTGCAGGACTACGAGCTGAGCCAGCGCCACGAGGAGCCCCGGAGGACGGGCAAGCTGCTGCTGACGCTGCCCCTGCTGCGGCAGACGGCCGCCAAGGCCGTGCAGCACTTCTATAGCGTCAAACTGCAGGGCAAAGTGCCCATGCACAAACTCTTCCTGGAGATGCTGGAGGCCAAGGTCTGATGGCCCTGCACACGGACCAATACCCACCTACAGACGGACAAATGGACAGACCGAGGTGGAGACCACCACAGCCACCAGCCTCCACCTTCAACCCCTGTATCATGGCTCTGAGCTGTCCCAGAGGCAGGGGTTTCTCACCTCCTGGCTGTGTG
>NW_012116265.1:17394260-17398419 GCF_000951035.1 Colobus angolensis palliatus | reverse complement strand
GTGAGCCTGTGAGAAGCTCAGGAGCCTGGCTCCATCTGAGAGCACTCCAGGTGGGGAGGATCAGGGCAGGATGGGCAGCGGCCCAGACCCATCTTACCAAGCACAGAAAGGCCCAGCAGCTGAGTAAGTAGGCAGGGGAGCCCCAGAGAGAGGAAGCTCAGCGGGGTGGCCTGCCTCATCCTTCCTGGCTTCCTTTCCCTGCACTCAGCATCATACCGCAGGGCTGGTGTGCCAGTGCCACAGGAGGGGTGCCCTTACACCACCCTTGCACCACCAGAGGTTTGGTGTAGCTCCCTTGGGCACCGCGAGCATGCCAGCTTTCTGGCAGGATGCCTGCAGTCCTCCTGGCTGTGCCGGGTGACCAACCGTCCTGGGACGTTTCTTTGTCCCAGGAAACTCCTCCACTCCAGGCACATTGGGACAGTGGGTCACCCTATTTCTGTGGACGGCCATCAGAGTTTTCACTCATTCAAGGGGCAGCCCTGAACACCCATTTGTGCTCACATGTTGGCTAAGGGCAGCTTAGAGGATCTCCCAAGGACGAAAGAGTATCAAGCCATGATGGAAAATGTCCCTTCCGGATCAGCTGCCTTCACAAGCAGGAATCAGAGCAACCCCCTGGGGATCCCCAATCAATGCCCTTCTAGTCCAACCCCCCTCACAGAGAGAGGCAGGCAGATCTCACCTGGCACTAGGACACCAGGAGGCCAGATGCCTTTCTGCAGCTTTTCCATGGAAGCCCTGGTCCTGCCTCCCTGGTTCTACCCCAGGAAACCTCCCAGCCTGGGCTTCCGTGCTCGGATGTGCTGAGGTCATCCCAGACAGGAGGACTGGCTGAAATCCACAAATCGCAGAGCAGCTCTCTGATGGTGTCCCACACAGAAAATGTTAAGGATTCCAAGAGTCCTCCCAGACCAGTGGTGTGTCCCCCCGGCTCTGCTTGCCTTTGGGGAATCAGGTCTGAGTCACTTGATGAGTAGGTACTAGAGCCATTACCCAGGATGCTGCATCCCTAGACCTCCATGCAGCCCATCTTTCCTCATTTGGGTGGAGGCACACATTCAGGGCAAAGGCCCCTTCCCGGCATCAAGGAACACCGGCTACAAACCAAGTCTAGCACAGTGTTTAGAGGCTCTGCCTTGAGGTTCTGCTCCGGGGAAGCCTTCACAGTAGAGACCTTGGGGTGTGCGCTTTGGGGCTCCCTCAGTCTCTCACTGTGCTCTGTCCTTGCAGCGGGGCCAAGGTGGCACCCTGCTCTGTCACTTCCTGCTCAAGCTGGAGGACCCAGGCGGCAGTGCATCATGCCCAGCTGGCATCTGCTATCCATCTTTTCTAGGGAAAGCATTTCTGGCTCACCATGTAAAATCTGGCTTGGAGCGAGCTGGTGTTCCGCACACTGCCTCACTGGACCTTGTGTTGCTGCGAGCGCCCTCACTTCAGAGCCCCTCTAGCAGAGTGGGGTGGAAGTCCTGTTGGTTGTTGTCCATGAGGTGGAAGCTGCTTTTATACTTAAACCTCAGATCACAACAGGAAATGTGTCAGTAACAATGGAACTCCATCCAATGGGAAAGTTCTTAGTACTGAAAGGGTCCACTGGACACTCAGAAAAGAAGTTTAGGGGCCAACTTCTTACCTGGAAGTCTGGCCAGATGAGGACCCTCTCTGGAGGACAGGACTTACTTAGTGGAAGGTGGTGAAGTGAGGAGAGTTTAGGGGACCCTTCCCCCAATGGAACAGATCTCAAGTTTACCCCAAACCTGCCATTTCTGGAAAATCTGTAAAGAGGAAACAGCCCGTCTCAGTTGTACTCTCATGATACAGGTCATTTGAAATGAACCAAGAAATAAAACATAAAAATCCAACCATGGAGAAGGTGGTATGGCTGGGTTTTGTTTGGTCCCCTTGTCCTCATACATTCTAAAGTTTCCAGACTGGCTTTGTCACTTTGTGAACTCGTCACGTGTGAAACCCAATCTTTGCATATAGGGAGCTTCCTCGGGCCACACTTTAAGAACCAAGTAAGAGACTCTCCAGACTCCAGCAGAGTCGAGAGGCCATGGCAGAGCCTTAGAGGAGCTGGAACCTGCACCCACATGTGTTGGGGGCCCCCTTTCCCCATAGACTCCGCCCTCCCTCTGTGCAGATGGAAGTGGCAGGGGAGGGTGACCAGCTTGTGACAAGAAGACCGAAGGGTCCAGAGTCCATGCTCACGGAACAGCACCAAAGAAAAGCACTATGTGGAAAGATTGTTTTATTTTCTAATAATGATAATATGGCTGGAATGGCTTCTTAAGATGTATATATTTTTTAAAATGGCAGTCCCCCATTGCAGCATCACCTACTTGTACGTCTTTCTGCCTCTGTATATGTTCTCCCAGAGATCCCATGTAAGTCAAATGCCCTAGGATTCTTCCATCCTGGTCCCATGTATCTGGAATCTAATAAATAAGGAAAGGAACTATTGAGTTTCTTCACACATTGTCTTTCTGGGCTGACTGTCCCCTGGACAGCATTGCCCTCGGGTCTCAGGCTGAGGCTAGGAGAGGCCATTGGAAAAAGCAACCCAGCCACAGTGTTCCCTGGGGAGTCCCATGGTGTCATTTTAAAAGCATGTTCATCAGCAAAGCTCAGGAATGCAACTGGAGAAATATGCTGCAGGTCTGAGAAGCTCCCTGTTGCTTTTATGCTTTTAATATCAATGGCAAGGCAATCATTAATGCCAGAGAAACGAGATATCAGATATATGTAAATGAAAACCAATTCATTGTCTTAGGATTTCGAATTGCATCTGTGACACACACAACACTAATAGCACAGCCCACGTGTTATTCCAGGACACACACAGGACCAGTGAGAAGCAGAGGGGAGGGCCTGAAAGAGATCAAAGAAGACATTTCAAGATGCCTTTTGTTGCAAGTAAAAGACACCCTAGCTTATACCCGCTTACTGGATTTATATGTGAGTCCAGAAGTGGGGTAGGCATCAGGCAGGGTTTGATCCAGAGGTTCACAAAGTAAATAGAGTTGTGGTTCAACTTTTCTGATTCCCCCTGTTCTTCTGTGTGTTTGTTTCATCCTTATGCTGGCCTCTTTCCTGGTAGCAAGAAGGCTGTCAGGTTTTTGTTTCACACCCTGGGGGAGAGAGAAAATCTCTTTCTGCAAAAATGGAAAATGTCTGAACTTCTTTCTGAACTCCACTGGGTTTTGTGTCTATCCCTAAATGAATCCCCGTGACCAGCTTGGGGTGGAATTAGTTCCACTCAAAGGCCTAGCTGCCACACTGTGGGAAAGGGGTGGGTTGGAAGTCTAGAAGTCTAGAAGACAGCCAACCATAATGCCCACAGAACCCACATACGTGGACAGCTCAGGGTCTGGTCAACTTTCAGTGAGAGGTTTGTGAATCTCCTGAAGCTCTTGAAAGATACGAACCACATGGTTATCTTTGCATTCAACACCTTCATGCATGGTATGCATTATGTACTTGTGGGAATGAAAGTATTCAATTTGCAGATTCTTTTTAGGTAATTCACCTTAAAACAATGCACACATGGCTGGTATTTATGCTGCTTTCTTAAGAAAAAAGTAACTAGGAAAAAAAGTCAACCATAATATCATGTAATGCAGTCAAAATGAAAATCTTTATTTGTTTATCTGTATATTAGGATATTCTGTGCTACTTTTTCCATTTATACATGTAATTGTGATCAGACCAACTAATAGCTCATATTTTCAAAGACTTAACCCTCATCCATATCTCCATCTCCATTCATTCTCTAGTCTCTCTTTTTTGTTGTTGTTGTTTTGTTAGCAAAAAAGTGAAGCTTCAAAGAAAGGGGAAAAACTCAACTAATATTCATTCATTCTTTCATTCATTCAACAAGTATTTACTGAGGATCTACCCTGTTCCAGACACTATTCTGGGCACGGAGACTATCTCCAGAAAGAGAACAAACAAGGCCAAGCACGGTGGCTCACACCCGTAATCCCAGTACTTTAGGAGGCCTAGGCAGGTGGATCACGAGGTCAAGAGTTTAAGACCAATCCTGGCCAATATGGTGAAAACCCATCTCTACTAAAAATACAAAAATTAGCTGGGCATGGTGGCACGCACCTGTAGTCGCAGCTACTCGGGAAGCTGAGGCAGGAGAATGGCATGAACC
>NW_012116265.1:17380450-17393820 GCF_000951035.1 Colobus angolensis palliatus | reverse complement strand
GTTAGCCAGGATGATCTCGATCTCCTGGCCTCGTGATCTGCCCTCGGCCTCCCAAAGCGCTGGGATTACAGGCATGAGCCACTGTGCCTGGCCTACAGTTTTTAAAGGAGTGATCAGAGCAGTCTCAATGAGGATGTTACACTCAACAACAAAAGTTAAAGAAAGTGAGGATTATGTGGGTGTATGGAAGGAAAGGTCTTCACGCAGAGAGAGTAGCCAGGGCAAAGGCCCTGCGGTAAGACTATGCTTGGTGTATTCAGTAAGCATCAAGGAAAGGAGTGTGGGTGAAATGGAATGGGTGAGGCCCTGGGAAACAAGGGACACAGGTGATAGTAAGTGTGGCTCTCACGCTCAGAGATTACAGGAGGAACCAGTGGAAGCGTTTGAATACAGGGGTGATGCAATCACACATTTTAATAGGACCACTTTCAGTTGTTTTGTGGTTTGCTGGGCTGTTGTTTCTTTGAAAGTGTCTGACTGGACATTGAACATGGTGTTGGGGTTTTATCTGGGTCAGCTGTGGTCTTTCCCAGCTAATAATTCCTTCTCACACCCAGCCAACCCCTCCACTGTTCTCTACCTGTCCTCATAGGCAAGAAAGTAAATTAAACTGGTGAACATAGGTTTGTGGAGTAGAATGAGCTTAGCGATCACCTTTTATGTCATTATTTGTCAGTTGAGCGAAATAACCCAAAAGTGAGCTTCTGGGGAAAAGACCCTCACTAGAAGAATCAGAACTTAACCTCACCCTTGATTTTTCAAAAACAGTGTGGGGTGCTGGCAAGTACACAACTGCGTGACTAGATTTAGACCAAGAGTTCACAAATGGGGGCAATTTCCCACCCAGGGGACACTTGGCAATGTCTAGAGACATCTTTTGTTGTCATACGGAGCGTAGCTACAGGGGTGGAGGCCAGGGATGCTGCCAGACATCCTACAGGGCATGGGATAATCCTCCACTGAAAGAATTATCTTACCGCAGGTGTCAGTGGTGCTGAAGTTGAGAAACCCTGTTTAGATGTACTCTGGGCATTATTAAGGAAGAACTGGAAGCCAGTCTTCTAGAAGGGCCCCTGTGTTCCACCCAGAGTTCCAAGAAACACAGTGTGGGGGCGTCAACTCCTGTTACCAAGCTCTTCCCCCAAGTGCCATCTGCACCCCACCTGGTCTCACTCTACCCTGACACTTCTATGTTCTGATCTTCTATCAGGGGCAAACATCCTATGCTCTGCATGGACAGTTTCTGTTCAGACTCAGCCTTCAGATCCAAGGAGAGACCGCTCTGGTCCTGCAGTCTGCCCCAGCCTGGTTCCTTTCTATGTCAACTTTTGGTTTTGTGAAGCCAGGCAGCACCTGTGGCTTCAAGTCTCAAAGAAGTGGAGACCCTTCTTGGCAGACCTAAGAGGCCCCCGTTGAAGTGTGCTAAGAACAAAGGTGGCTCTACATCCTCATCTTCCTCACCCCAAGTGGCCCCAGTCCCTGGCTGCCTGTCCCTACACTTGTGGTCTACCTCTGGGTTTTCTCTCTTTACTTCCTCCCCTTGCCTGGGATGGGCAGGGGCTCCTAGGGTTGGCCATTCGAAGTCCAGCATCTGATGGTCAGAAGTGAAGCCTTCTCTGCAGAATGGTGGGGGAGGAGAGCTAAGAGACTTTTGAGACCTTTTCTCCTACCTACTTTTTCAAGGCAATTGATCTCACTTCTACAGACATCTCTCCCTTATCAGCCCAAATGTCCCACCCACCTATGCAAAGATCCCATTGTCAGCTGTCACAAACCAGGACCAAGCCACAAGGCACCAGGGCTTTCACTTGAGTATTGAAGAGTCTCTTCCACTTCCCTTGTGGAGGGGAAGGACAGGCAGAGCTTTCCATCCCCTCCTCCCAGAGGCACACAGGACAAGCTTGGAGCAAGACTAATACAGGGGTGGGCAAAAAGGAGGGGGCCAACCAGGTGCCTGGGCTAGCCCAACAACCCACCTGTCATGTAGTCTGTACTTCCATCCCCACTCCACCTTTTTTTTTTTTTTTTTTTTGAGACAGTCTTTCTTTGCTGTCCAGGCTGAAGTGCAGTGGTACGATCTTGGCTCCCTGCAACCCCCGTTTCCTAGGTTCAAGCAATTCTCCTGCCTCACCCTCCCAAGTAGCTGGGATTACAGGTACCCACCACCATGTCCAGTTAATTTTTATATTTTTAGTAGAGATGGGGTTTCACCACTTTGGCCAGGCTGATATCAAACTCCTGACCTCAAGCAGTCCACCCGCCTCAGCCTCCCAAAGTGTTGGGATTACAGGTGTGAGTCCAGCTATCAAGCCCATTCTTCAGATTACGACATGGATGCACTGCCCACTGCACCAAGAGGGCAACCTATCAACCTCATTCTTAAGATCCCTATTTAATACATGTCCCAGGTAAAACCCCGATGCCATGTTTAATGCCCAGTCAGTCACTTGCAAGGAAACAACAACCCAGCAAACCCCAAAACAACTGAAAGTGCCACAAGTCTTCACTCCCCTTCTTCTCATCCCTCCCCTCACTGATCCATCCCTGATCCAGATCTGTGTAGCCCCTTAAACATTTTCCCATTTTCCTGCGTAGGTTAAAGGGCTAGAGGCTGATCCAGTGAGCAAAATCTCTTTTTCAGCAGAGGATATGGGGCAGGGGTGGTGAAGGAAGACTGGAAACCTCACCACCTATGTCTTTTATCTTGCCTCAGTTGCAAATTCACTTCACACTCCAAGAACAGAAACTGTGAACCTGAGAGAGCTGTCCTTTGCCTGCCCCGAGGCTTTGCTGTGTGCGTTGTCCTTCTACAGAACCACGATGTGCCCCTCTGGGACCCACCTCCATGCCCAAAGGCTGTAGCAGTTGTTTTAAGTCTTGTTTCAGCAAGCACCCAGCAAGGCTGGGCCTTTCCAACCTAAGGCGTGCCCTCTCCCCTCCAATGCGCCTAAATTTTCCCAGTTAACTCTACCAGAGCAGTCTCTCCTTGGACCTGAAGGCTGAGTCTGAACAGAAACTGCCCATGCAGAGCATGGGATGTTTGCCCCTGCTAGAGGTGTCAGGGTAGAGTGAGACCAGGTGGGGTGCAGATGGCATCGGGGGGAAGGGCTTGGTAACAGGAATTGACGCCCCCACACTGTGTTTCCTGGAACTCTGGGTGGAACACAGGGGCCCTTCTAGAACAATGGCTTCCAGTTTTTTCTTGACATTTGACTCATTATCTATTTCTCATTCATTCATCATCTGGCACAGGGCTGGATTTGCGGGGTGTGGTGGGAACTCAGAGTTTATCTGGGAAAGTAAACATTGAACTAGTGGTTTACAAGTGTATTTTATTACAGGAGACTTTTAGCAATATAAGAGAGACTTTAATGGAGGCAGGCACCAAGCTGGCCACTAAAGGTAGGGATGGTGAAGAACAGTTATCCAAGGACATCAGCCCTGGGGCAGCAGGTTGCGGTCAAGTCCTGAAGGAGTGGAGTTAAACAGGTAAGGGAGGAAACAGTGTTTCCGGAAGAAAGAAGAGAAATGCTGTTCAGGGAAGAAAGAGAGACAGAGAGGCTGCTCTGCTCCATGCCTGCCCAATAAACTGGAAGAAGACCACCTGATTGGTTGAGTGGGACCAGAGATGAGGAAGAAAAGAGAAGGTTGGAAACTGCCAGGGCCAGATTGTTGAGGACACTGCTCAACATGGCAAGAGCAATGGGAAATCCTGCAGAGTTTCAAGCAGGGGAGTGACAGGGTCAGATCTGTCTCTCCTACCTGGAGACAGTGGGTCAAGCATTTTGTTGTCCATGGACTGGCTATGGGATGAAGCATGGGCTTCAGATTCAGACGGGCTGAGGCCCAGAAGTCTGCCCTGCCACTCACTGGCTGCATGGCCATGGGTCAGACACCTCCGCTTTCAATCTATGCAATGCAGCTGGTCACACCGAGTGAGGATGCTAATGGGCAGCATTAGTGGATGCTTCCATATCCCAGACACTTCACACATATTAGGCCTTTCATTCCTCACAATGGGTGTCCGATGTAAATGCCACTGCCTTCATTCTATGGGAGACTAAAGCTCAGAAAGGTTATTCTACTTACTTGAGGTTACAGAGGTCAAATTTGAATCCAGGTCTGTATGAGTTCAATTAATGTCTCTTCTAACCACCATGTCATATTTTAGACTATGAAGTTGTTGTCTAAAAGACTGGGTGCATAGTAGGCACTCAACAAGTGTTTGCTCCCCCCAACCCTCCTTCTACTGTTAGACACCCATGGCCTCACAGGAGCCTCCCCCAGCTACAGATGTCTGCCCCTCACCCCTGCCAGGCACAGCTTGTCCCCAACCTGGGTCAGCTTACTAACATCTCCATCAGGGCAGGAAGGGAGAGAGCAAACAGAAGCGTGCATTTGGAGACTTCTGTGCCAAGCAGCTCCTGTGCTCTGTGACAGCGGGGCCACCAGAGGAGGCACTGCTGTGCCAATTTGCTGGTTAAGTGACTTTACCCAAAGACTCACCCTGCAGAAATAACTGAGCTGAGATGATGCTGCTGGCCTTCAGACTACATTAAAGGGAACAAAAATCCTCTTACCTTATTCCTTTCTGCGTGACTTTGGAGAAAAAAAAAATCCAGCCAAACCTTATGAGCTTATATTATGCTGACATTTTTATCATCATCCTAGAGGTCCCTGGGGTGAAGGCTCAGGTTTACTAAGAAGAAAAAGTCTTAATGTATGGTATGAGAAGTCAGACCTTAGGCAGAAGGAATCCCATATTCCCGGACAGAACACAGAAGGATCTTAGGAGGCAACGCCTGGCTTGCACCGTGGGACATGGAGATGTTTGCAGGGCAGGGATGTTTGGAGCAGATGTTCTGTGTCCCATAAACCATGCATTATAGGGGGCTTGTCCTAGCTGAGATTGCTCTCCTATCCTAGTCATAGGCGTCCTGCAGGACGGGGAATGGGAAGCAGACACCAGTGTCAGGTACAGAGGAAAGCCTGGGTGGTCCTTGCCTGGTCTTGGCTAGGGACCTGTGTCTTTCTTTATTCTATGTCCCAGGCTACCCTCTGCTTCACATTGAGGTCACTAGGTTGGGGGAAGCAGGGACAGAAGGCCAACAGAGGGGAGGGCCCCAGGACAGATGTGGAAACTACTGGCCAAAAGGAAAGATAATTTGACTCAGAGGAAGGACAAAGTTCCCCCAGCTTCCTCTGGAAATTGCTTTGTTTAAAATGCAAAGTGTGGATGTGTTTAGATGACATCTCAGCATCCATCACCCTATGCAAATGCTGACCCTGGGGGAGAGGAGCCCCTGTAAGTCACTCCAATCCCCTAATTGAGTGTGTATGGGTGATGACATGCCAAAGGAGTGGCCTAGGGGCAGGCGACAACTCACCACCCAAGAGAGGCTTGATAAGGACTGAAATGGGAGGGAGTCCAGCCCTGGTGGGAGTCCACACCTGCATCATCCCCAGGCTAGCTGCTCTTGGATGCAGGATGCCAGCTGCTGCTGTAGGTGACTGAGGACAGAGCTCTAAACAAGTTGCTGCTGGACCTAGTTGCCTCAGTTGCAAATTCACTTCACACTCACACGGACAGTGAATTAACAGCCCTTTCCCTGAGCAGGAGGATGCCCCTTACCTGAACACTCTGAAACTGGCAAAAGGGTGAAATTAATTACCTGATTGGGAGTGGGGCTCTTCAACCCAAGCTGCCATTTGAGATCTCAGCCCATCCCCATGAGACAGCCTTCCACCTGTGTCCCAGACTCGGCTTGGACAACTTCGGTGATAAAAACTCATTGTCCTGGGAGGGTGTCCAGATAAAATACAAGATGCCTAGTTAAATTTGAATTTCAGATAAACAATTAATAATGTTTTAGTATAAATACGTCCCAAATATTGTATGGGATGATTTATTGTTTATCTGAAATTCAAATTTAACTGGGTGTCCTGTTTTTTTGTTTTGTTTTGTTTTTTGCTAAATCTGGCCAACTATACACCCTGATCAATCCATTCCCACTTTTTTGTATATGTTTAATCATCAAATAATGGATTGGGTCCACTTCTCTGCCTTTCATATCTTCCCATCCTCTCCATCCTCCATCCTAGTCCTGCTTTCTGGGCCATATGAGGCAAGCTGTACCCTTCTCCTACCCACAACCCTTCGGGAACGGAAACAGACTCTCAGGTACTCACAGGTTCTGAGATTCTGAGCTCTCAAACTGTCCTCTGGTTGCTTCCTGTGTATCAACTTTAGGTTGGATTCAGGAGCCTGAGACAGAACTGAATAACTTGGCAAGTCAGGTAGTAATCTCTTCCAGAGGCTACGTCTTTGGTGGTGCGGGGGGCTTAGAGTGCGCCAATACAATAAAACATGCTTACAACCACCCCACCCGCACTCACCCACCCCCGCCAAACACTTGGCGGACTTGATTGGAAAATGCCATGAAGGACTAGAAGCTGATCCTGTACGTAAAATTTCCTCTTTAGCAGAGAATGTGGGTTGGAGAGTGTAGAAGATTGAAAACCTTACCACCTATATATTTTATTTTGCTTCAGTTGCAAATTCACTTCACACTCAAAGAACAGAAATCACTCGGACTTCAAGAGAGTTGTCATTCTACAGAACCAGGACATGCCAGAAAGGGCCGTGAATGATACAAAACATCAATGCAGAGGAATTAATTAGGCAGAACAGTGCGTTTTGCACATGAGTACCAATTCACAATTAGGTCTTCTGCCAACCCAGAGTACAGGTGAGTGCAGTCCTAATTTTCAGGTAGCCAGCAGAAATTTCTCCTAAGCTCTGTACAGCCATCTCCACAGAAGTAGCTGTGGGGACATCTTCAATGTGCTAAGCAACAATATGGAGCTGCTGCCTTCGAAGGCACAGCTGCAGGCGAGGGTACAACTCTGAAGATCGTATTAAGCCACCAGTCGCAACTTATATGGAAATTGCTACCTCTCCCCAGTAATGAATTAATAACCCAACCAATAGGAAGAAGATAATTTTCAAGCAATTCTTAGTTGCAGACACAAATTTTAGGGGTTCAATCCATTTACAATATGGATAACTTCATGCATCAAAATATGTAAGGAGCCAAATGCCGGTGGGGTAAGGAAGGGTTTTCTCATCAGCATTCTCTTGTGTTTCAGGTGTAGGTCTTGCCTTTTCAGGGATAGTGGCCACATAGTTCGCCTTGTTCCCAGCAGTTTTTCCAGTATACGGTAGGTTCCCAATTTCCTGAGGACATACAAAGATGAGACTTTGTTTACCAGTTTCCTTTATTATGATCTGTAATCCCATCTTTCCAAGTTTTATACTTTTGGTATGTTTGTTGATCATGGTTATGGTGATTTCTCTCAACACAATGTCTACTTCTTCTTGAAGGTCAAGGAGGGAAATAGACAGAGCCCAGAGGTGGCCAGTCATGGTTCCTCAAGACCTGCAAAAAGAGTGCAGGCCACCAGGTAAGTCCCAGGTGTCCTCTGGAGGGATCCATGCTGCTGACCCACCTCAGCCCTTCTTCTGCTCCCCCAGCCCTCACTGGCCCACCTGAGTTTATTGCATCAGGCCCCACACTCTCAGTGCCACCTAAGACCTTGCCACCAAGAGCACAACTCTGGAATCTTCCATAGGCAATAAATACATGCTGATCAAATGAATAGATCAGTAAACCTCTTGTCTCTTTCCATTTCTTGGCCATACCAGCAACAGAAGAACCTGCTTTTATTCCTACAGTTCTCAGTCTGCCAGGGGGTCAGTTTGGGCCCTCCGGTAGGCAGATGCTGAGAAGGAGTTAGGAAGACATTTATTGGGGGAGGGTGTAGTGTGTTGAATAATCTCCCCCAAAATTCACAACCATCCAGAATTTCTAATTATTTGGAAATAGAGTCTTTGCAGGTATAATTGATTAAAGATCTCAAGATGAAATCATCCTAGATTTAAATCATCCACATGGAGCTGCCTTCAAAGGCACAGCTGCAGGCGTGAGTACATTTCTAAATCCCAAGATAGTGTCCTTGTAAGAAGAGAAGACACAGAGAGACACACAGAGAAGGGGATATGAAGATGGAGGCAGAGACTGGAGTGATACAGCTCCAAGCCAAGGATCACCAGCCATTTCGAGAAGCTAGTCAAGAAGCATGGCATCAATTCTGCTTCTGAACCTCCAGAAGGAACCAACCTTGTCAACATTTTGATTTTGGACTTCTGGCCTCCTGAACTGTGAGAGAATAGGTTGCTATTCTATGGTTCGAAACCACTCAGGGTGTGGTAATTTGTTACAAAGCCCTGGGAAGTGAACACAGGAAGTAACGCCTACAAAAGCAGATTGGACAGGGAGAGTGTCAGGCTATGGCCCAGTCTTTCCCAGGTCAATTATTCTTCTTCCCCTTTATCATTCACAGGTTTACCCTTTACCCCTGACTTCCAACTTCAATAAAATTCTTGCTCTCCCAACTCCATCTCAGCCTATGATTGCCATGAAACCTCTATTGACACAGTCTTGGCTGCCTCAGTAGGGCGCTCTGGGCAAACACTGTCCATCGGGGCAGCCCTCCCTCTGTCTTGACCCTGCCTCACCCATCCCAGCCTGGGCTTTGCTCCATCGTGACTTCCTCTCTCTTGTACCTCCAGCCTTGCCATTCCACTGGCTCCTCCCCTCTCACCACCAAACCAACTCAAATACAGTAGCTCCTCTTCCAGCTGTGACGTCTTCTCTTTCTGTCGTTAGCCATGTTTCTTTCCCAAGATATTTGTTGTTTCTGTTGTCTTTTTCCCACTCACTCCTCATCCAGGCCTCTGTCTTACTCCATCCTCCACCCAGCTGCCCTGCTCTTTCAAAAGTCCTCCACGCTCCCTTCCTCAGCCTTTCTTGATGTGTGGTTCTCTCTGGGCATGACTGTGTTTTGTGTTTTATGCCCTCTGCCTAGGACACCACAGTTGTTTCTTTGCTGGAAGACAGGTTCCTTGAAGGGAAGAACTTGTCTTATTGATGTTTTTGTTTTGTTTTGTTTTACCACCCAAAGCCTCAAGCACAGTACTTTGCCCAGATGAACTGCTCAGCAAATGTTTAAGAGTTGAGTTCAACAGGGATATCCCTTGGGCTTCTAGGAACCAATAGGGGAGGGTTTCCTCTGGGGTACATACAAGAAGGCTCCTCTCAGTGGCAGGGGGATCAGGCAAATAGGGAGGTTGGATTGAATGTGGGGGCTGGGAGAGAGTGAGAAGGAAGAGGGAACAGGCAGAGGGTGCCAGCTCTTACAAGAGGAAGATAAATGATAACAGCACTGGGAACAAAACCAAACATCCTTCATGTTGTCAGAGCAATGAAGCCAGCACATTGCAAGTCATTGGCCCCAGACAGTGCCTTGCTTTTGGAAAAGGCTCGGGTTCTTAGTCCCCTTCTGCTCTCAGTGAACAGCACAATTCATCTTCCTTGGGGTGTCTCCTGAAACTGTGGGTAGATGGTACCCTGGGGTTGGCTAGAGGGAGGGGAGTCAACTTGAGCCAGCTGTCCTTCTCAGCTTCCCCTCTCTGGGTCAACAGTGGTCTTATGTGACTTCCTGGGTCCCTTCTGTGTCCCGGGTCAAGCAGACAGAGCTGGCTTCCATGTGCGTTTAGCGGGTTTTGTCCCATCCTCTTTCATAGAGCACTAAAATAATGATGCTGTAAGAGGAAGCAAACTGAAACACACCAGCAGGGGGTGCTGAGAAGATCCCAGAGACTTAGCTGTTGCATAATTTCCTGCTTTGAATGCAGATAGAGCATGAAGAAGAAGCCCTGCTCTGAGAGTCAGGGAACCTGCCTGAATTTGGGCTCTGCTTTGCTACTGAAGAGCTAAGGAGCCAAGTCAGTCACTTAACCTCTCTGGGTCCTAATCCCTAACTTAATGGGTTGACCAAATGGACTTCAAGTTACCTTCTAATTTTTTCACTCTGTTATTTCTGTTTTTTTTTTTGAGAGTGAGTCTCACTCTGTCGTCTCACTGCAACCTCCACCTCCCAGGTTCAAGCGATCTTCCTGCCTCAGCCTCCTGAATAGCTGAGCTTACAGGCACGAGCCACCAGGCTTGGCTAACTTTTGTATTTTTAGTAGAGACAGGGTTTCGCCACGTTGGCCAGGCGGGTCTCGAATCCATGACCTCAAGTGATCTGCCTGCCTCAGCCTCCCAAAGTGCTGGGATTACAGGCTTGAGCCACGGTGTTCAGCCCACTCTTACTCTTTATGCAACTCAGTAGAGGACATCTGTGGTTTTCCTGAGGGCAGCATCCCTTTCCCTCCTTATGAGGAGGGAAGTCCTCGCACTCACTTCTCTCTTCCCTTTCCACTGGGTGGCAAAGAGGCTGCCAATCATGCTGCTCCCCACCCACATGGGTGGGGCTAGGATGCAAACTCTGCCAATCAGACTCAGGGACAGGGTCACATGATGGCAACCCCTTAAAGGACCTGCTGTGGTTCTGGCTACCTAGCCGCCCAGGTTCCTGTGCTTCCTAAGGTCAGATTGTTCATCTCTCTAATAAAATGCCCTTTCCTCCAGCATTAATGTCTGGTGCTTGTCATCAATGACCTTGATCGCTTTCTGTTAGCATCGTGAATCCAGAAAGTGTCTCTAGAAAAAGCGAGAGGCTTGTCAGCCAAACTACCACCCAGCTGGGAGGCTTTCAGTAGAAAAACAGGGACCTGTATTGTGGAGCCTCACTGCCTGTTTTCTGTGAGAAAAAGGCACGTGTCCAGAGAGTGGGGATCCCTTGGAGAATTCTGAGAGAACCCTGAGGTCCCCTGAGAACATGCCATGCACGTCAGCGATTCCTAGCATTTCACACCAAGTGAATTCCTCCATGCCTATGCCCAGACATGTGAGGCACCTGTAACCTGAATGATGCTCCCCATCCCAGCATGGGGAGCGGGAGACAGATAAGTCAGCAGTTCACATAACCTCAGTAACTGCCCATGATCCAACACTGTTTGTCCAACAGCATTTAACAAGTCAGTAAGGACATAGCCATTGGGTGCCCTCCACGGGCTTATATAGCAGCCCTTGTCCACAAGGAACCCTTAACGAGTGTGTTATTGAATGTCTGTGCCCTTGGGAAGCTGGAAAGAAAAGAATTTGAACAAGACAGGAGGTCAGGGCTTTACCTGGAAAGGATTTTGGTATAAAAATGATGAAGGCAGGGGCTAGGCATGGTGGCTCATGCCTGTAATCCCAGCACTTTGGGAGGCCGAGGCAGGTGGATCACGAGGTCAGGAGACCAACCTGGCCAATATGGTGAAACCCCGTCTCTACTAAAAATACAAAAATTAACTGGGTGTGGTGGTGCACGCCTGTAGTCTCAGCTACTCAGGAGGCTGAGGCAGAAGAATTGCTTGAACTCAGGAGGCAGAGGTTGCAGTGATCGTGCCACTGAACTCCAGCCTGGGTGACAGAGCGAGACTCCGTCTCAAAAAAAAAAAACAAAAAACAAAACAAAACAAAAACCCTAATGTATTCAAAATGTATGATATCACAGTTACTTTGCTTAGGAAGAGATTAAAGTAGGCACATAAGGTTAAAAAGTGAGTTTGTTTAAATAAAGATATTACATAAATAACAATACAGGTAGGAGGTGGACTTGGTGAAATTCATGACTATGGAGCTGGAATAAGTAAAGTTGGGTAGCACTTGTGTAAGAGAAACCTGGAGGTCCACCCCACCCTCCCCCCAGCCACCCTGTCCTTCTTCAGCATACTTGGGTGAGGAACCTGTCTTGAGACTGTGAGCTCCTCCAGGCACGGCCTGGGTTTTGTTCATGTTGAATCCTCTGTATCTAATGCAGAGCCAGCAAATAGGAAGTATTGACAGCTTGAATGATAGCTTTATGCCCTGCCTTGTTCTAGAAAATAATTAAAGCAGTCAACATGGAGCTGACTTGCACAGAAACAAAGCATGACACAAGTTCAGGCCTGTCTTTCACAACATGCTCATCCTGTCCAACAGATCAATCTGTCTACTTGATAGGTAGCTTAATACCACCCCTGCTGTCTACTGGCATTCCTCCCCATTGCCCTGCCTGGGTCAGACCACAGATACCTCTCACCTGAATTACTGTCTGCCACAATCTACTAACTGTTCTCCCCATCTCCAGTCTTTCCCCATCCAAGTGATTTTTTTTTTTTCATGCAACAGCCAATGGGTGGCTTTCAAAATGTGGCTCAAGCCCCTGATGGCTTCCCACTGCAAACTCAGTCTTTAGAATGACAGACAAGGCCTTTTGTGACCTGGCCTCTTCCTACCTCTCCAGCATCCTCTCTTAGTAATTGCATTTCCCATCCTGCATGCCAGTCATGTTTTATTCTTTTCTGAAAGCATCTTGCCTCCATGCCTTTGCACATGTCATTCTCTCTGCTTGGAATGCCCGTCGCTTTCTTCTTCTGCCTCACTCCTCCTCAATCCTCAGGATCCATTCAAGCATCACTGCCTCCAAGAAGCTGGACCAAACTTCTCAGATGGGATCTCATGTTCCCATGGCACCTGCTTTTTCTTAGTCATGGCACTTACAATGATGGATCCCAATTGTTTGTTTGCTCATCTACCTGCTACATGAATCCTTAAACTCTTTAGGACCAGGGGCTATAGCTTGTTGATCTTTGCTCTCCAGTACCCATCCCGGTGACAAACTACCTATAGGCCCCCAGCAAGTGTTTGACAATTGAGTATCCGATGGCTATAGGCTTCGGAAAGCCCATGACAAATGGGCTTGGGGGCCTCCCATGGAAACTCTTAACCTCATAAATGTTCAAAATACTTCTAATTTCTCACCTGCTAGGCATATGGTAGGACTGCATGCTCTGGACACCTTGTGGTTGGGTGGGACCATGAGGTTATCCTGGTCACTGAGTTATGAGTAGATGTAGCCAAGTGTCACTTTGAGGCTGAAGCATTTAATTACCAGAGTTCTCTGTCCCTCTGCTTTCACAATGCACAAGAATCCAGATAGTGGAAGCTCAGTCAACTGGGTCTTGGAGTGACAACCACAGTTAGTAGAGCCCCCAGCTTGCCAGTGAATAACGTTCAGGATAAATGAGAAATAAACCCTGTTATAATAAGCCTCTGATTCTTAACTAGTACAGCCTAGACTGTCTCAACTGACACACCCACCCAGTCCATAGGGTTCCAAGTGCTTAATCTAAATTATATTCTATTTCTCTTCCCTCGTTCTGGTTCAGTGTACTGCCCATGCTGACCCCAACGTGAGAAGTTTTCCTCCCACCCAGAAGAAATAAGGCAGGGAGGGAGGGAGGAAAGAAGGAAGGAAGGGTAAACGGGAGTAAGGGAGGGAGGGAGAGTGGGAGAGAGGAAGGGAGGGACGAAGGGAGGAATGAAAGAAGGAAG
>NW_012116265.1:17365061-17380400 GCF_000951035.1 Colobus angolensis palliatus | reverse complement strand
GGGCAGGCGGGAGGGAGGGAGGGAGGGAGGGAGACCATCGCACCAGTAACCAGGAACACCGTCCAGTCAATAGTCACTAGGGAGAGATGTTTTCAAGAGCTACGAAGTTCATAGTAAGTTCACCACCATGAAGGCAAACCAGCCCTCCCTCAGACAGCAAAGTGTGGCGGGAGCCAGTGGGAGAGTGGGGGACTAGGTACTTTTTCCTCTGTCTTCTACAGAACCAGTTATTTGGGACTTCTAAAACTTACAAGGCCTTTACCCACTAAATCTGACCCCTCTTACCCCTTGCCCTATTCCTAATTTGTGTGTTCCAAGATACCTTATATAGGTAGGTAGGTATATTTACCCCATGTGGGGAGGGGGTCACACCTCACACAATGCCACACCTGGGCCACCTGCCAGCCTCCCTTCCACAGCAAGGGTCCATCCCACTCACAGTTCACAAAATGTACTCTCTGCTCATCCCCACCATAACCTTGCCAAGGGGTGTCTGCATGGTTTCCTAGATAACCAATCCCATCAAACACACGCCAGGAGTCACAGGTGGATGCCAGAAGTTATGGGTGAATGCCAACCAGCCAAGGGTGCGTCTTGTTCCAGTCTCTGAGCCCCGGGGTCCTTGTGTTTCTCTGCCTGCTGGGGGATGCATACCACATAAAACTATATGTTCCAGGTCTTTTCTCACTCCCATTACTCTTCATTAAACCTAATTGGAATGCCACTGAATAATCATATTATTCTAATGCTCCATGTAATGATTAAGAATAATGGGGATTTCCATTTCTCTTTTCCTCTTCTTGTATTTTTTCTTTCCTCCCACAGTAAAGGTACATTTGCTTCTTCAAGGTGTTGTGCTTGACTTTACTCCTTTTCCTGGGGCTGGGAAGACATTGGCTGGGTGATGACCATGACGGCCACACTACTCTGGCTTTTTTGTCACTGGATTCTCTGTGCCAGTTCCAGAACATTGCATCAAATGTTGCCAGTGGGGATGGGGAAAGATCAGAGAGGAGAGTATTTTTACGTGCTGTACACATTGTGATCTCCCAGACATTTGCTCATTTAATCTTAGGAGCAACCCTGCAGGGTAAATGATATTATAACTATCATTCCTATTTTACAGATGAGGAAATTAAGAGATTTCTATTTCAAGAATTTTTACATTGTAAATTCAATTTCCTCAAATGTTATAGGGCTATTCATATTATTTTATATTGGGTTAATTGTGATAGCTGGTGTTTTTTGAGGAATGGGTTCATTTCATCTAAGGTGTCAAATTTATGTATGGAGAGTTGTACATAATATTCTCATTCTCTTGAGGTCTGCAGCATTTGTTATGGTATCATACCATGTTTCACTCCTGATATTGGTAATTTGTATTTTTTTTTTTTTCTGATTATTTTCTCTGTCAGTCTTGGTATAAAAATTTTTTATTGTCAGTTGTTTTCTTTTTTTCTTTCTTATTTTTGTTTTCTTGTTCCTTCTTTTGAGGCAAAAGAGGCTTTTTTTTTTTTTTTAAAATAGAGACAGGGTCTCATTACGCTGCCCAGGTTGATCTCGAACTCCCGGCCTCAAGGGATCCTCCCGCCTCTACCTCCTAAAGTGCTGGGGGGATTACAGCCATGAGCCACCATGCCCACCCAGTTTGTTGATATTATTCATAATTTTCAAAGAAGCAGCTCCTTTTTTCACTGATTTAAATTTTTTTTTCTGTTTTTAATTTCACTGATTTCTGTTCTTATCTGTATTATTTCCTTCTTTCTGCTTGCTTTGGGTTTATTTTTATCTTATGTTTTAGGATCTTGAGGTGGGAACTTAGATTATTATTGAAAACTTTTCCTCTTTTCTAATCTAAGCATTTAACGTTCTGTTTCCTTCTCAGCATGACTTTAGCTACATACCACAAAATTTAATATGCTGTAATTTCACTTTCATTCAGATCAATTTTTTGCCTAGAGTCTTTCCTCTTTGATCCATGGATTATTTAGAATTATATTTCTTTGTTATCAAGTAGTTGGAGATTGTCCCATTATCTTTCTATTATTGATTTCCGGTTTGATTACATTTTAGTCAGATAACATACTCTGAAACTCTTTTAAATTTGTTGAGATTTAATTTGTGTCTCAGGATATGATCTATCTTGACATATGTTCATTGGACACTTGAAAATAACATGGCCAGGTATAGTGGCTCATGTCTGCAATCACAGTACAAGGTGCAAGGATTGCTTGAGCCCAGGAGTTCAAGACTATATTGGGCAATGTAGCAAGATGCCATCTCTACAAAAACAGTTTTTAAAATTAGCCAGGCGTGGTAATACACCTGTGGTCCTAGCTACTTAGGAGGCTGAGGTAGGTGGATCACTTGAGCCCAAGAGTTAGAGGTTACAGCAAGCTATGGTCATACCACTGCACCCCCAGCCTGGGCTACAGAGTGAGACTCCATCTCTAAAAATATAAAAATAAAAACAATACAAAAAATTTTAAAAAACAAAATAATATGTATTCTGATTTGTGAGGTGAAGTGTTCTACGAAGGTTGATAAGAGTCTGTTGATTTATGGTGGAGTTCTTCCATACCCTTGCTGGTTTTTTGTTTAGTTTTTCAATTGAGAGAGGGATATTGAAGGTTTTAGTTTGTTTGTTTTGTTTATTTTATTGTAGAGATTGGGTCTTATTATGTTGCCCAGGCTGGTCTCAAACTCCTGGTCTCAAGCAATCTTCCTACCTTGGCCTCCCAAAGTGCTGGGGTTATAAGCATAAACCACCATGCCCAGCCTGGGTATTAAAGATTTTAACTATAATTATGAATTTCCCTATTTCTCTTTTCAGTTTTATCAGCTTTTGCTTTACATAGTTTACAACTCTGTTATTTGATGCATACACTTTTAGAATTTCCATATCTTCTTGGAGGATTGACTCTTTAATCATTATGTAATATACCTCTCTGTCTCTGGTAATTTTCCTTGCTCTGAAATCTAGTTTATCTGATATTGATATCAATACACTTCTGCTTTCTTCAGATTAGTATTTGTAAGGCATATCTTTTTCATCCTTTTACTTTCAACCTATTTATATCACTATATTTAAGGTGAGTTTCTTGTAACTAGCATATAGTTGGGTCATGTTTTCTTATCCACTTATCTAATTTCTGTCTTTTAAGTGGTGCTGTAGGCCACTGACATTTAATGTAATTATTAATATGAGAGGGGTTCAGTTTTTGTTTTCTGTTTGTTCTCTCTGTGCTTTGTTTCTCTGATTTCTCTCTCCTGACTTTGAGTTACTTGAACACTTTTTAGAATTTTTTTTTTTTTTTTTTTGAGATGGAGTTTTGCTCTTGTTGCCCAGGCTGGAGTGCAATGGCACGATCTCAACTCACTGTGACCTCTGCCACCTGGGTTCAAGTGATTCTGCTGCGTCAGCCTCCTGAGTAGCTGGGATTACAGGCATGCACCACCAAGCCCAGCTAATTTTGTATTTTCAGTAGAGACAGGGTTTCACTAGGTTGGTCAGGCTGGTCTCTAACTCCTGACTTCAGGTGATCCGCCCACCTCAGCCTCCCAGAGTGCAGGGATTATAAGTATGAGCCACCATACCTAGCTAGAAATTTTTATTTATCTTTTTTTTTAGTGTATTACTTTGTATAGTTTTTTTAGTGGTTGCTGTAGGCATTACATTACATATGCATAACCTATCACAGTCTTCTGCTGTCATGATTTTGTCTGTTCAAATGAAGAGTAGAAACCTTACCTCCCTTTATGTTCCTTTACCCTCCTTTGTTTATTATGTAATAGTCTTCAATATTTCCATTTTATTTCCTTTTTTAATTGTGAGAGACAAGGTCACGCTATGCTGCCCAGGCTGGTCTTGAAGTTCTGGGCTCAAGTGATCTTCCTGCCTCAGCCTCCCAAAGTGAGGAGATTACAAGCATGAGCCATTGCACCCAACAAGCCTTAAATATTTCTCCTGCACACATTTAGACCTCCATTTAGACAGGGTTGTAATTTTTGCTTCATAATTTAGAAAAATCCAAGAGGAGAAGGAACGTCTATTGTATTTACTCATAATTTTGCTTACTAAGTTCTTTCTTCCTGATGTTTAAGAGTTCCTGCTTTTATTGTCTTCTTTCTGTTCACAGAATTTCCTTTAGCCTTCTTTTAGGATAGGTCTGATGGCAACAAATTATCTTAGTTTCCTTCCATCTTAGAATGTCTTGATTTCATTTCCCCCCTTCATTCCTGAAGGGGTTTTGGTTGTTCTTGTTGTTGTGGGGTATCGGATTCTTGACTGATGGTTCTTTTCTCTGAGCACTTTAAAACTGTTGTGCCACTGGTTTCTGATGAGAAATCTGCTGTGATGCAAATTGTTTTTTCCTGTAGATATGGTGTCATTTATCTCGTTGTTGTCCAGAATTTTTTATCTAGCTTTAGTTTTCAGAAGTTTGACTATGTTGTATATTGATATAGATTTCTTTAGGTTCATTCTGTTTAAGGTTTCCTCAACTTTTTGAATTGGCAAGTTTATGACTTTTGCCAAATTTGTGAAATTTCCAGCCATGATTTTTTCAAGTACTTTTTCAGTCTTGCTGTCCTTCTTTTCTCCTTCTAGAATTCTCATGATACAAATATTAGCTCTTTTGTTACAGACCCAAGGTCCCTGAGACTCTTTATCTTTCTGAAGTTTTTTTATTCTCTGTTGTTCAAATTGGGTGATGATTGGGTTATTTCTATTGCTCTATTTTCTTTTCTTTTTTTTTTTTTTTTGAGACAGAGTCTTGCTCTGTCGCCCGGGCTGGAGTGCAGTGGCTGGATTTCAGCTCACTGCAAGCTCCGCCTCCCGGGTTTACACCATTCTCCTGCCTCAGCCTCCCGAGTAGCTGGGACTACAGGCACCAACCACCTCGTCCGGCTAGCTTTTTGTATTTTTTAGTAGAGACGGGGTTTCACCATGTTAGCCAGGATGGTCTCGAACTCCTGACCTCGTGATCCACCTGTCTCGGCCTCCCAAAGTGCTGGGATTACAGGCTTGAGCCACCGCGCCCAGCCTATTGCTCTATTTTCAAATTTACTGATTCTTTCCTCTGGCCTCTGTATTCTGCTATTGAGCCCATTCATTGAGGGTTTTGTTGTTGTCGTGATTGTTGTTATTGTATTTTTCAGTTCTAACATTTCACTTTGTTCTTCTTTATATCTTCTATTACTTCACTGATATTTTCTATTTCTTAGCTGTTGCTTCCTAATTTTTTTTATTTGTTTCAAGTGTGTCTATTGCTTGTTGAAGCATTTTTATGATGGTTTCTTTAAAGTCTTTGTCAGCTAGTCCTAACATCTGTCATCCTGGTATTGGCAACTATTGATTGTCTTTTTCTATTCAGTTTTGAATCTTCTTGGATCTTGATATAACTTTTTATTAAAATCTGGATATTGTGGGCATCATATTAGGAGACTTTGGCTCTCATTTAAATCTTTTCTACTTTTTTCTGATACCCCTCTGGCAGGGGAAGAGGGAGTACTCTGTTGTTACTGCCAGGTGAGAGTACAAGACAGTACTCCTCATTACTTCTGAGTGGGGGTGCAAATTCTGGCTCCCACTGGGCCTCCCCGATACCTCTCTGGATAGTATCAGTGATCCCTGGCTGGAGGAGTAGGAGTGCCTCCTTACTACTCCCTGTGTGGCCTCCAGTGACACCATAGAGCGAGGGGCCTCATTTTCAACTCATTACCAACTGGTGAGGATGAAAGTCCTGGCACTCTGCATGATCTTCTTGGATACCACCCTGGTGGTGGGGTTAGGATGCCTCCTTATAACCCAGCAAAGATAGAAGTCTAGGCTCTCCACTTGCCCTTTGATGGTGGTGATGGGGATATAAACTCAGATTTTTTTTATGTGGTATTTGGCTGGAGTAGAGCAGTTATAATCTAAAAGTTTTCTGTCTTGCTAGGTTCACCCTTTCCCAATCCTTTGGCTAGACACAGCAGGCTTTTGTTTGGGGTTTATAAAATCTTCACTCAATAATATTTCTAGGTTGCTGCCTTCTCAAGCTTCAAGTTTAGGGTACACGAGGCAAAATGAGAACCCAGAAAACTCACCACCATGTTGTTCCTTGGGACCTGACATCCCTAGCCCACCTGCCTTCTTCTTTCCACCTCTTCTTATGATTGTTTTCCAGGCCTTCTAGTTATATTTACTGGCAGTAATGAAAAAAGTATGTCTATTCCATCCTCCCAGAAGCAGAAGTCCTACTGCATGACTTTTATAATTAGAAAAAAAGTGTGAGTGTACATGGGTGTGTGTGTGTGTGTGTGTGTGTACTTTTTAGGAGCATTATCATACAGGAACATAAAGGCTTACTGCCAGCTTTTTGGTTAGGTGCCAGGCACTGTCCTGGCACTGCAGAGACAGGACAAAATAAGGCACATCTCAGGGTTCAAGGAGCTCAGCATGAAGAGATAAAGCAAGCACATAGGTAAATAAGTGTAATATCTTTACACTTGCCATGATAGAAATAGGCCCAAGTGAAAACGCCTGGTCAAGTCTCTTTGGGACCTGGCTTCGTGGAGGAGGAGATGCTTGAGCTGAGCCCGCTGTAGCTTCTGATGCATCCTCAGAAAAGAACTTTTCTTGGCCTGTAAAGATGGGGACATCAGGGCAGTGGGAATGGGGAACAGATCTTAAACTTGAATGTATACATGTGCACATGAATCACCTGGATATTTTGTTAAAATGCAGATTCTGATTCAGTAGGTCTGATGCTATGTCCATGTAACCACACTCTGAGTAGCAAAAGTAGGGTATGGATTTTGGAGTCAGTGTGCAAATCGACTAACTGGGTAAGTCACTAAACCACCAGCAGTTTCTGCATTTAAAAAATGAAGATAATAATAGTCCCTGTCCCATAGGGCTGCAGTGAGGACTAAAGAGGCAATGGGTAAATAGTGCCAGGCCCATGATAAGCATGCAGTAAAGTATAGGGAATTTATTCCCTAGATGCATTTCTCTGCCATTCTCCAGCTGCCCCCTAGCCCTGATCACTGGCTGCGTGTGGCTGCAGGGACTATATGGGCCTGGCAATGGCACACACAGGGTTAATTAATGCTCCTGCTTTTGCCCAGAGACAAATGTTTTGTGTTGAGGAGTTGCTGCTGGGAAGGAAAAGGAGGGGGGAAAGAAAGCCCCTTTTTTATTATTCTGAGGTGCATTTTAATTTGCACAAGCAACGTTGTGTCTGTGATGGATGACACAGAGGGAAAAATTACAGCCCAGGAAGCCCAGCAAAGGAGAAAAAAAATAAAAGAGATCTAGCAAGGATTAAAAACAGCCCCTTGTGATGCTGCATTCTGATCAGGGGCTGGGAAAGCTGGGGAGGGGTGTCTGAGTAGGACGGGGAGCAGAGGACTGGCCTGGAGAGACAGAGCAGTGGCAGGAGTTGACTGATAGGAGACCAGCCTGGACCACATGGATCCTGGGGCCCAGGGATGTTTTCTCTATGAAACCTGGCAAGGCTGAGCCTGGGCACCTGAGAAGGAAGCTGCCAGGCAGAGCCAGGCCTTGGCAAATTGTAATGTATGGGAACTTCGCTTTTCTTGCCTCTGGCTTCTTGCTCCACTTGGTTCTCCTCTCCATGGCATCACCACCATCTCTGGATCATCTGACTGCAAACTTTTGAGGGAACCTCTTTGATCTCTTCTCCCATTAACAAAACTCAGGAACCTGGGGCTCTTTCTTTACTGAGGACATTGAACATCACAGCAACCCACCCAAGGGCAGAATCAGAGCAGCCAGGAGTGAGAGATCTAACTTACGCAGCTGATTGATTTCCTGACCGCTCAAGAGCAGCCACTGAAGGCTGGCCACCAGCCTGGGCAACATAGCGAGACCTTGTCTCTACAAAAAAAAAAAAATTAACAGGGCCTGGTAGTGCATGCCTGTAATCCCGCTACTCAGGAGGCTGAAGTGGGAAGATGGCTTGAGCCCTGGAGATCAAGGCTGCAGTGAGCCGTGATTGTGCCACTGCACTCCAGCTCCAGCCTGGGTGACAGTGAGACCCTGTCTCAAAAAACAAAAACACCACACACACACACACCCCTCTGTGAGACATTGTTCTGCCTTTGCTAGTGCCTGGGTTGTCATCATTACTATTTAGTGCTCTTTTGGGTCTTTTCTGTGCTTCCTGAAAGCCCTGTGTTCTCCTCCCATTTACCCTTACCACTTGCCCTTATCATTCTGACAGCAGCCCAGGTGTGGGGTCTGGACTTGGGGGAAGGTTTAGGACCATAGGGAAAGTATTAAAGGAATGAGTTGGGCCAGGTGCAGTGGCTCACGCCTGCAATCACAACACTTTGGGAGGCTGAAGGGGGTGGATCACCTGAGGCCAGGAGTTCGAGACCAACCTGGCCAACATGGTGAAACCTCATCTCTACTAAAAATACAAAAATCAGCCAGGCATGGTGGCGCACACCTATAGTCCCAGCTGCTTGGGAGGCTGAGGCAGGAGAATTGCTTGAACCCAGGAAGTGGAGATTGCAGTGAGCCCAGATTATACCACTGCACTCTAGCCTGGGTGACAGAGAGAGACTCTGTCTCAAAACAAACAAACAAACAAACGAACAAAAAACTGAAAGCAAAAATAAAGGAATGAGTTGGAGGGATTAAGTTCTACAAGCCAGGACTTACTTTCCTTCCAGTGCCTTTGATGACACTGAGACAGCAACAGGGAATCTGATTGGAGTTAGATAAGGCAGGTTAGCCTTGCTCTGTCGTGCAGCCTCTTTGACCCTCTGTTTTCTCTTCTCTGAAGTGGGAATAATACTTATTCTTCCTGCCTCACAGATTATTACAAGGCCCAGGTGAGATCAGTAATCATTATCATTAGCAGCGGACCTTCATTTGACATCTAATTGGTCTCAGAGGATGACTCCCTGTGTGGTATCAGTGCTAGATGGGGCTCTTGTTCCCAAGAATCTCTCCCCAGTGAACAACTCTTGTGGAGCCTGAAATTCTACCATTAGTGATGTACTTGTTGGGATCTATCATCATCCTTCATTAGTATTAATCCTTTGGGATGGTGATATCTTCAGTCTTATCAAGTTATTCCTTAAATAAATGGCTCCTAATATTTCTGAAATCAGACCAGACCTTGTTGGAAAACTGTTGCAATTTATGGCTGTTCGGTCCAGAAACATGAACCAATTGGGGAGTGAGGTTCAGAGCTCAGCTTCCCCATCCTGCATGCTGTCAGGAGCATGGCTTAAGTGGGTGTCTGCTCTTTGTGCCTGCCTTATGGTCCTGTCCCATTCTTTTGACAACAGCCTCCTATTGTCAGGTCCCTTGGGGACCACCGTGGCCTGCCCATTTTCCTCCAGCACTTGGTTTCCACACACACTGATGACCTCTTACTGCAAGGTCCTGCCTGAAGGCTCTCTCTGGCCAGGGAAGCATGCTCAGCCCACAGGCGTGGGGCAGGTGAGAAGCTGGGAGAGCCAATGCCTGTGGGAGGAGCTTTCAACCAAAGGGAAATTGGGCTGTTGCTGAATGTATGCTCCAAGGCTGCTTATTCAAAGTCCTGGGGCCTTGGGGCCTCGGTGGAGTTGAGTGGAAGTTGCCCAAATTATAACCTGTTCATGAATTCACTCTGTTGTTCCCCTCCCTTTCCCATCTCACTTCCTCACTTCTACTGATGCTTTCTGGCATCAACTCCCAAGGAAACTGCTTGTCCTTAAGCCCTGTCTCAGTGTCTGTCTTTGTGTAGTATCCAAAATATACCACTTTTTCACCAGGCCCTTTGGTGGGGCTGATCCTACCCCCAGTCCTGAGATGGACACTGACCCAACCTGTGCCAATGAGGGTCATCACTGGGACTTTTGCTGAAACCACTGGAAAGTGGCACAGTCTTTTTCACTGGGATCACTGGCTGCAAAAATCCACGAAGGCCTGGAGTTACCAGGGTCAGCCTTGCCACCAAGCAGGGAAAGACCAAAGCCAGGAAGGGCTGAGAGAGTGTGGGAGGAATGGATTTCTGACATCAGAATCTTAGCTCAGCCTGAAGCCATACCTGCCCAGGACCTCCTAGTGACAGAAGCCAGTAAAGCCCCTTTTTGCTCACAGTCGTGCCTCTCACTGGAACCATATATTCCCATCTCCATGAAATAATTTTTTTTTCTTTTTTTTAACAGAGTCTTGCTCTGTCACCCAGGCTGGGGTGCAGTGGCATGATCATAGCTCACTGCAGCCTTGATCTCCTGGGTTCGAGCAATCCTCCTGCCTCAGCCTCCTGAGTAACTGGGACTATAGGCACGTGCCACCATGCCTGGCTATTTTTTTTTTTTTTAATTTTTAGTAAAAACAGGGTTTGTTGTCATTGTTATTTTTTGTTTGTTTGTTTTTATTTTTGTTTTGAGAAGGAGTCTTGCTCTGTCGCCCAGGCTGTAACACAGTGGTGCAATCTCGGCTCACTGCAACCTCTGCCTCCCAAGTTCAAGCAATTCTTCTGCCTCAGCGGCCTCTAAAGTAGCTGGGATTACAGGCATGTGCCACCACGCCCAGCTAATTTTTGTATTTTTAGTAGAAACGGGGTTTCACCATATTGGCCAGGCTGATCTCAGACTCCTGACCTCAGGTGATCAATCTGCCTTGGTCTCCCAAAGTGCTGGGATTACAGGTGTAAGCCACTGCGCCCAGCTGAAACAGGGTCTTGTTATGTTGCCCAGGCTGGTCTTGAACTCTTGAGCTGGAGTGATCCTCCTGCCTCTGCCTTTCAAAGTACTGGGATTACAGAGGGGAGCCACCATGCCCAGCTGGAATAATGTTCTTTCAAGGATGACCAGGGAGTTTTTGTGCCTCCTCCCTGGGTCTAGAGCTTCCAAGGAGGTTTAGCATAACAGAGCCACAACCAGATCACCAGTCCCCTTGACTGAGACGCACATGCTTCCTCATCATCTCTGAGCTGTCCACCTCCTATCAGGACAGAGGAGGGTGACCAGCCTGGACTGTGATCCTGTGGGTCTGGGCCTGCTCCACACTGAACCCATCTCCTCGCCAGTGGGTCACCGGCCTAGTGAACACTAGATCTGCCCTAAATCACTAGAGTTTAGGGCAGGTCTCCTCCTCTGCAGGCCAGGGCGTGCAGTGGGAAACCTACCAAGGCAAAGTAGAGGTGCTCCAGCTGAGCCCTGACCCTTGGTGTTTGGTGCTCACCTATGTTGTGCCTATGTTGGTTCACTGCGCCTTAGCCCTAATCTCTCCTTTCTACGAGGATATGAAGATAAAGCAGTCAGCACAGTCTGTGGAACATAATGAGGCTTTAATCAATGTTACCTATTGCTATATTACTACGCTCACTACCACCCGTATCATTCTTTTCACTGCCCCTCTTTGGGGTCAGGTCCTCGTCATACTTGCTTGTTTTTGTTTTTGTGTTGTTGTTGTTGTTGTTGTTGTTGTTGTTTTAGCAGAGTCTCCCTCTATTGCCCAGGCTGGAGACCAATGGCACAATCTCAGCTCATTGCAATCTTCACCTCCCAGGTTTAAGCGATTCTCCTGCCTCAGACTCCAGAGTAGCTGGGATTACAGACACGTGCCACCACACCTAACAAATTTTTGTATTTTTAGTAGAGACGGGGTTTCACTATGTTGGCCAGGCTGGTCTTGAACTCCTGACCTCAAGTGATCCACTCACCTCGGCCTCCCAGAGTGCTGGGATTACAGGCCTGAGCTACCACACACACCGCCCTTGTTTGGATTTGGACAAATTTCTAATTTTCTAAATTTCTCTTCTCCTGTCTTTCCTCCTCTTCACATCCAGATTCTGTCCTGGGGCGCTTTGGCTCCTCCTTTGCCGGCAGAGCTCTTCCTTTCTGACACTTGTTTCTGCAGGGGCGGCCACCGCCTTTCCCTGAACATCCTGTCCCCTTCCTGCTCCTACAGTTCTGCCCACCTGGAATATCTCGCATATCTTCCTGTCAAATTCTGCCAGTCCCTCCAGATAGCTCCAATGATCTTCCCCTCGCATTAGTTATGTAGACTGGAGTCACAACCCCCAAATGGCAGTGGCTTAAACAGGAAGGTTCATTTCTCCCTTACAGTACCCGTGCATCATGTATGGTGGCACAGGTCGGGTGGGTCTCTGCTCCAGCTCATCCTCACGGGAGACACAGGAGGATCCCTATCTAGAGGGTAGCCAGTGAGCACTGCCCATTCCACCGGAGAGAGGAGTGGAAGCCACGTATTATGGTCTGAACCCCTTATCCATGACTGGTTCAGGGACAAGGCTGGGCCCATGTTAGCTAGAGAGCTGTGAGAGTGGTTTGCTTGGGGCTTATGGAAAAGTGACTTCTTCACTCTTGTTTTTTTCTTTTTTCTTTCTTTCTTTTTTTTTTTTTGAGATGGAGTTTCGCTCTCGTTGCCTAGGTTGGAGTGCAATGGCACGATCTCAGCTCACCACAACCTCCACCTCCCAGGTTCAAGCAATTCTCCTGTCTCAGCCTCCCGAGGAGCTGGGGTTACAGGCATGTGCCACTATGCCTGGCTAATTTTGTATTTTTAGTAGAGATGGGGTTTCTCCATGTTGGTCAGCCTGGTCTCGAACTCCTGACCTCAGGTGATCTGCCTGCCTCGGCCTCCCAAAGTGCTGAGATTACAGGTGTGAGTCACCGCGCCTGGCCTGACTTCTTCACTCTTAACCGGAGAGCCACACGAAGCCAGCCTGCTCACCCACAGGAAGCACACTAGCAGGCAGGTATTTGTTTCCTGAGACTTCTGTAACAAATTGCCACAAACTGGGTGGCTTAAAATAACAGAAATGTATTCTCGTACAGTCCTGGAGACCAGAAGTCCAAAATCAAAGTCCTGGCAAGGCTGTGCTCCCTCGGAAGGCTCAAAAGGCAACTCCTTCCTTACCTTCCACCTTCTGCTGGCTCCAGGTAATCCTCGGTTGTGGAGGCATCACTCCCTCCTCCGCCTCTGTCTTCCCGCAGCCTTCTCCTCTGTGCCTGTGTGTCCCGTCTGTTACAGGGACACTTACCATTGGATGTAGGGCCCACCCAGTCAATCTAGGATGATCTCATCTCAAATTCCTTAATAGAACTGCAAAGACACTTTTTTTCAAACAAGATCAAGTTCACAGGTTCCAGGGCATGGGCCTATCTTTTGGGGGCCACCATTCAACTCACTACAAGGTGGCAATCTTGAGGAAAGCCAATCTTGGGATGGTACTAACGTGACGGAGAGGACAGGGTCAAAAATATGGCAAAGAGAGTAAGCCAGGGCCTTGATCATACTGTGCCTGAAGCTAACCCCACCTGTCTCATTCCTACATGTGAGATAACTTGTTCAAGGCAGGTTTTCTGTTACTTACACCTGCTTCCGGCTTTGGCCACCTGCGTATCTCCTATCTCTTCAGTATTTTTCTGTACACTAACCCGGACTCAGCTTTCTTGTCCGGTAGACTGGTTCTTCAGGTCGCAGGCATCTGCCGTACAACACACACTAATTTCTGGCGATAATTCTGTCCTTTCTATATCTCTTGGGTTTCCCACCCTCTCCTCCTTGTGTCACCCTGGCTAAATTACACATGCAGATTTCATTGACCAGCCATGAACCTCACCTTCATGGAGACCAACGATGTGATCGGGTTTCTGCTTCTGCTGATATCACCTCACCCAGCAGCGGGCCCGGGCCTGCCCCCTCGCCCCTCTGGTCTGCGTCTCCCATTCATCACGCCTGTGTTTATAGCCTTTCAGCCAAGCCCCATCCCTGAGACGGTCCCTGTCTGTGCCAATTTAAATTAATTTTGCCAGTCAGATTTCATGAGACACTGAATCAAAGGCTTTTCTAAAATCAAAAAGCACTAAATCTTCAGTGGACCCTCTTCCCACTAATACTACAAATTAGTTAGAATAAAAAAGCATTATGGTTTCCCGGCATGACTTCTGCGTAAACCTGCCAGTTCCGTTTATGGCTCAGGTCTCTGTTGCCCTCCAGCTGCTTACTGGATTTTCTACTCATAAAATTTATCATAAATTTTTAATCATAAAATTTGTTCTATGGCTTGCCTACAAACGGAACTTATGGCTTCCCTGGAGGGAAATTGCTGGAATCGGTTTTCTTCTTGTTTTTTGAGTCCCACGTTTTTTCCCCTCTAGCCGTCTCCCTGTTCACCATCACTTTTTAAAAGTAGGTGTCAAGAGTTTCTTAAGTTCATTAGCTAATTCTGCCAAGACCTTTCAGTTTGCATGCCATAGGGCCCCTTGATTTATGTATCTCTCTAGCATTTAATTTTTCTAAGTGACCCTTTACCTGTTTTTTATTATGACTTACTAATTGCACCCATTTCCTAACTTTATTTTTCTTATTAAAGACAGGTTTTAATAGGTAGTTCATTTCTCAGCCACTTAAAGACCCTGATTAATTTTACTAGCCTCCTAGTCACTCAGGAATAGATCACCTTTCTTGCTAATATTTCTTTGTCCCTGACCTGACAGGTCTGGATTTTGTACTTGAGGGGCAGGCTGATGCATGGCTAAATACATGGGCTCCAGTTCAAATCCTGCCTTCACCACTTTTTTTTTTTTTAACCCGTGACGGAGTCCTGCTTTGTTGCCCAGGCTGGAGTGCAGTAGTGTGATCTCAGCTCACTGCAACCTCCGCCTCCCAGGTTCAAGCAATTCTTTTGCCTCAGCCTCCAGAGTAGCTGGAATTACAGGCATGCACCACCATGCCTGGCTAATTTTTGTATTTTTAGTAGAGACAGGGTTTCACCATGTTGGCCAGGTTGGTCGCGAACTCCTGACCTCGTGATCCGCCCACCTTGGCCTCCCAAAGTGCTGGGATTACAGGCATGAGCCACCACGCTCAGCAACCTTCACCACTTCTTAGATGTATGATGTTACTGAAACTCCCTGTGCTTTAGTTTCCTCATCTATCGGAGGATAATAGAACTCCCTTTAAAACTTCATGGCAGTGAGATACAACATATAGACTAGGTTCTGGCACACAAGAAGTGCTTAGTAAATGTTAACTATGCTTATTTTGGGGAGAAGCTCTTTTCTATCTAAATGTTCTCGTGCAATTCATTAATTTATGAGCAACTTGTATGTTTATAGCATTGGGCCAGTTTGAAGAGGCGATGATTACAGAGCTGAATAGTATTACCTGGTCTCTGCCCACATGGAGCTCTCATCCTGGTGAGAGACAGCCAAGTAAACAACTGTCTATAATTCCAAGCAGAATGAAAGAAATGCTAGAACAGGGCCGGGCGCGGTGGCTCAAGCCTGTAATCCCAGCACTTTGGGAGGCCGAGACGGGCAGATCATGAGGTCAGGAGATCGAGACCATCCTGGCTA
>NW_012116265.1:17362476-17364896 GCF_000951035.1 Colobus angolensis palliatus | reverse complement strand
AGATAAAAAGCAAAGCTCAGGGAGACTCAGCAGGAAGAGAGTTTCATTCTCCAGAGGTACTGGAGAAAGTATCATCAAAAAACAAAGGGGCTGAATGTTAAAGGACAGATGGGGTTTGGGTTTCAGAAAAACAGGAAGAATGAGCATTGCAAGGTGAGGGACTGATCTGGGCAAAGGCTTGGAGGTGTGAGCATGTGTTGGGTATTTGGGGGTTCTCCAGCCTGGTGTGGCTGGAGAATAGTGTCTTGGGGAAATGAGTCGGGGGAGTCAGGGAAAGGGCTGAAAAATGCACTTTGGGTCAGATTGTCAAGGGCCCTACAGTAGTTGTTTGAGCCCTATGCTGCAGGCAGAGTGTTTCTCAAAGTGTGGTCCCTGCACCAGCTGCACAAGCATCCCCTGGGAGCTTGTTAGAGTAAGAATGCGAATTCCTAGGTCCTGCTCCAGTCCTACTGAATCAAAAGCTCTGAAGTTGGGTCCTAGTCCCTGTGTACAGGGCCCCCAAGCCCTGCCTGTGATTCCCATTTACACCCAAGTTTAAGGACACTGCTGTTGCTAGTGGTGGGCTATGAGACTGACCATTAACGCAAACTTTGAAGAATGTGTGATCCCCTGTGTTTATTGGGTATGACATTTGGCTGCACTTAACAGAAATCCAAACACAGTCACTGAACCAGTTATAGGCTTAGTTTCCTTTTGTACCAAGAGTCCTGAAGACAGTCATCCAGGGCTGGTGCAACAACTCGAGGAAGTCATCGAAACCTGGGCTCTGTCTAACTCTCTCAGCAGGTGACCTTCTTTCTCATGTCTATACGATGGCTGCTGCGCCTCCAGGTTTTGCTACCATGCTACAGGCAGAAAGAAGGAGGGAACAGCGAAGAGAGAATGGCTCATGCTAGCGGACTCTGTCTCCATTTATACTTACTGGAAATCCTCTTGGATAGAAGTAGTCTCCCTGGGCCAGGCACGGTGCTCATTCCTGTAATCCCAGCACTTTGGGGGGCCAAGGCAGGAGGATCACTTGAGGTCAGGAGTTCAAGACCTGCCTGGCCAAAGTGGTGAAACCCCGTCTCTACTGAAAATACAAAAATTAGCTGGGGATGGTGGTGCATGCCTGTAGTCCCAGCTACTCAAAAGACTGAAGCACAAGAATCGCTTGAACCAGGAAGGTGGAGGTTGCAGTGAGCTGAGATTGTGCCACTGTACTCCAGCCTGGGAAACAGAGCTCGTCTCTACTGAAGATACAAAAATTAGCTGGGGATGGTGGTGCATGCCTGTAGTCCCAGCTACTCAAAAGACTGAAGCACAAGAATCGCCTTAACCAGTGTGGCAGAGATGCAGTGAGCAGAGATTGTACCACAGCACTCCAGCCTAGGTGACAGAGTGATACTCTGTCTAAAAAAAAGAAAAAGAAAAAAAAGAATCTCCCTGGAAGTCCCATCCTGTAGCTTATTTCTCCTTACTTAAAACTAGTTCACAGCCCGGCGCATGTAATCCCAGCACTTTGGGAGGCTGAGGTGGGTAGATTGCCTGACATCAGGAGTTCAAGACCAGCCTGGCCAACATGGTGAAACCCCGTCCCTACTAAAAATACAAAAAATTAGCCAGGCTTGGTGGCATGTGCCTTTAATCCCAGCTACTCGGGAGGCTGAGGCAGGAGAATTGCTTGAACCTAGGGGGCGGAGGTTGCGGTGAGCCGAGATCTCGCCATTACACTCCTACTTGGGCAACAAGAGCAAAACTCAAAAACTAGTTCACATGGTCACTCTAGGTACAGAGAAGTATGAAGGTTTTTTTAACGGGATAAATTGGAGTCCTAAATAAAATCAGGCTTCTGTTAGCTGGGAAGAAATGGAGAATAGACACCAGGTAAACAATAATCGCTGTCTGCCAAACCCCATTCCAAGGGTGCTGCAGGAAGATGCCTCTGGTAGATGTGAACACTGATTGGAGGAGGTTCATAGAGTGGTTAAAAATTAAGCTCCAAAGCCAGACAGCCTGAATTTGAATCTGCTGCAACCAGCTATGAAATCCTGAGCAAACTGTTTACTCTCCCTGGGTCTCAGTTCCCTCATCTGTAAAATGCAAATGCTTCACAAGGATTTTGTAAGTATTAAAGTAGTAGATACATATAAAGCTCATGGAACAGAGTCAGGTGTGTGAGCACTCAGTAAATATATAACAGTGAGGTGATGCTATGGGATGCTGTTGAACAAATCATTCAAGAAATAATGAGAGCCAGCCAGGCTCACACCTGTAATCCCAGCACTTTGGGAGGCCAAGGTGAGTGGATCACTTGAGGTTAGGAGTTCAAGACCAGCCTGGCCAACAAGGTGAAACCAGTCTCTTTTTCTTTTTCTTCTTTTTTTATTTTATTTTTTGAGACGGAGTCTTGCTCTGTCACCCAGGCTGGAGTGCAGTGG
>NW_012116265.1:17320808-17362296 GCF_000951035.1 Colobus angolensis palliatus | reverse complement strand
AAGAAAGAAAGAAAGAAAGAAAGAAAGAAAGAAAGAAAGAAAGAAAGAAAGAAAGAAAGAAAGAAAAGAAGGAAAGAAGGAAGGAAGGAAAGAAAGAGGGAGGGAGGGAAGGAAGGAAGGAAAGAAAGAGAAAGAAAGGAAGAAGGAAGGAAGGAAGGAAGGAAGGAAGGAAGGAAGGAAAGAAAGAGAAAAGAAATGAGAGCCTGAACTTGCCCATCAGGAATGGGAAAGGGAACTGGCAGGACCCCTGGGGTTTTCCTCCTCGCTGTGGTTTGGTTTGCCATCTCTGGGGAAGAATAATTGCTCTCCAAAGTCACCAGACACCTGGCACCTGGCACTTCCTTCCTTTCCCAGCCACTATTTATACCTGGCAGTTTCAGAATAATTTTCACCAACTCCAGTAAATTGTAATGACTCACTTGGCAATTGGTGTCCACATACTATGATCCAGTTAGGTAAGGGTTTGGAGGAATCACCAAGGACCTAGCTCAGTATGGAGGAGTCATGAAAACTTCCTGGTGGAGGTGATGTTTGAAGAGAATCTTAAAAATGGGCAGGAATGGGTTGAAAGAAGGGAAAAGGAGCAATAGATAGTGGGGAAGGCATGTCGTGCGAGTAAGGCATCCTGAACAAAGCCATAGAGATGTGAAAGAGCACGGGACAGACTGAGAACCCCAAGACACTGAGGGCTGGGCTGTGATTTCTGAGGCTGATGCTGGAACATGGGCTGGAGGAATGGGCCTTGTGAGCCATGGAACAGAGCTGGAGTCACATAACCACTGGGCATTTGGATCAGCCAGGCTGTAGCAACCTGGAAGGAGGGCTTTGAGTGGAGCTGGGGCCTTGGTCAGGGAGCTAGGGCACCAGGAAAGGTCAGGTGGGTGGCAAGACTGTCTGCTGTACAGTGTCTGAGCTCCGACAATCTGAGCTCCTGACATAGGTACTGCCCAACACACAGCAGAGCGGCCCCACCCATGATGGGGGCAGCCAGAGACACCGCTGGGTGTGGAGTACTTTCAGCATGAGAGGCTGAATGCTCTCATGAAAGCATCAGTTGTGTTAAAGAAGAGGGAAAGGTTTGAACCTCAACTTTATACCAGTTTGGAGACTAAGCTTTGGGCTCCTGGGGAAGGAGAAAAAGGACAGGGGAGAGAGGGGACAAGGCAGGCCTAAGGTAAGCCTCATCACCCCGAAACTAATCTAACAAGCCTGGTGAGCAAACAGAACTAAGAATACAGAATTGCACTCCAGTTCTGTGAATGCTCAGGAGGCCATGAGTTCTTAGCTTGGTTCCCAACTCCACTGGAGTAGAGTCTTGTCTTGCCTTCATTGTTAGATTGGAGCTAGACTGGAGTTAGACTGGAGTTTGGTTGAGAGCCCTAGTTTGGCAGTTAAAGGGGTCTCATTCCTGGCCACTGTGTCTTCCTGGTGCTGACTACCCTCTTCCTGCATCCTCAGGATGTGGGCAGACCAGCCCCCCTCCCACTGGGACATTTATCCTCAGCAGGGATATCCCAATGGTCCCTCTGCTAGATCTTCCTCTTTCTCCCAGGCTGCACGTTTTCTTTTTTTTTTTTTTAATTTTTATTTTTCTGCCTTTCTGAGACAGGGTTTTGCTCTGTTGCCCAGGCTGGAGTGCAGTGGCACAATCTCAGTGGCTCATTGCAACCTCCGCCTCTCAGGTTCAAATGATCCTCCCACCTCAGGCTCCTGAGTTGCTGGGATTACAGGTGTATGCCACTACACTCAGCTAATTTTGTGTTTTGGGTAGAGACAGAATTTTGCCCTGTTGGCTAGGCTGGTCTCGAATGCCTGGGCTCTAGTGATCCTCCCACCTTGGCCTCCCAAAGTGTGGGATTACAGACGTGAGCCAGCACTCCTAGCTACATGTTTTCTTGCACTGCTTGTTTCTTGGTTTTGTCCCAGTCCCTGACCACACAAGTGAAGGTGTCTAGTTTCTATGCGATCCCTTCTCATCTGAACTCTTTTGCTATCACAGAACAGGAGCAAGGCTGCCTTCCCCACATCCTTTTTGCGGATAACCTTGTTCCTACTTGTGCACATTAGCCCTCCAGTTGAACAGTTTTACCCATTTCCCTGACCATGTAAGTCAGAGCGAAGCCCCCCACATTCATGATTCCCTTTGGCCAGTTTTCATTTTAACAAATGTGTGTTCTGTCTGACAAGTCACTGCCAAGTGTCAGTCACTGTTCCTAGTGCTTTATCAACAGCAGTGGAAGCAGATGTTTAATCTCACTATTTTATAGGTGAGACTCTGAGGTTGGGAAAAGTCACACAGCTACTCAGTGGTAGATGCAGGGTTTGAACTAGGCTTAAAAGTCTTTCCAGGCCAGGCGCAGTGGCTCACGCCTGTAATCCCAGCACTTTGGGGAGGTCAAGGCAGGTGGATCACCAAGTCAGGAGGTCAAGACCAGCCTGGCCAACATGGTGAAACCCCCATCTCTACTAAAAATACAAAAATTAGCTGGGCGTAGTGGTGGACACCTGTAATCCCAGCTACACAGGAGGCTGAGGCAGGAGAATTGCTTGAAACCCGAAGGCGGAGGTTGTAGTGAGCCGAGATCGTGCCGTTGCACTCTAGCCTGGGTGAAAGAGCGAAACTCCATCTCAAAAAAAAAAAAAAAAAAGTCTTTCCAATTCCATCTTTCTTCCTTGGTTGCACAGTACTTCCCAATGACCAGTGCCTTAGTTCTAAGCCTTCAAAGTGAGAATTTCAGGGGCAAAGTGACAACTTTGAACTCTTGAGCCCATGAGAGGCCATTCTGGGGCACCTATCAATCAGGAGCACTGAGCTTGGGTAAGGTCTAGAGTTCTCTGAGCTTCTAAACCAGGGCTTCTCAACCTTGGCTGCGGTCTAGAATCATCCAAGGAATTTAAAAAGACATCCCAATGCCTGAGTCATATCCCAAACCCATTAAAGTAGATTCTTCCAGCCTGGGCAACATAGGGAGACCGCATCTCTACAGATAATTTTTTTTTTAATTAGCCAGAAGTGATGGCACATGCCTGTGGTTCCAGCTATTTAGGAGGCTAAGGAGGGAGGATCTACAGAACAGAAACCTGGGAGGTCGAGGCTACAATGAGGCGTGATCCTACCACTGCACTCCAGCCAGGGCGACAGAGCGAGACCCTGTCTAAATAATAATAACAATAATAATGTCGATTTTGGGGGGTAAGACCTGCGCATTTGCAGTTCTTAAAGCTTCCCAGGTGATGCCAATGTGCAGCCTCAGTTGAAAACTACTAACTTAAAGCAATGGTAATCCAGCTTTGGCATGTATCAGAGTCACTTGGAGGGCTGGTTAAACCTGAAATTGCTGGCCTACTCCAGTTTCTAATTCAGTAGGTCTGGGATAGTTTTACCGACTTCTACAGGGTCAGAGGATTGCATATCTAATGAGGTACCAGGTGCTGCTGCCGCTGTGGGACCACACTTTGAGAACCTCTGCTCCTGACAGTTTCACCCAGGTCTCACTCAATCTGGGTGCTCGTGGTACCCAGATATGATGTCCCTTTCTACTCCATATCCCCTCCCTTCAATAGAGATTCTGTAGATACAGGAAGCAAGGACTTTAATAAAATAGGAGACACTAGGAAACTTGGCCCCAGATAACAGGGTTGATCATGAAATGAAAGGGCAGGGAGCAACACAGTTAATTAACTGGAATGTCTGTGTCACTTATTTAATATATCCTGTCAGTAGTAAGAGGTGATTTTCATCCTGTGACCGGCGGCATTGGTCTTGTAAATGGAGCAGCCAAGGGATACTGGCCACTTTGGAAAAGTCTGCTTTCAATCAGACCAGGCATTTAATGACTGGGATTGTGGCCAAGTTGCTTGCGGTCTCTGAGTCTCAGTTTCCCACTCTGAAAAAAATGAAGGTTAGAATAAGGCTTGCTTTGTGGTATACTTGAGAGCATTACATTAGCATTTGAAAGTGCCTACGCAATAAATGGCAGCTATTCTCGTTACTATGTTATTCTCCTTGGCACTACTGCTGTCGGTGCCCCTTATGTAAAGATTCTCAGCACCAAAGTGTGCTTTCAGTTTAGTGCTAGGGAGATCGTCTCTCATCCGACAGGTCACAGGCAGGGATGCTTTTTATTGGTTGATGGCCGCTGCTGTATTTACCAGGGAAGCTCGGGGCTAAATCCTGTGAAGTTTTGACAATCACCTTCAGCTTAAGCTTTCTGGCGTAATTCCCGCTCCCCTTGATCATGCAGCAGACGCTCCTTTCTTTACTTACTCCATCTCATTCGTGCCACCAGCTAATCTTGTCTCCCACTGGCTTCTATGATTCCAAAAAGGAATCTGATTCTTTGCAGTGCCTGACTGGATGCCTACTCAGTCATGTTTGAAGGATGGATGTAGACATCTAAGTGAATAAGTGATCTAAAGCATTTTTTTTTGTCAATGAGTGATTTTAAAATAATAAATTCTCAAATATATAGGAAACATATGAAGGCTGTGGGTTCCACTGACCTCATTCATGAAGTGAAATCAATGCTAACACTTGGTGAAAAAAAAGAACCTCCCTTCCCTTCCCTTCCCTTCCTGTCTCTCTCCTCCCCTCCCCTCCACTCCTCTCCCGTCCCCTCCTCTCCCCTCCCCTCCCCTTCCTTCCCCTTCCCTTCTCTTCCCTTTCCTCCCCTTTCTTTCCATTCCCTTTTCCTTCCCTCCCATCCCCTCCACTTCCCTCCTCTCCCTTCCCACCCCCTTTCCTTCCCTCCCCTCCCCTTTGCCTTCCCTTCCTTCCCCTCCCCTTCCCTTTTCCCTTCCTTTCCTTCCCCTTCCTCTTCCCTTCACTTCCTCTTCCCCTTCCTTTCCTTCTTTCCTTTCCTCCTTTGCCCTTTCCTTCCCTTTCCTTTCTTTTTTCCTTTCCTTTCTTTATTTTTTCATTTCCTCTTCTTTCCTAACCTCTATAAGCCTGGATGTCCTCAGATATAAACTGAAATTGATGCTGCTTCCATTGCAGGTGCTTGTGAGACTGCCAGATGTGGCATGTGTGTGCCCCACAGGGCGTAGTGCCATTCCTTTTGGATGTTCAGTTGACTCTTGGTTCTTTCTCTTGCCTTCACCCTGCCCTATGAGGATTTAGATCCAACAACACTATGGCTTCTGCAGACCCAGGACTGAGAGGATCAAGACACCCTATCCATGACATTTAAGGAGGTCCTCAGTCTCAGGATTGTGCAAGTACATGGCCAGCCTCTGAGAGTAAGTGCCTCCTTAAGTTTTGCACCCTAAATATTTTGCTTGCAGTGCCCTAGTTCCCACCCTGGGCTTCTGGGTGACTTTTTATGTATCTATACCCCACACACTATTTAAACGGTGTCTCAGTCTGTTTGTGCTGCCATAACAAAGTACCCAACACTGGGTAATTTATAAAGAACAGAAATTTATTTCTCACAGTTCTGGAGAATGGGAAGTCCAAGATCATGGCACCAGCAGGTAGTCTGGTGAGAGTCTGTTCTCTGCTTCTAAGACGGTGCCTTGAATGCTGCATCCTCCAGAGGGGAGGAAGACTGTCCTCACACAGTGAAAGATGGAAGGGCAAGAAGAGGCTAACTCCCCTTGTCAAGCCCTTTTATAAGGTCACCCAATCTCATCCGTGAGGGCAGAGCCTTCATGACCCAATCACTTCCCAAAGGCCACTCTTTCCAATACAGTTGCACTGGGGATCAAGTTTCAACATGAATTTTAGAGAGGGCAAAAATACTTAAACCATAGCAAATGGCAATCATTAAATTGGCTTAGAATCCACTTTGGTGTTCTCAAACCTGCAGGAATCTAGTTTTCAAATCCAATCAAAACAGGGGGCTGGGCTGGGCATGATGGCTCATACCTATAATCCCAGTACTTTGGGAGGCCGAGGCAGGTGGATCACCTGAAGTCGGGAGTTCAAGACCAGCCTGGACAACATGGTGCAACCCATCTCTACTAAAAATACAAAAAAATTAGCCAGGTGTGGTGGTGCACACCTGTAGTCCCAGCTATTCGGGAGGCTAAGGCATGAGAATTGCTTGAACCCAGGAGGCAAAGGCTGCAGTGAGCTGAGATCGTGCCACTGCATTCCAGCCTGGGCAACAGAGCAAGACTCTATCTAAAACAAACAAATAAACAAAAAATAACAATGGGCTGTGCTGATGCAAGGCTAGTATGCAAATACCCATGGGCGGGGCTGGATCTCTGTCGCACAGATGCTGAAGGAAACAAGCCACACCTCTGCCTCCCATCTCAACAGAACTGGGCACCTGTCAAAATCCATCCCCTACTTATCTTGTCAAGTTTTGACCTTCTCTGACCTCCATGAGGTAGGAAGAACAGTTAAGGTTCTCCCAGTTTAAGCAATTACAGAATGGAAAAATAAGTGATTTTCCTAAGGTCACAAAGTAAATTAGGTTTGAAGCCCAGGCTAGACCAGTATTTCTCAAAGCATAGTCAGAGACACTGTGGGGGCATGTGTCCAACTCCAGGTTTCCGGACTTGGGCCATATTCTAGAACTCCCAAATCAGAGTTTCTGACGGTAGGGTTGGAATTGGCATCTCACCAGGCTCACCGGACTTCCACGGTAGAGTGAAGTCTGCAGAAGTCTGAGCTGCTGACATTTTCTGAATCTTGGTCCCATGTTCCCATCATGCCACATCTCTGAGTGTGCAGGAGGGAGTGATGCTTCAGCTAAAGCATGATCCACGTGGGATAGAAGATCTCAAGACAATTTCAGTTGGTATAAAGTTCAGTTCACTGGTATAATAACTCAGAATTTATTTCCATAGGTTTGGGGGAAAATGTAACTATCCGTTTAAATACATGAGTTCATGAATTTTGGCATAGAACAAAGTTAAGTTTTTGAGAGCTGAACCAATTTGCATAGAACAAAGTTAAGTCTCTGAGAGCTGAACCAATTTAAAGTTGGTTTTAAGAAAATATGATACCAAAATGTGGCAACAATTGTGTAAGTGATACAATAATGACTAAAGTTTGAGGGATTCTATGCCAGCAGCAGAAGCTGGGCTGGAAGGCAGGGCCTCTTCTAAAGGAGTTGTTAGAGCTCTGCAGAGACTGTCTACCTGTGTCCTTCAAACATTGTCAGCAGCCAATACTTATCATGATAAGTATTTATTATGACCATCGTTGTCATGCCAGGAGCCAGGGGGAGTGGAAATCTTTCTTTTGGGGAGGATGGGATGCCCTTTTTAACAGCTTAGGAGAACCCCAGGCTCAAACTGTGTCCAAGCCTACAGACCAAGAAGCAGGCTGGGAACAAATGTCTTCAGGGCCAATTTGAGAGGGGAGAGCTGTACACCCTTCTCACATCTTTCCCATGTGCTCCAGGTACCACCACTGCCCAAGGCGGTTCCTCACTCGTCTTCCCAAAGCACCACTGCGAATGGCCAGGTTGGCCAGGGGCTGAAGCAAAGCGGGGAGGGGCATGGTGCGAACGAGAGATGACAAAGACAGAAAAAGAGAAGACAGCCAGAGACTGGAAGGCTGGGGGAGGGGAGATACTGAAGGAGAAAGAAGAAAGTAAAGTGGGGGAAAAAAAGCATTTGTAAAATTAAAAGGCAAGGCCCCATCAGATGGGGTTGGGCAAGGAATGCGTGTTACAGGCAGGAGTAATTGGTAATCGGAGCTGATGTGAAGAAGGGATGATTTATGGGAGCATGCAGACAGGGGTGGAATAATTTTTGGAGCAGAACAGGGAACTTACTGAACGCCTGAAACTCAGCTACTTATCCACTCGTTCTTGTGATGAATTAGCTCTTGTTTAAAGTAACCGCGGCTCCATTTTTCATTCTGATTACTACACTTGATATCTTTCTCTCCCTCTGTTTCCCTCTGACCACTGCCCCCTTACCAGGTTCTGGGTGCAGAGCACTGGGTTTGTAGAAATTCGTCACCCCTCCTCCTTACTTCTCCCTCTCCCCCAGCCCGCCCCACCCCCGTAGCAACATTAACTCTAAATAGCCAAGTCTAAAACCCAGCCACTTGAAATATTGCACAGATTAGGAATGTGCAGAATTATTGAAGACTTTAGATGCAATGCTGGCCTGCTTATGCATCCCAAATGATTACAATTCCTCTGCTGATCTGATGTGGGAAGTCTCTTTCCAGGGCTGTCTACCACTGTGAAGCAGAGAACACACACCCCTTCCTAGCTGGGTGCAGCATTCCTTCCAAAGGTGGAAAGAACTTTGAGGATGCTGGCGAGCCCCGATGGGAGGGAAATTCAAGGTAAACAGTGTTCTTTATATACCATGTAGTGCTCCTTACCAACATTTTTAAAATATTAGTTTTAAATTTATAATATAAATGGCTGGGCATGATGGCTCACACCTGTAATCCTAGCACTTTGAAAGGCCAAGGCAGGAAGATCTCATGAAGCCAGGAGTTCAAGACCAGCCTGGGCAACATAGAGAAACCCCATATGTAGAGAACCCATCTCTACAAAAAATAAAAATAAATAAATAAATTTATAATGTGCAGAAAGGGAGCAATACTAAGCATAGGTGTAGGCATACAAATATTACATCCTTTTATTATTTTTATCTATTATGTATTTTTGTTATTTTGTTACTTATATTTTTGTTATTGTTATTTTGTTATTATGTATTTTATTAAAAATACAACCTCATACATTCCAGCTCCCACTCGGGTCTCGACACAAATTTCCGTTAAGAAAAAGGCTGATGAAAAAGTGATTAAAACAGGCCAGGCACGATGGTTTATGCCTGTAACTTTGGAAGGCCGAGGCAAGTGGGTCACCTGAGGTCAGGAGTTCAAGACCAGCCTGGTCAACATGACGAAATCCTGTCTCTACCAAAAATTAGGCAGGCATGGTGGCGCATGCCTGTAATCCCAGCTACTCGGAGGCTGAGACATGAAAATCACTTGAACCCGGGAGGCAAAGCTTGCAGTGAGCCGAGATTATGCCACTGCACTCCAACCTGGGCGACAGAGTGAGAATTAAATGCTTGGAAAAAACTTCTAAGATACTCTTGACCTCTATTTCCTTCCCCAGCCATCAACTCTGAACCAAGAAACCACCCCAGGCGGGGCTGCCGGCTCTCGGTCAGGTTGCTGCAGACACCTGGGCAGGTTGTGCAAGGCAGTGGCCTCGGGTCCTCACGTCTTGTTAGTGCGCCCATCCCTCCAGCTCGGCCGCCTCTATTTTCTTCTGCTGTCGGTAATAAGGACACTCATATTCTCAGCCATAGGCCTCACCATGCCCCTTCCATTTCTGTTTGCTTGCTGCTGGCACCTGCCTGGGTCTCTTGCATCCCTTGTGTGGCTCTGTCTCAGGGCCTGGGGTCTTTCCTGCCTCAGCAGATGCCTGGTTCTTCCAGCTTGTTTTCAAAGTTTTCTAAACACCGAGGACCCCTAGTTGCTGTCTTCATTGCTTTCCTGGATCCTGACCACAGTGACCCTCAAGAACCTGCATGTGCCCCACCTCCAGCTGCTCTGTTGGCTCCTGACCCCGCTCCTATCTTTAAAAGCAGCCCCGCTGAGCTCCCTGGGGCTCAAGCCCATGCCTATGTGTTTGGCATCATTTCGCTCACATCCAGATCCCGGCTTTCCTGGCCCTGGGTTCCCCTTCTCCCTGACTTTATGATCTCCCTCAGTCTTGGAGGGACAGGAGAGAGGAAAGGAGAGTTGTGTTTCTGGTTCACAGAGAAAAGCTTTAGATTTGGAATTAGGACACTTAGAACCCAGCTGCAGCTTTGCCACCGATTCTAGGTGACAAGTTTTCCTCTTTGGACTTCAGTTTCCTCCCACAGAAAATGAAGAGATGGAGTGGCTGGTCACTAAGATCCTTTCTAGTGAACAGGTGTGGTGGCTCATGCCTGTAGTCCCAGCACTTTGGGAGGCTGAGGCAGGTGGATCACTTGAGGTTAGGAGCTCAAGGTCAGCCTGGCCAACAAGGTGAAACCCCGTCTCTACTAAAACCTTAAAAATTAGCTGGGTGTGGTGGCAGGAGCCTGTAATCCCAGATACTTGGGAGGCTGAGGCACGAGAATATCTTGAACCCGGGAGGCGGAGGTTGCAGTGAGCAGAGATGGCACCACTACAGTCCAGTCTGGGCAACAGAGTGAGACTCCGTCTCAAAAACAACAACAGGCCAGGCGTGGTTGCTCACCCCTGTAATCCTAGCACTTTGGGAGGCCGAGGTGGGTGGATTGCCTGAGCTCAGGAATTCAAGAGCAGCCTGGGCAACATGGTGAAACCCCATCTCTACTAAAATACAAAACATTAGCCAGGCATGGTGGCGTGCGCCTGTAGCCCCAGCTACTGGGGAGGTTGAGACAGGAGAATCTCTTGAACCGGAGAGGCAGAGGTTTCAGTGAGCCGAGATCGCACCATTGCACTCCAGGCTGGGCGACATCTCAAAAACAGCAACAACAATGACAACACATATCCTTTCCAGTGAATGGTTAAGAGCATTTGGTGTAGTTAGACCCAGGGTCAAATCCCTTCTGTACCCTCACTGTGGATCTCTCTGAGCCTCTGTAACACCAACTTCCTGGGTTTTTATGAGGATGAAATGCAAGACTGAATACAAACTGCTTATTACCATACCCAGCACATGGCGAACACTCAGTAAGTGTTAGCTGCTATCATCGTCATCATCGTTGTCATCATTATTTTGTACCACTCTGTCATTGAGCTAATCCTAGAAGGTCTTTCCAGGTTGGCCTTTCATTTTGTTTTATATATTAAACTTTTTTTTAAAAGGTATGTACATATGTATGTATTGAGATGGAGTCTCGCTCTGTCGCCCAGGCTGGGATGCAATGGCGCGATCTCAGCTCACTGCAACTTCTGCCTCCCAGGTATATACTGAACTTTTTAAAGTAGGGTCTCAGTCTTTATTCTGCCTCATCGCACTTGCTGAATAAGACCCACTCTCAGCAGTGGCCAGCAATGGCTGGAGAAAGGAACAGCCCACACAGAGTCTGGGAATTACTGTTTTAGACTCATGCTTCTTTTAACAAGAAAACACTCCATCAAGAAGGAGCTGAGTCAGCCTGACAGCTGAATCCACAACATAGCCAATCAGGGGCTGGCACTCTCAGAGATGCCCAAGTCCATCCATCATCAGGGTCCAGACATCCTTGCTGGGCATTGGGAAGCAGGGTTGGGTGCAGGGTGGGGCAGGGCTGGTTCTGGTTGGCAGAGATGCAGTCGAGAGACTAGAAAGACAGCAGCCAAGGCTGAAGCCAGCACTGAGAGGCGGTAGGCCCCATCCAAGTTCCTGAGGGCCCCTAGAGGGGTGCAGACTAGAGACATGGCCAGCCAGATTTATGTAGCATGACTGCATGACACCTGAGCCCAACCCTTCCCAAGCTTCCTCCACCACCCGCCTGCCCTCCACTCTGGGCCACCTCCCAGACAGAGTAGGAAGCCCGGTCCAGGGTTGGGGTATGCCCTGGGGATGACCTTCCCCTCCACCTCCTGCTGGTTGGCAGGTTCTGCAGATGTCTGGTCATTAAGCAAAAATGCCAGGAAAGAGAAGAGTCGCTCTGGCTCTGCCAGCAACAATGGGGGACTTCATTGCCTAGCTTACATCCAGTGACAATGGACACTTCTTTCCTTTTTGCTGGGCTGTCTCTTTACCTGGCTGGGGCTTGGAGATGAACAGTTCCCCCACACTAAGCCGGCAGTCTTTCTTTCCTAGAAAGCAGGCCCTAATCAGACCTCCGGCCTCCGTGAGGATCAGTAAGCATACACCTGTCCACTTGGGGCTCAACGCTGTCTAATTCCAGCATCCAGCCATTCATTCCAAAAATATTAGTTGGCGCCCACTATGTGCCAAGTACTCCATGGGAGTTGGAGATGACTCAGATCCAGGGCTGGACCTATCAAGAGTTAACCTACCCCCGAGGACAAAAATCATGCAGAGCACTTAATTCTCTTTTGGGGACAGAAGGCCCATTCCACTAGACTGTGCCCAGGTGGGAAGCAGGAACCAAATCTGTTACGTTCATTATTCTCTACTCAGCCCTTAGCACCATGCCTAGAAGACAGAAGGTAATCTGCAGTATTTCTGGAAGCAATACTTCTTCCAAAAGGGATTGTGGATGGATGACCCCTGAGTAGCCCACGCCAAGCAGCCAATCCTGACAGTGGCTACTACTCCATGGCATTCCATCCGTGCACACATGTGTCAATCCACCGTCTACCATTCCACCCAGGAGGCTCCATAGGGATGCCCAGCCAATCCTGAGGAAACACTTTATAACAGCGACCCCTAGAGGCTGGCATTATCATCACACCCCGTCACAGGAGAGGAAATGGAAGACAGTTTCAGGGACTAGCTAATGAGCACACCCGGGTTCCAAAGGCTGCCTCTTTCCCTTACACCATCAGTACACAGGACACTGTCACAGAGTTTGGGGTGATGGTGTGCAGGCTGGAGAAGGAAAAGGAAGGGCAGGAGGAGCAGGCATTACCAGTGTTGGGCTCTGCAGCAGGAGGCCGTGTTTCTAGTGCAGACTAAGGATCCAGATGCACCTTTGCTGGGTGTGTTGCTGGGAGAGGATGCGTGGTAAAGCCCTCCTAGCCCCCTAACCCCTACGCTTTTACAGAACAAATATTCAGCAGTTCTTTTTTACCAACTCGAATGACATTTTTTATAAATACTTTTTTTTTTTTTTTTTTTCAAGAGATGGAGTCTCACTATGTTGCCCAAACTGGTCTCAAACTTCTGGGTTCAAGCGACCCTCTCACCTCAGCCTGATGAGTACTTGGGATTACAGAATTACAGGCACACATCATGGTGAGGGGGAGGGGGGGCTGGCTTTCGGCAATTCTGATTGGCTGGACTCAGGGTTACCAGGTGGGACCAGGCCCAGGCCTGGAACCAAGGTTTCTGCACAACAGGCCTGGAAGGGATCTGGCTGTTCAATAATGGAACTTCCCTCTTCCCCAGGTGCCCGCCCCTTTTACGGTGATCTGCATATCTTTAGCTAATAATTAACTTGTCACAAACGCCATCAATACCCCATCAAGGGAGTGATAGAGGCAGAGGGAGGGAGTAGGGGAAAGGGTCCCAGCCCAGCCCAGCACCCCAGCCGGCCACAGCCCCACACTCATCTGGCCCATAATAAATACGATGAAAGGCACTCCTGATAAATGCCCGTGTCAGGGAGAGATTTTACCTTCACTCAGAAACAATGTAATATCTCGGCTATTACCCAAAATAATTTATCAATGTGTAATAGCTTTGTGCAGGCCTCAGATAGGAGGGGAGCTGCGCTATCAGAGATGGATGTAGCCTACCTTCGGCTTTTAATTTTTAATGTTCGCAGCCAGCTTTGCATTAAAGGCCAGGTGTCATATAAAGACTTAATGTAAGAGGGGAGTTCATGAATTCTAATCAAGGGAGGAGTGCTCCCTGGCTGGCTGCTGTCACCTCCCGGCTGCTCTTATTGATCTTTTGTTTTCTCCCCTCCTGGTTCTTCTTGCTCTTCCTTCTCCTTTCTACCTCCTCCACCTCACCCCTCCCCTCCCTGCCCAGGCCTTCCTGCCCCATCCCACCCTGGGTTTTCCTATTCCCAAGATGCATTTGTTTTTTCCCACTGTAAGAGGGAGGGTCTCTGGCTGGGCAAGGGCAGCGAATGCAAAGGTTCCAGAACAGCTGGACGAGACACCCAGTTTCAAGATGGCAAGACTTTTTTTTCTTCATTCATTCATTCCATTTTTATTTATTCATTCATTCATCCAGAAAAGATTTTTGAATATTCATGAGGAGCCCAACTCTGTGCTAGACAACGGAAGAGGCAGGCAAGATGGTTTCTGCCTCTAGAGGAGTTTCTAATCTTGCTGAGAAAATATTCACTCAGGCCAGGCATGGTGGCTCATGCCTGTAATCCCAGCACTTTGGGAGGCCAAGGCAGCTGGATCACCTGAGGTCAGGAGTTTGAAACCAGCCTGCTCAACACGGTGAAACCCCATCTCTACTAAAAATACAAACATTAGCCGGGCATTGTGGCACATGCCTATAGTGCCAGCTGCTTGGGAGGCTTCGGCAGGAGAGTCACTTGAACCCGGGAGGTAGAGGTTGTAGTAAGCTGAGATCGTGCTACTGCACTCCAGCTGGGGTGACAAAGTGAGACTCTGTCTCAGAAACAAAAACAAAAAAACTCTTCCTGCAAGCACACACATGTAAAGATGACTGGAGACAGTTGCATGAGATTTAAAAGAAACCCTCAAATGTCATATTCTGAGTGAGGCTTTCCCTAATTTGTGTAGCTAAGTATATATATACACACACACACACACACACACACACATACACACACACACCCCTAGCCAGCATCCCCTGTCCCACCTGGGCTTTCTTTGCCTCCAGTGTCCTTACCACCTTCTACTACACTGTAGAAACTGCCTGTACTAAAAGACAAACAGGCACATTACAATTTTAAAGAGTTTATTGGAGCAAACAGTGATTCATAAGTCTGGCTGTGTTAGACCCCAAGTGGTTCAGGCCTCCACTGAGGGAGTGCAAGGTGAAAACTTTTTTTTTTTTTTGAGATGAAGTCTTATTTTGTCACCCAGGCTGGAGTGCAGTGACACGATCTCGGCTCACTGCAACCTCCGCCTCCCGGGTTCAAGCAATTCTCCTGCCTCAGCCTCCTGAGTAGCTGGGATTACAGGTGCGTGCCACCATGCCCAGCTAATTTTTGCATTTTAGTAGAGATGGGGTTTCACCATGTTGGTCAGGTTGCTCTCGAACTCCTGACCTCGTAATCTGCCTGCTTCGGCCTCCCAAACTGCTGGGATTACAGCAGTGAGCCATCGCGCCCGGCCAGGTGAAAACTTTTATAAGGTATTTGCAGAAGCAAGACAGAAAAGATTTGATTAACTAAAGCGGAAAATCTCAGAGATTAGTTGGTTTCAGATTGGTAAAGTCTCTAGTTAGAGGTTTGTTGGCAGTTTCTGACTGGTGAAGCTTAAGCTGTGTTTTCTTTTTATTAATGTTTAAATTTTTTTATTTTTTTTATTTTTTGTAGAGACTGGGTCTCGCTGTGTTGTCCAGGATGGACCTGAGCTGGCCTCATAAGATCCTTCTGCCTCAGCCTCCCAAAGTGCTGGGATTATTGGCATGAGCCACTATACCTAGTCTATTCACTTGTGTTTTCTTGGGCTATGGCCCTTTACTTTGAGTTGGGTTTCAGTTGCTTACTTAGGAACCCAAGGCACTTTGGAGCTATCTCAGCCTAATGGCCTCCCAATTAATTCTTTTTTTTTTTTTTTTTTTGAGATGGAGTCTTGCTCTGTCACCCAGGTTGGAGTGCAGTGGCATGATCTCAGTTCACTGCAACCTCCGTCTCCTGGGTTCAAGCAATTCTCCCAAGTAGCTGGGATTACAGGTGCCCACCACCACATGTGGCTAATTTTTGTATTTTTAGTAGAGACGGGGTTTTACCATGTTGGCTAGGCTGGTCTCAAACTCCTGACTTCAGGTGATCCACCCACCTCAGCTTCCCAAAGTGCTGAGATTACAAGCATGAGTTACCACACCTGTCCCAATTAATTCTTTTATACCTATTTATTTTGTTTATGGTCTAACTCCTCCTACACAAATATAAGTTCCTGAGGGCAGGGATTTGGATCTCTTTTGTTCACTGATATGGTCCTTGTGCATAGAACAGTGCTCTATGTAGTAGCTACTCAATAAGTTATCTATTGACTGAATTAAGCAACAAAAAGGTGGTGCTCAGAGGACAAGAGCAATGGTATTGCGGAGCATGGGACAGGAAATGAACAATTGTGCCTTCCAGCAGCAGGCTACTGTAGCTCCTCCGCCCATTGTCTGTTCCCTGCCCTAGGGAGCCCCACCCCTCTTTCAGATGCTACTGTAAGTCTCTGGGTAAACCATACTCTCTGTCTAGCCCTAGTCCAGCCTGCCCTATTCCTGCCTCTCTTTGGTAGACTGCTGGTGGCTTCCTTTTCCTGCCCCTCTGCCAGCCTGACTCAGATCAGAGGCAGGAGTGGGGAGGGAGGAGGACAGGGGATGTATGTCCACCTGGCTGTGAGCTCACCAGGGTGGGACTGGGTCTTATGCCTCCTCGGATCCCAGAGCACAGGTCCTGGCATGCGGTAGGTGCTCAGTTCTGGGCAGGCCAGTTTTTCTGTGAGTGCTGCATTCCTGCAAACCGCTTCTAATTTCAAACTCACAGAATTCAAGACAAGCTTTCCCGGAGGAATAGATATAAAGTAAGATCTGCCTCCTTTCAAAAATTTTGCACAAGTGAGACTTCATACCATTTGCATTGACCAGTTTCAGATTAGTTTGAAAATGCCGACTGTGTGAGAGGGGCCAAGTTCTCTCCCCTGCTTTTGTGGCCCTGCGCCCTCTTTCCACTGTTTCTGCCCTCAAGAATACAGGATTCCTCTCCAAAGCTCCCTTTTGTTCCTTTAAGATCCGCGGCAAAGGTCAGCCTCCTCCTTGAAGCCCTCAGAAACAGGGGGCCCCTCCCTCCTCTGTGCTCTCAAAAAATTTTGTTCCTGCCTTTGTCACAGGCAGTTGAATTGTAAACGAGCTGCTAATGGGTCCATGTCTCCATTAGATCTTGAGTCCTTGACAGCAGACACTATGTCTAAGTCATCTTTCTAATCCTATCACCTTATATATAAATGAAGGAATGAATGAGTGAATGGGGTGCCCAGGTAACTCCCATAGATCTCCTCCAAAGCTGGTGTAAGCTTCTAAGCTGGATTCATCAGAATCACCTTTGGTGCTTAAAACAAACTAACAAACCAAAATAAACAATACAGCTTCTTTTACGTCACTCCAAACCTTGCTTAGAAATATCCCCGCCCACAAGAGATTTTGAAGATCAGGCAAGTGGGAACCATAGCTCTAACCAGGGTCTGCCTTAGATGCACCTGGGGAACTTGGTAAAGGCACAGAATCCTGGGATACCATACTGAATTTTTATTTTTTTTTTCATTTTGTATATTTATTTATTTATCTGAGACAGAGTCTTGCTCTGTTGCCCAGGCTGGAGTGCGGTGGCTTGATCTTGGTTCACCGCAACCTCTGCCTCCCAGGTTTAAGCAATTCTCATGCCTCAGTCTCTGCCCGGTAGCTGGAACTACAGGCGCGCCACCACCCTTCGCTAATTTTTGTATTTTTAATAGAGACAGGGTTTCATCATGTTGCCCAGGCTGGTCTCGAACTCCCAAGTTCAGGCAATCCACCCTCCTGGGCCTCCCAAAGTGCTAGGATTTCAGACAGCCTCCCAAAGGACTAGGATTATAGGCATGAGCCACCATGACCGGCCTCCATCCGGAATTTTTAGAGCCAGATGCTCCAGGGAGAGTTTTTGTTTAACAAAGGCCGAGGTGACTGCAGGAGTCAGAGCGGTTTGGGAAATGCCCCAGGCCTGTGCACCTCAAGAGCTCCCAATCCTTGGTGAGGACACGTCCTCCATCTCCTTTCAGACAATGAGTACTTCCAGAAGTCCCCAGTAATTTCCAGAGCAGGAAGGAACTTTAGTGATGATTTTATTGGAGTTTGTCAACCTCAGTACTGTTGCCATTCTGGGTCAGATAATTATTTGTTCTGGGACGTCCTGTGTATGGTAGCATGGTTAGCAGCATCCCTGGCCTCCATCCATTGCATGCCAGTAGTAACACCTGCCCCTCTATCCTCCAGTGTGACAACCCAAAATGTCTCCAGACATTGCCAAGTGTCCTGGGGGAATATATATTGCCCCTCACTAAGAAATATTTTGGTCCTGCCTGGGGTTCAGGAAGGCTGAATTCTTTGCCCAAGGGAAGTAACAGTAAGATTTCAGGAAATAGTAAAAACTGAAGATGGAGATGATGTACAAAGATGTTCATCACAATCTTGTTTATAACAACCAAACTAGAAGCAGCCAAGTGACTAAAAATAAAAGAAAGATGTGTTAGCGCTTATGGCACCTTGTGAAATGGGATTTAGGCAGCCATGAAAATAGCAATATCAAAGATTAACTAATGACACCGAAAAATCAAAAAAGGTTATATGAAAAAAAGAGCTTACATGATGGAATGAAGAGCGTGGTCCCAACATTATTTAAATGTGAAAGCAAAAGAACATAACTTTTTGCTATTTTCACAATGGACACTTAGTTAATTTTTTTTCCTGATAAAACTTATTGTGCTAAAAAAACGAAAACAATACAGAGAAAGTGAAATTCTTCCTCCACATTCTACTTCCTAATCACAAGGCTAGAGGAAAATGTTGGGACTCCCCAGGCAGAGTAAGAATTAACAGGTTACACTGGTATTCTTCAAGCACACATTCAATATTTCTTTATTGGGAGCAGGGAGAAACTGAAACTTACTGAACAAAACCAAAAACATTATATCCTCTGCTTCAAAATAAGCAATTTATAACCAAGCACTGAAGACTTTTTTGTTTTCAATTACAAAATATTTGAAATATATGGAAGTTTATAGAAAACAATATAAACAAATTCCTATGTAACTACGTTAACTTACTGTAGGTGTTAAGTTTTTAGAAATGTTACATGCCTGTAATTCCAGCACTTTGGGAGGCTGAGACAGGAGGATTGCTTGAGCCCAGAAGTTTGAGACCAGCCTGGGCAACATGGTGAAACCCGGTCTCTACAAAAAAATTAAAAATTAGCTGGGCATGATGCCACGTGCCTGTAGTCCCAGGTACTCAGAGGCTGAGCTGGGAGGATGGCTAGATTCAATTGCAGTGAGCCATGATGGCACCACTGCACTCCAGCCTGGGCACCAGAGCTAGACCCTGTCTCAAAAAAAAATGAAAAGAAATGTTGTAACTCTACTTATTGTTTGGACGAACGGAGGCAAGATGGTGCACTTCCGGGTTCTTCTTCACCACCAGCTCTTCCCGCGCACGCGAAAATGCAGCCGGCGCCTGGGAAGGTGCAGATCAACTGGGCATGCACCAGGTGACGTCAATCCAAAGAGACCAAGATTTACCTGGTCACACCTGCAGAACGCCCCTGACACACCCGTGCCCCGCCTATTGCCCTCCCACTCCTAGAAAAGCCGCTCTCGGCCAGTGAGCCAGGTGGCCTTCCTGAGTCCTCACTCCTGTCGGGATGTCGGGACTGCAGGAAATCCGTCCCAGAGCCCCACGGGGGGGACCCTGCCGGCCTCCTTTGCCGGAGGCCGACAGACCTCTTCCCCACACCTTAGGTTACCAAAAATAAACTTGCAGTTTTGCTCCTACACTTGCCTACCCGCTGGTTTGTGCCCGCTCGGCTGGTCTTAGAAAAACAAATCACTTATATAGTCTAAGCCATATTCTCTTACATTTTTCTTGCCTACTTGCCCTGAAAGAAATCACTGCCAGGCACGGTGGCTCACACCTATAATCCCAGCAATTTGGGAGGCTGAGGTGGGCGGATCACTCAAGGTCAGGAGTTCGTGACCAGCCTGGCCAACATGGTGAAATCCGTGTCCACTAAAAATACAAAAATTAGCCAGGTGTGATGGTGGGTGCCTGTAATCTCAGCTACTCGGGAGACTAAGGCAGGAGAACCACTTGAACCCGGGAGGTGGAGGTTGCAGTGAGCTGAGATCGCGCCACTGCACTCCAGCCTGCATGACAGAGTGAGACTCTGTCTCAAAAAATAAATAAATAAATAAATAAACCACTATCTTGAAGGTGTTATCAATCATTTCCAGGCATGTTTTAATATATTTATTATATGTACATACATCCATAAATGATTTTAGTCATGCAATTAAATCACATTTATTAATTAATATTAATATAAATAGCATCAAATTATACAGTCTCTTGCAATTTACTTCTTAAATCTTGTGATTTTAAAAAATTTGTTTATGTTTTTGCATATAGATTTGATTTATTTATTTCAGTTGTGAATTATTACATTATATGACTAAATTACAGCTTATTGATCCTTTCTCCTGCTGCAGGACAGTTCTACTCTATCTCATTTTTCCACTATTTCACACAATGCCCTGGTGAGTTTCCTGCAGATCTCTCTATGAATTTGTGGGAGAGTTTGATTTCTATGGCAGCACTCCTCAAACCTTTTGATGTCAGGATTCCTTTACATTCTTTTTTTTTTTTTTTTTTTGAGACCGAGTTTCACTCTTGTTGCCCAGGCTGGAATACAATCTCAGCTAACTGCAGCCTCCGCCTCCTGGGTTCAAGCTATTCTCCTGCCTCAGCCTCTGGAGTAGCTGGGATTACAAGTGCCCTCCACCACATCTGGTTAATGTTTTGTATTTTTAGTAGAGATGGGGTTTCACCATGTTGCCCAGATTGGTCTTGAACTCCTGACTTCAGGTGATCCGCCTGCCTTGGGCTCCCAAAGTGCTGGGATTATAGGTGTGAGTCACCATGCCCGGCCTTCCCTTACATTCTTAACAGTTATTGAAGGCCACAAAGAACTTTCGTTGAAGGGAGTTGTATCTATCAACAAATACCATAGTTAACGGTTTAGAAATTACAACTGAGAATTTTTTAAATATTTATTTATTTATCTGAAAGAAAAACACACCTATTTCATGTCAATATAAATAACATATTGTTATGAAAAGTAACTTCTTTAAAATAAAAAATTTAGTAAGATCAGTGGTAGCGGTGTTGTTCTTCATTTTCACAAAGCTCTCTGTTTACTGTGCTATGTTGTTTTTGGTTGAAGTCTATGAAGAAAATTTGGCCTCACAAAGCTACGTAGTTGGAAAGGGGAGAAACAAGAGTCTCTTCAGATCATTGTGGATATTCTTTGCTAATACTCACTTGACAAGTGATGATTTCTTAAAATTGGTTGCAGTGTGACATATGAAACCATATTAGTGCCCGTTTTGTGCTCTATTACATTAAAAAGCATTGATCTATCTTGTACTTTGAAAGGATCTTTTACTTGTGATTTTTGTAACATCATCCTACATTGATCATTTGGAAAATATTAGTTCAGCCAATCCTGCAAATCTGTCAGATGCTGGCACACTTTATTACACAATATCACAAAAAATACATTCACTAACATCACCTTTTTTTAAAAAATTAATTTTTTTTAAGACAGGGTTTCACTCTGTCACCCAGACTGGAGTTCAGTGGCAGGATCTCAGTTCACTGCAACCTCCACCTCCTGGCTCAAGCGATTCTCCTGCCTCAGCTTCCCAAGTAGCTGGGACCACAGGTGTGTATCACCACACCCAGTTAATTTTTTGTATTTTTAGTAGAGATGGGTTTTGCCATTTTGCCCAGGCTGGTGTTGAACTCCTGAGCTCAAGTGATCCATCTGCCTTGGCCTCCCAAACTGCTGTGATTTCAGGCATGAGCCACCATGCTGGCCTTACCTGATAGCACCTTTGATTTTTTCAGGATCCTTTAGCTATTGAGAAGCTGTCAAGCTCACAGGGCAGCAGGTCCAAGTTTCCCACAATTTGAAAGCTCAAATTTTGTCATTGAATTGACAAGCTCTCTTCCTTTTTCAGAAAATATCTCCCAAATACCCCAATTTGAATAACCATGGTATGTCCGTTGTTCTTTCAAGAAAAAATAACATTCTATGAAAAAAGTGGCTAATTCATTTTTTTTTGAAACAGAGTCTCGTTCTGTCACCAGGCTGGAGTGCAGTGGCACGATCTTGGCTCACTGCAACCTCCATCTCCCAGGTTCAAGCACTTTCTCCTGCCTCAGCCTCCTGAGTAGCTAGGGCTACAGGTGAGCAACACCATGCCCAGCTAATTTTTGTATTTCTAGTAGAGACCAGGTTTCACCATGTTGGCCAGACTGGTCTCGAACTTTTGACCTCGTGATCCACCTGCTTCGGCCTCCCAAATTGCTGGGATTACAGGTATGAGCCAGCGCACAGGGCTATTTCATTTTTCAACACACACAGTCCCCTGTGTGCTTTCCTCTTGAGTGTTCAGCAGCAGGGGTTTACTTGCAGTTCCCATTTCGTCATGCAGAACATTCAAAATAGGTACCCAGGGTCGAGATTTTTACATTTAAAAAATTCTACTACTCCATCAAGAATATCCTTCAGTAAAACTGTTTTTGTCTTTGTTTGTTTGTTTACTGAAAAGGGCATGACAGTGACAATTGGTGCAGGTTAAGGCCACTGCCTTGTTTCATGCTAAGGCACTATCACTTGAACGTCATCAGTGCAAATGTTGTCACTGCAGAAAAGACAAATAACATCTTAGTGTTTGTTTATTTGTTTATTTATTTATTTATATGGAGAGAGACAGGGGTCTCACTATGTTGGCTAGGCTGGTCTCAAACTCCTGACCTCAAGCAATCCTCTTCCTGCCACAGCTTCCCAAAGTGCTGGGATTACAGGTGTGAGCCAGCACGCTTGGTTTCCTAGTTTTGTTCTGAAAATAGTTTTGACCTTGGAGGTCTCCTTGGAAGCATCTCAGAAATCCTCCTGGCGTTGGGGGCCACTTGTTCAGAATTGCTATTCTAGGTTAGCTAAAGAGAAGCTAAATTACTGGGTGGTGGGGTGGACACATTTTACCTTTACTAGTACCTCTCAAATTGCTCTCCAGAGTGGTTTTATCAACTTCCCTCCCACCAGCAATGTGTAAGCGTTCTCAAGTCTCCATATCCTGGTCATCACTGGGTGTTGTCCAGCTTATATTTTGCCAACTTAGTGGGTATGAAATGGTGTCTCATTGCTGTATTCATTACAGGAGAGCATGTCAAGCACATTGGGAGCAGTATTTCCAATCAGTTCTTTAACCACTCATAGTTGGAGGGTGCTTATGGCACTCACTAATAATTGAGGTAGTTCCCAAGAATATAGACATAAAATATAAAATCTCTTTCAACATAGGTTTAAAAGTTGGGTGTCTTTTTTCCCCTAGCTTTCATGTTGGCAAAACATTTCCCACTTCAATTTTCTTCTGCAATTTTCCAAATGAGAGAGTTTCTGGAAAATGCTATTCTAGGGTGTTTAATAATTTATTCCCTATAAACATTGCTAGCCCATATGTGATTTGGTTTCAAAATTGCAGTTGATTACACAGCAGATTAGAGCCTGCTGTTTTTAGGAGTGGTGATGCTGCCTATAGTAGCATGTGTGTGTTGTTGAAACCCTCAACACAGATTTGTAGATGCTGCTAAAACTGACTGTGCAGGAATCTCGGTGAGAAATGGTGTATCAGTCCCTAACATGCTAACTTTTCAGGAGACTTTCTGGAATGTGTGTGTGTGTGTGTGTGTGTGTGTGATTTTTGCTTTACCTGTTGACTCTATAAACTCACCCTCATGTGAGGAGCAAGGCTATTCTAAATAGCATGTGGAGCCAGAATTAGCAGGCACCAGGTTTCTCATTTCTCATTTATTTCAGTAATGTTTAGCTCCCCTTATAAATCTGCGTTCTCAGCATCTGTTCATCTAAACCAGAAATTGGCAAACCTTTACCGTATAACTCCAGATAGTAAATATTTTAGGTTTTGTGGGCCACATGGTTTCTGTTACAACTACTCACCTCTGCTTTTGCAGGGTGAAAGCAACCAGCCATAATAGGTAAACCAAAGGTGTGGTTGTATTTAAAGAAAGTTTTATTTGCAAAAACAAGAGAGGGGTAGGCTGGGCATGGTAGCTCATGCCTATAATCCCAGCACTTTGGAAGGCGGAGGTGGGAGGATAGCTTGAGACCAGGAGTTCAAGACTACCCTGGTCAACATAGAAAGACCCCATATCTACCCGGAAAAAAAAAAAAAAAAAGGCCAGGTGTGGCAGTGCATGCTTGTAGTCCCAGCTACTCAGGAGGCTGAGGCTGGAGGATTGCTTGAGCATACGAGTTGGAGGTTGCAGCAAGACACTGACCCCTGATCTGGACTGCTTCTTTATCTGGCTCTCTGGTGAAAGCCTTGGCTAAGCCTGCAGTGTCCATTCTTCCAGTAGTATGGTCTGTAGTTTTTACTTTCCATAACTGTGGCTGGGCGTCGTGGCTCACGTCTGTAATCCCAGCACTTTGGGAGGCTAAGGCAGGCAGATCACCTGAGGTCAGGAGTTCAAGACCAACCTGGCCAACATGGTGAAACCCTGTCTCTACCCAAAATACAAAAGCTAGCCTGGCGTGATGACCCATACCTGCAATCCTAGCTACTCGGGAGGCTGAGGCAGGAGAATTGCTTGAACCCGGAGGAAGGACGCTGCTGTGAGCTGAGATCATGCCACTGCATTCCAGCCTGCTGGGTGACAGAGCGAGACTCTGTCTCAAAAAAGTTTTTTTTAAATATATATACATATATACACATATATATATATATAAAACTGTGCATGTGCCTATGTATTGTTGAATCTTTAATGAAAAAGAAGTAAATACAAGAAGTTGAACATGAAGATGATGTAGATAACAAGATTATTATTACTGTAAATTATAAAACTATTTAGGCCCTGAGAGAACTTGAAATGCACGCCAACTAGGTCACATGATGAGGAGGATAGACAAGGCAGCTGTCCTTTTGGGGCCCTCCACTGCTCCCCAGAAAATGGAAATCAAATAAGTTCCAGGAGAAAAAGCTGATTCCAAGTCTGGGAAAAGGAAAGTCAAAGAGGAAGCCAAAACCGCTGGTTGTGCCAGACGGGAAGTTGTGCTCAAAGCATGAGGGGACACAGGGATCCACTAGGAGTTCCGTTGGCCAAATCTGGGGAATTTGAGCATCAAAATGAGTAATAATAGTAATGAATTATAACTCACTGAATAAAATATTAATCCCCAAATCCATACTGATAAAAATAAATAAGTAAATAAGTAGACAGGGGAACAGGGATAGTTCTTCCTTACAGTTGAATGCCAAGTAGTACAGATAGATGGAGTTCAAAAATCATCAATGGATGCTAAAACCGATGGGTTAAAGTTTGATGAGGAACAGGCTATTTCAGTTTTAGAATACCTTAACACAAATTATGTATTCATCACAGAGGGAAGCATAGTAACTTTACAATGCAGAAATCTGGCAGATATTACTTTCACCAAATGATTAAGGTTAATATCACAAATATTGGGTCAAACTGGCATCATGTGCCTCCTGACATGAGGCACTGAGAAGAACAATGCCAAATGCACAATCTGAATCTCATCATGGAAAAACATCAGACAAGCCCAAATTGAGGGATGTTCTACAAAATAACTGGTCTGCTCTCTTAAACAATAATGTGAAGGTCAAGAAATGCAAGGGAAAGCTGGAGAGCTGTCCCAGATCGAAGAAGACGAAAAGAAGCATGACAGCTGAATGCCCCAGGTTATCCTGGATTGGACCCTGGACTGAAGAGGAAAACTAGCTATAAAGGACACTTGCTTGAGGGGCCATTGATGAAATTTGAATATAGACTGCAGATTAAATATGTGTTTGCTTTTGTTTTTGTTTTGAGACAGAGTCTTGCTCTGTCACCCAAGCTGGAGTGCAATGGCATGATCTTGGCTTACTACAACTTCCGCCTCCTGGGTTCAAGCAATTCACTCGCCTCAGGTTCCCAAGTAGCTGGGCTTACAGGCGACCACCACCGTGCCTGGCTAAGTTTTGCATTTTTAGTAGAGACAGGGTTTCACCATGTTGTCCAGGCTGGTCTCAAACTCCTGACCTCAAGTGATCCACCTATCTTGGCCTCCCAAAGTGCTGATTATAGGCAGGAACCATGGCATCCAGCCAATAGTTAATTTTAAATGTTCTGATTTTGATAACTATACTAAGGTTATATAAGAGAATGTCCTTGTCTTGGAAAAACAGTGAAGTATTTGGGGTTAAAAGAAAGTTGGTTCTGGTAACATGAAGAAACACCTTATAAGCCAAAGTTGGGCTTCCCCGTATGTACGAATTCTAACACAAAGTTATCTGCGAAGGTGGGGCATCTTCTGGCTAATAGCCTGCCCTGAATTAGTAGGCCCACAGATTTTCTCATCTATTTATTTTCTTCCCCTGGCCCCTGATACCTCTGCTATGTCTATTTTTTTCATTTCAATATATTGTATAATCATAAAAAAATGTTACTTTTTTGGCTGGGCACGGTAACTCACACCTGTAATCCCAGCACTTTGGGAGGCCGTGGATCACTTGAGGACAGGAGTGAGACCGCCTGGACAACATGGCAAAATCCCGCCTCTACTGAAAACACAAAAATTAGCCGAGCGTGATGGCACATGCCTGTAATCCCAGCTACTGGGGTGAGGCACTAGCATCGCTTGAATCCGGAGGCGGAGGAGGTTTCAGTGAGATCGTGCTACAGCACTCCAGCCTTGGCGATAGAGCGAGACAGAGTCTCCTTCTGTCTCCAAGGCTGAAGTGCAAAGGCACGATCTTGGCTCACTGCAAGCATAAGTCTTTTGATTAGTATGGAATTCTGTGTTCCTTTAAAATTTTCACTCTGTAATGGTAATAGCAATGCTGACAATGATAGCTAAACATTTACTGGGCTATGTGCCTGGATGGTATTTTTTTTTTTCTTTTTTTGAGATGGAGTCTCACCCTGTCGCGCAGGCTGGAGTGCAGTGGCGTGATCTTGGGCCACTGCAACCTCTGCCTCCCGGGCTCAAGTGATTCTCCCGCCTCAGCCTCCCAAGTAGCTGGGACTACAGGCACCTGCCACCACACCCAGTTAATTTTTGAATTTTTGGTAGAGACAGGGTTTCAACATGTTGGCCAGGCTGGTCTCGAACTCTAGCCTCAAGTAATCCACCCTACTCGACCTCCCAAAGTGCTGGGATTGCAGGCATGAGCTACCATGCCCAGCTGCCTGGATGTTATTGTTGCAAGGAAGGAAACCAACAAAGGAAGGACTTTGGGAAGTACTTGCATTTGGCAGAAGGAGCAGAAAGAGGAGCCAGTTAGTTTGTAGAGCTCCAAGCAAGATAGGGGATGATATCTCCATCTCTTCTCTCTCTCTAGATAGATAGGTAGTTAGATAGATAGAGACTAGGTGGGCAGATAGCTAGATACGATAAATAGATAGATTGAAGGGCTTGGGGTATGTGACTGTGGGGCTGGCAGGGCAAATTCGAATCCACAGAGCAGGCATCAGGAAGGGTGGGCTGGAACTCTCAGGCGTGGGCTGACGCTGCTGTCCACAGGCAGAAATCTCTTCTTTAGGGAAGCTTTGGCTCTGCTTTTAAGACCTTTCAACTGATTGAATCAGGCGCACCCAGATTTTCAATAATTATCTCCCCTAAAGTCAATGGATTGTGGGCTTTAATCATGTTTACAAAATACCTTCATCGTAAAGCTAAGCGTGTGCACATGTGCACACAAATGCTCAGGTGCACACACACACACTCAAGCTGATTTGCCCAAGTTTGTTTGCGTAGAGACAACTGGGGGATTTGCTGCCAGGACTACTACATTTTCAGTTAGTGTTTGACTGAATAACTGGGGACTGAAGCCTAGCCACGCTGACACACCAACTTCAGAACAGACAAATCCATAGAGTCAGAAAGTAGATGAGTGGTTGTGTCAGAGGGGCTGGGGGAGGAGGAGGAATGGGGAATGATCACTCAAAGGATAAAGCGTGTTCTTCAGGGATGAGACAAAAGTTTTGAAACTAGAGAGAGGTGGTGGTTGCCCATATTGTGAACGCATCAAATGTCACTGAATAGTACACGGAATGGTTAGTTGTATGTTACATGAATTGTGGTTCAATTCAAAATAAAGAAAGAATCCTAACAAATACATGGAGAAATGGTTGACTTCTGTCTTTCCCTGGTGCCCTAGGGCTCCTCCTAGCTGACCCCTGAAGACTCCATTCTTGAAGAGATCTGGCCCCACTCCGGACAAAATGAACCAATCAAAGGTTCTGTTTTAAGACACAGAGAGAGAGAGAACAAGGCCTCACCACCCTTCCCAGCTCCTGGCACCCTGGGCCTTTGGCCTGGCCAAGTGCCAGCCAGAGCCCTCCAGCTGGAGTGGTTGATGGTTGCATGGTCCTGAGCTCAGCTAAGTTTCCTGATATTCCTCTCATCCCCTTCCTAGGTCAGGAACTCAGAGGAGAGGTCTCCCAGGTACCTGCTGGTGCCAAATGGTCCGAGCCCCTCTAATCAGGGTCTCTGGCTGTCGAGTCCCTGTGGCTAACACAGTGACTTTAACTGCCGTGTACTACAAATTAATTCATTCCGTTAGGCCTTGCTGTTCAGTAACTGGCTGTCACAGAGATCACCCCAGGAGCTAATTGAGAGTTGCGATCCGTGGCCGTATTTCCATTAGCAGCATAATGACAGGCAGCCACCGCGCACACACAAATACACACTGAAGCACAAAACACGGGTACACATATACACACCAGACACTAAGTGCAAGATGCGAGCACACAAATGCTTAGGGACACACATACACACACACACACACACACACACACACACATACTCAAGCTGATTTGCCCGAAGTTTATTAGCACAGAGACAACTTGGGGATTGTGTACCAGGGCCACCACATTTTCAGATCCCCTGGACGAGGATGAAGCCCCTGTGAACATAGACACTGGGAGTGACCCACTGGCCACTGCCAAGAACACAAAGCCCTGCCCCCACATGCTGAGGCACCTGGGTCCATAGGTGCTCCTGTGGGCCGTGGGACCTGGGTGTCCTCACTTGGCTTCCTTTGACCAAGGGGAGAGATGAGCTGATGACCACGGCAGAGACTCTGTGTGGACGTGTGCACAGCAGTTGGTGTGAATAATGGTCAACGGTTATCATTTCAACCAAAGTTCACTAACCTCCCGCTCTGCACCAGGGAGTGGAGATGAATAATTATATAAGAAGTCCTTATTGGCTGGGCACAGTGGCTCATGCCTGTAATCCCAGCACTTTTGGAGGCCAAGGTGAGAGGATCACTTGAGCTCAGGAGTTCAAGACCAGCCTGCGCAACATAGGGAGACCCTGTCTCTACAAAAAATACACCAATTAGCCAGGCGTGGTGGTCGCACCTGTAGTCCTAGCTACTTCGGAGGCTGAAGCAGGAGGATCCCTTGAGTCCAGGAGTTCAAGGCTACAGTGAGCTGTGATGGCGACACTATACTCTAGCCTGGTCAACAGAGCAAGATCCTATCTCCAAAAATAAATAAATGAATTTAAAAAAATATTTAAAAAGAAATCCTCATTTGGCTAAGAACCAGGCACCTTTCTCCCCACTCAGTGATTGTCTTAAGCTAGGTTCTCCAGAAGCAGAGCCTGAGTGAGGATGTGAATGAGGTGGTTTCTGGGACAGGAAGCTCCTAGAGGTACATGGGACAGTGAGACAGGGAAGGGAAGGAAGACGACGCAGGGAATGTCAGGGAGCAACTCACCCTGTGGGCAACTGCGGCGCAGTCATGCTGGGACCCTGAGAGAGTGTGGAGAACAAGTTCCAGCATTGTCTTACTGCTGCCTGAGGACAGAGGAGCTGGGGCATTATCTTAAGTTCCCGTTGGACGTTAGTTGAGGGTTGCTCCCAGGGGCATGAGCTCCCTGGCACTTCTACCCTAACCATTGTGCAGACCAAGCCTGCTTCCCAGCCAGCGGCCCTCCATCAGAGTCAGGGCTTCTTTAGTAAGTACCTAAAGAGTGAATACAGGGAAAGTGAGTGCAGGGGAGCTGAGTGCTGGGGAGGTGCATGGAGGTGGTAAGTACAGGGAGCAGTATGTTCAGAGGAAGTGAGCACGGGGAGGTACTCACAGAGGGCGTGTAGTGCATGGGGAGCGAGTGCAGAGATGTGGGCCACACCCGAAGCGTCTTCCTCAGCGGTGTACAAGACTGATGCAGTTTCGGCCGGACACAGTGGCTCACAGCTGTAATCCCAGCACTTTGAGAGGCCGAGGTGATCTGAGGTCAGGAGTTCAAGACCAGCCTGACCAACATGGAGAAACCCCGTCTCTACTAAATATACAAAATTAGCCAAGCGTGGTGGCACATGCCTGTAATCCCAGCTACTGGGGAGGCTGAGGCAGGAGAATCACTTGAACCTGAAAGAAGGAGGTTGTGGTGAACCGTGACCACCCCATTGCACTCCAGCCTGGGCAACAAGAGCAAAACTCCATCTCAAAAAGAAAAAAAAAAAAATGACAGATGCAGCTTCTTTCCCTGAAAATCCTATTGGATGTGTACAAGACAAACTCCTGCCCTCAGGGAGCTGAAGTTCAAGAGGCAGGACAGCAGATGGCTCAGAGCCAGGCTCTGGCATCCACTGAGCAGGGCTAGGGGATAGCTCAGCTTGGAGTCCTCCTCCTGCTGTGCTCATGGAAAGTGCTGCTTTTAGGCTGCCTCCAGGGCCCTCTATTTCTCACCCCATACAGTCTCCTTCAGCCTCTCCTGCCTCCACCACTTCAGTCACCGCTCACAGGCAGGTGACTCCCAACTTAGATAACTCTCACCTGGCCTCTCCTCAAGCCCCAGGGCTGGATGTCCAGTTGCTAACCTGCATTCCCATGTGGACGCTGTGAAGGGACATGACACTAAACATGGTCAAAACCAAACTCACTATCTCCCCTCCTCCCCATGAACAAACCTGGTCATGGTCACCCTTATTATTTTTTTTATTTTTCATTTTTTCTTTTTAGCTACCCTTATCCCAGCACCAAAAACAAACCTGGTCATTCTTAGTGTTCCTCAGCTCAGAACATGACAGACACTCCATTTCTCAAACTAGAAGCCTAGGATTCTGGGATTCAGTCTGGACACCTCCTTTCCACATCACTGACGACCAATTAATACCAAATTCTGTTAGTGCCATTGGTTCTATCTCCACTGCCACCATACTAATCTAAGCTACTCCTTAGGCACACACACACGATAGACACTCAAAAAATATCTGCTGGATAAAGGCATGATCAGATGGACTAGCACTTCTATGAAGGCTCTTGAGACTGCTTCCTCTAGCAGGGTGTTGCACTGACACTAGGGGGCATGCCATCTACTTCATAATTGTTTCAAAGATTGATGAAAAGAAACATACTTCAAGTAGATAAACTATAAAACCCAGACAATGAGTCTGAGTGAACTGCAATTAATGCCCTTTCTTTACTTTTGATAGAAAATGTGACTCAAATCAGCTCAAGCAAAGTAAGGGAGAGGTGGATTTAATGGTTCAGATAGCTAAAAAGACCAGTGGTACAGCTTCAGGTACAGCTTGATCTAGGTGCTACTGATACCATCAGGACCCCATTTCACTCTATTTCACTCTTGATTCCACTTTTTTCCACATTAGTTCCATTCTCAGAGACGTTCTGACCTCACATGGGCAAAGTGGTTGCCAGAGATCCAGTCCATAGCCTTGCAGGCTCAAGACCAGTGGGGAAAAAAAAAAGAATTTGCTCTCCCTTGGACTTGTGCCCACCCTTAACTAATCTTTGGGACCAGGGAGATGGAATGTGCTGATTGACAAGGTCCTGAAGTCTTGGATAGGGCCCTACCTAGCCTGGGAGTGAGGGAAGTGGGGTCCCCAAGAGGGAGTCTGAGTGTGATTTACTCAAAGAAGGGGGAGATGGAAGCCAAAGGCAGAGGCCACAGACAATAACTTCCCTCGATTAAGACTTATCTGAAACAGGAGGATGTTTTGCCCAGGGCTGGCAGGACCATTGGATGGAAGGTCATGAAGGTCAGTTACTACAAGCCACTAACCGTGAGCAGCAGCCAGCTGAACAGAGCTCTGGGTCTGACCTGCTTATTCCAGCACACACTGCACTGGTGCAAGGCCATACCCTGCATATGTGTGGTACAGGTCATGGATAGGAAGGGAGAGCTTTGGGTCCTTCTGCTTTCCCCAGGATTCTGGTTATGGATCACAGTGCCTCTCACTTCGTGTCCTGAGCTGAATAGTGTCTTCCAAAAATGCATGTCCACTTGGAATCTCAGAATGTGACCTTATTTGGAAATAAGGTATTTCCAGGTGTAGTTAGTTAAGATGAGGTCATATTAGACTAGATCCAATATGATTAGTGTCATTTAAGAGGTGGAAAGAGGCCAGGCAGAGTGGTTCATGCTTGTAATTCCAGAGCTTTGGGAAACCCAGGCAGGAGGATAGCTTGAGGCCAGGAGTTGGAGACTAGCTTGGGTAACATAGGAAAACCTTGTCTCTAAAAAACTTTAAAAATTAGCTGGGCATGGTGGTGTGCACCTGTAGTCCTAGCTACTTAGGAGGTGGAGGTGGGAGGATCACTAAAACCCAGGAATTTGAAGCTGTAGTGAACTCCAGCCTGGGTGAGAGTAAGACCCTATCTCTTTTTTTTTTTTTTTTTTTTTTTGAGATGGAATTTCACGCTTGTTTCTCAGGCTAGAGTGCAATGGCGTGATCTCAGCTCACTGCAACCTCTGCCTCCCTGGTTCAAGCGATTCTCCTGCCTCAGCCTCCTGAGTAGCTCAGATTACAGTCATGCACCACCATATCCAGCTTATTTTGTATTTTCAGTACAGACAGGGTTTCCCCATGTTGGTCAGGCTGGTCTTGAACTCCTGGCCTCAGGTGATCCACTCACCTTGGCCTCCCAAGTGCTGGGATTACAGGTGTGAGCCACCGTGCCCACCCAGACCCTGTCTCTTAAAAAATAAAGTAAAATAAAAATAAGTTTGAAGAAAAGCAGAAGAAAGGACAGAGACACTGACTTGCAGGGAAGAATGCCACATGACCAGAGATGCAAGAGTGGGGCCCAAAGAGGAAAGGCCACCTGGGGCCACCCAAAGAGGAGAGACCACTTGCTTGGTGGTGATGCTGGAACCAGAACCTGAGTGTCTGGTCTCTTCCAGCCCTGCCTGTGGAAATTGTAAGGAGTCAAGGCAGGCACCGGCTTGCAGAACATGAAGTGGGGTCCAGCTATTCCAAAGCATTTTCCTTATCTATTTGCTAAGTATTCCTCCTGTTGTTTAACCCTGAGCTCAGACTGTCTTTATAGGGTTCTGGTTAAAATGGACACAGCAGGCCAGGTGTGGTGGCTCAAGCCTGTAATCCCAGCACTTTAGGCGGCTGAGACGGGAGGATCACGAGGTCAGGAGATCGAGACCATCCTGGCTAACACGGTGAAACCCCGTCTCTACTAAAAAATACAAAAAACTAGCCGGGCGAGGTGGCGGGCGCCTGTAGTCCCAGCTACTCGGGAGGCTGAGGCAGGAGAATGGCGTGAACCTGGGAGGCGGAGCTTGCAGTGAGCTGAGATCGGCCACTGCACTCCAGCCCGGGCGACAGAGTGAGATTCTGTCTCAAAAAAAAAATTGGACACAGCAATATGCTCAAACATAACTTCTTTTCAGCACTTGGCAATATAATGACAACAATAATTCATTGCAAGAATTATATCTGCCAGGCACGGTGGCTCTCGCCTGTAATCCCAGTACTTTGGAGGTTGAAGTAGGATGATCGCTTGAGCTCAGGAGTTTGAAACCAGCCTGGGAAACACAGCAAAACCCTGTCTCTACCCCCCAAAATACAAATATTGGCCAGGTGTGGTGGTCCACACCTGTAATCCCAGCTACTCTGGAGGCTGAGGTAAGTGGATCGCTTGAGCCTGGGAGTTGGAGGTTGCAGTGAGCTGAGATCGCACCACTGCACTCCATCCTGGGCAACAAAGGGAGACCCTGTCTCAAATAAATAAATGAATTAAATAAACGTAAAAATCAAAAAGTTGTATCTTAAATATTTAGGCTTACAGAATGCTTTCCCGTAGGTCTCCACTAGGGGCAATCTTGTTCCCTAGGGGACATTTAGCAATGCGTGGAAGCATTTTTGGTTGTCACAAGGAGGGATTGCTACTGGTGCCTAGTGGGTAGAAGCCAGAGATGCTGCTACACATGCTACGAAGTGCAGGACAAGACCCATAATACTTATCTAGCTTCAACTGTCAATAGTGCCACGGTTGAGAAATACGGTCATAGATCATGCCATTTAATCCTCCTAACAGCCTTCAAAGGCAGAATTTTTCAACTCAGGTGCCAGAGGTACACATGGGTTACACACAATGGCTCCTCCTCTCCACCCTGGAGGCCGCCAGATAGGGCCTGGAGAGCAGAGGACTCAGTTGCCTCTGGTTGCTTGCAGTCTCCTCCTGGGCTCTTGCAAAAATGGCCAGAGCTGAGCATAAAAGTACCTGGCAAGCATTCTTTTGAAGTCTCCAAACCAGGCAATATTATGCCTATTACAAAGGTAAGTAAATGGAGACTCAGGAAGCTTGTCAGTTTCAGAGTCACACAATTCCGTCTTGGTTCCCAAACTAGGAAACATTAAAGCAGATTTTTAAATGTTCACTGTGTAAAGAATTGATGGCTATTTCTATTTTATGAATGAAGAAACTATCAGAGAGATGAATTTTCCTGGGTTGCTCCGTAAGTAGAAGAACTGGGTTCAAACTCAGACTTGTCCTATTCCAAATCTGTGCTTCTTTTCCATCACATAAAACGCCCCTTCCACAAGTCTCTTCTCCACGTGGGTGGCGGGTCTTATTCCTCTGGCACAACCCTGGTTCACAGCAGGCACGCAATAAATGCTTATACATTGAACAGAGCCGGCGCTCCTTCCTTCCTTGGCTTAAGTAAATTCCTGATTGAATTGACATTTGATAGAACCCTGTCTCCATCAAGCCTTGCCCTTCCTCTCCTACCAGGCCCCACTCACATCCCACCTCTTTCAGGACAGCTTCTTGAGTGGACTCAAGTTACTCATTTCCTTGAGCACTTAAGCAAGTCAGGGTAGCAGGTAAGATGGAAGAAGCAAGAGGTCACATGCCAGGAGACCTCTTTGGACCTGTTTCTTTTTCTATAATGTTAAAAAAGTTGAAAAGATTTCAGATGGAACCCAATTTATGATGGCTCAACTTACAGTGTTGCCAGAGTGATATTCATTCAGTAGAAACTACTTCAGCAGTACCCATACAACCATTCTGTTTTTCACTTTCAATATTCAATAAATTACATGAAATATTCAACACTATTATAAAATGGGATTTTTTTTTTTTTTTTTTTGAGGCGGAGTCTCACCCTGTCGCGCAGGCTGGAGTGCAGTGGCGTGATCTTGGGCCACTGCAACCTCTGCCTCCCGGGCTCAAGTGATTCTCCCGCCTCAGCCTCCCAAGTAGCTGGGACTACAGGCACCTGCCACCACACCCAGTTAATTTTTGAATTTTTGGTAGAGACAGGGTTTCAACATGTTGGCCAGGCTGGTCTCGAACTCTAGCCTCAAGTAATCCACCCTACTCGACCTCCCAAAGTGCTGGGATTGCAGGCATGAGCTACCATGCCCAGCTGCCTGGATGTTATTGTTGCAAGGAAGGAAACCAACAAAGGAAGGACTTTGGGAAGTACTTGCATTTGGCAGAAGGAGCAGAAAGAGGAGCCAGTTAGTTTGTAGAGCTCCAAGCAAGATAGGGGATGATATCTCCATCTCTTCTCTCTCTCTAGATAGATAGGTAGTTAGATAGATAGAGACTAGGTGGGCAGATAGCTAGATACGATAAATAGATAGATTGAAGGGCTTGGGGTATGTGACTGTGGGGCTGGCAGGGCAAATTCGAATCCACAGAGCAGGCATCAGGAAGGGTGGGCTGGAACTCTCAGGCGTGGGCTGACGCTGCTGTCCACAGGCAGAAATCTCTTCTTTAGGGAAGCTTTGGCTCTGCTTTTAAGACCTTTCAACTGATTGAATCAGGCGCACCCAGATTTTCAATAATTATCTCCCCTAAAGTCAATGGATTGTGGGCTTTAATCATGTTTACAAAATACCTTCATCGTAAAGCTAAGCGTGTGCACATGTGCACACAAATGCTCAGGTGCACACACACACACTCAAGCTGATTTGCCCAAGTTTGTTTGCGTAGAGACAACTGGGGGATTTGCTGCCAGGACTACTACATTTTCAGTTAGTGTTTGACTGAATAACTGGGGACTGAAGCCTAGCCACGCTGACACACCAACTTCAGAACAGACAAATCCATAGAGTCAGAAAGTAGATGAGTGGTTGTGTCAGAGGGGCTGGGGGAGGAGGAGGAATGGGGAATGATCACTCAAAGGATAAAGCGTGTTCTTCAGGGATGAGACAAAAGTTTTGAAACTAGAGAGAGGTGGTGGTTGCCCATATTGTGAACGCATCAAATGTCACTGAATAGTACACGGAATGGTTAGTTGTATGTTACATGAATTGTGGTTCAATTCAAAATAAAGAAAGAATCCTAACAAATACATGGAGAAATGGTTGACTTCTGTCTTTCCCTGGTGCCCTAGGGCTCCTCCTAGCTGACCCCTGAAGACTCCATTCTTGAAGAGATCTGGCCCCACTCCGGACAAAATGAACCAATCAAAGGTTCTGTTTTAAGACACAGAGAGAGAGAGAACAAGGCCTCACCACCCTTCCCAGCTCCTGGCACCCTGGGCCTTTGGCCTGGCCAAGTGCCAGCCAGAGCCCTCCAGCTGGAGTGGTTGATGGTTGCATGGTCCTGAGCTCAGCTAAGTTTCCTGATATTCCTCTCATCCCCTTCCTAGGTCAGGAACTCAGAGGAGAGGTCTCCCAGGTACCTGCTGGTGCCAAATGGTCCGAGCCCCTCTAATCAGGGTCTCTGGCTGTCGAGTCCCTGTGGCTAACACAGTGACTTTAACTGCCGTGTACTACAAATTAATTCATTCCGTTAGGCCTTGCTGTTCAGTAACTGGCTGTCACAGAGATCACCCCAGGAGCTAATTGAGAGTTGCGATCCGTGGCCGTATTTCCATTAGCAGCATAATGACAGGCAGCCACCGCGCACACACAAATACACACTGAAGCACAAAACACGGGTACACATATACACACCAGACACTAAGTGCAAGATGCGAGCACACAAATGCTTAGGGACACACATACACACACACACACACACACACACACACACATACTCAAGCTGATTTGCCCGAAGTTTATTAGCACAGAGACAACTTGGGGATTGTGTACCAGGGCCACCACATTTTCAGATCCCCTGGACGAGGATGAAGCCCCTGTGAACATAGACACTGGGAGTGACCCACTGGCCACTGCCAAGAACACAAAGCCCTGCCCCCACATGCTGAGGCACCTGGGTCCATAGGTGCTCCTGTGGGCCGTGGGACCTGGGTGTCCTCACTTGGCTTCCTTTGACCAAGGGGAGAGATGAGCTGATGACCACGGCAGAGACTCTGTGTGGACGTGTGCACAGCAGTTGGTGTGAATAATGGTCAACGGTTATCATTTCAACCAAAGTTCACTAACCTCCCGCTCTGCACCAGGGAGTGGAGATGAATAATTATATAAGAAGTCCTTATTGGCTGGGCACAGTGGCTCATGCCTGTAATCCCAGCACTTTTGGAGGCCAAGGTGAGAGGATCACTTGAGCTCAGGAGTTCAAGACCAGCCTGCGCAACATAGGGAGACCCTGTCTCTACAAAAAATACACCAATTAGCCAGGCGTGGTGGTCGCACCTGTAGTCCTAGCTACTTCGGAGGCTGAAGCAGGAGGATCCCTTGAGTCCAGGAGTTCAAGGCTACAGTGAGCTGTGATGGCGACACTATACTCTAGCCTGGTCAACAGAGCAAGATCCTATCTCCAAAAATAAATAAATGAATTTAAAAAAATATTTAAAAAGAAATCCTCATTTGGCTAAGAACCAGGCACCTTTCTCCCCACTCAGTGATTGTCTTAAGCTAGGTTCTCCAGAAGCAGAGCCTGAGTGAGGATGTGAATGAGGTGGTTTCTGGGACAGGAAGCTCCTAGAGGTACATGGGACAGTGAGACAGGGAAGGGAAGGAAGACGACGCAGGGAATGTCAGGGAGCAACTCACCCTGTGGGCAACTGCGGCGCAGTCATGCTGGGACCCTGAGAGAGTGTGGAGAACAAGTTCCAGCATTGTCTTACTGCTGCCTGAGGACAGAGGAGCTGGGGCATTATCTTAAGTTCCCGTTGGACGTTAGTTGAGGGTTGCTCCCAGGGGCATGAGCTCCCTGGCACTTCTACCCTAACCATTGTGCAGACCAAGCCTGCTTCCCAGCCAGCGGCCCTCCATCAGAGTCAGGGCTTCTTTAGTAAGTACCTAAAGAGTGAATACAGGGAAAGTGAGTGCAGGGGAGCTGAGTGCTGGGGAGGTGCATGGAGGTGGTAAGTACAGGGAGCAGTATGTTCAGAGGAAGTGAGCACGGGGAGGTACTCACAGAGGGCGTGTAGTGCATGGGGAGCGAGTGCAGAGATGTGGGCCACACCCGAAGCGTCTTCCTCAGCGGTGTACAAGACTGATGCAGTTTCGGCCGGACACAGTGGCTCACAGCTGTAATCCCAGCACTTTGAGAGGCCGAGGTGATCTGAGGTCAGGAGTTCAAGACCAGCCTGACCAACATGGAGAAACCCCGTCTCTACTAAATATACAAAATTAGCCAAGCGTGGTGGCACATGCCTGTAATCCCAGCTACTGGGGAGGCTGAGGCAGGAGAATCACTTGAACCTGAAAGAAGGAGGTTGTGGTGAACCGTGACCACCCCATTGCACTCCAGCCTGGGCAACAAGAGCAAAACTCCATCTCAAAAAGAAAAAAAAAAAAATGACAGATGCAGCTTCTTTCCCTGAAAATCCTATTGGATGTGTACAAGACAAACTCCTGCCCTCAGGGAGCTGAAGTTCAAGAGGCAGGACAGCAGATGGCTCAGAGCCAGGCTCTGGCATCCACTGAGCAGGGCTAGGGGATAGCTCAGCTTGGAGTCCTCCTCCTGCTGTGCTCATGGAAAGTGCTGCTTTTAGGCTGCCTCCAGGGCCCTCTATTTCTCACCCCATACAGTCTCCTTCAGCCTCTCCTGCCTCCACCACTTCAGTCACCGCTCACAGGCAGGTGACTCCCAACTTAGATAACTCTCACCTGGCCTCTCCTCAAGCCCCAGGGCTGGATGTCCAGTTGCTAACCTGCATTCCCATGTGGACGCTGTGAAGGGACATGACACTAAACATGGTCAAAACCAAACTCACTATCTCCCCTCCTCCCCATGAACAAACCTGGTCATGGTCACCCTTATTATTTTTTTTATTTTTCATTTTTTCTTTTTAGCTACCCTTATCCCAGCACCAAAAACAAACCTGGTCATTCTTAGTGTTCCTCAGCTCAGAACATGACAGACACTCCATTTCTCAAACTAGAAGCCTAGGATTCTGGGATTCAGTCTGGACACCTCCTTTCCACATCACTGACGACCAATTAATACCAAATTCTGTTAGTGCCATTGGTTCTATCTCCACTGCCACCATACTAATCTAAGCTACTCCTTAGGCACACACACACGATAGACACTCAAAAAATATCTGCTGGATAAAGGCATGATCAGATGGACTAGCACTTCTATGAAGGCTCTTGAGACTGCTTCCTCTAGCAGGGTGTTGCACTGACACTAGGGGGCATGCCATCTACTTCATAATTGTTTCAAAGATTGATGAAAAGAAACATACTTCAAGTAGATAAACTATAAAACCCAGACAATGAGTCTGAGTGAACTGCAATTAATGCCCTTTCTTTACTTTTGATAGAAAATGTGACTCAAATCAGCTCAAGCAAAGTAAGGGAGAGGTGGATTTAATGGTTCAGATAGCTAAAAAGACCAGTGGTACAGCTTCAGGTACAGCTTGATCTAGGTGCTACTGATACCATCAGGACCCCATTTCACTCTATTTCACTCTTGATTCCACTTTTTTCCACATTAGTTCCATTCTCAGAGACGTTCTGACCTCACATGGGCAAAGTGGTTGCCAGAGATCCAGTCCATAGCCTTGCAGGCTCAAGACCAGTGGGGAAAAAAAAAAGAATTTGCTCTCCCTTGGACTTGTGCCCACCCTTAACTAATCTTTGGGACCAGGGAGATGGAATGTGCTGATTGACAAGGTCCTGAAGTCTTGGATAGGGCCCTACCTAGCCTGGGAGTGAGGGAAGTGGGGTCCCCAAGAGGGAGTCTGAGTGTGATTTACTCAAAGAAGGGGGAGATGGAAGCCAAAGGCAGAGGCCACAGACAATAACTTCCCTCGATTAAGACTTATCTGAAACAGGAGGATGTTTTGCCCAGGGCTGGCAGGACCATTGGATGGAAGGTCATGAAGGTCAGTTACTACAAGCCACTAACCGTGAGCAGCAGCCAGCTGAACAGAGCTCTGGGTCTGACCTGCTTATTCCAGCACACACTGCACTGGTGCAAGGCCATACCCTGCATATGTGTGGTACAGGTCATGGATAGGAAGGGAGAGCTTTGGGTCCTTCTGCTTTCCCCAGGATTCTGGTTATGGATCACAGTGCCTCTCACTTCGTGTCCTGAGCTGAATAGTGTCTTCCAAAAATGCATGTCCACTTGGAATCTCAGAATGTGACCTTATTTGGAAATAAGGTATTTCCAGGTGTAGTTAGTTAAGATGAGGTCATATTAGACTAGATCCAATATGATTAGTGTCATTTAAGAGGTGGAAAGAGGCCAGGCAGAGTGGTTCATGCTTGTAATTCCAGAGCTTTGGGAAACCCAGGCAGGAGGATAGCTTGAGGCCAGGAGTTGGAGACTAGCTTGGGTAACATAGGAAAACCTTGTCTCTAAAAAACTTTAAAAATTAGCTGGGCATGGTGGTGTGCACCTGTAGTCCTAGCTACTTAGGAGGTGGAGGTGGGAGGATCACTAAAACCCAGGAATTTGAAGCTGTAGTGAACTCCAGCCTGGGTGAGAGTAAGACCCTATCTCTTTTTTTTTTTTTTTTTTTTTTTGAGATGGAATTTCACGCTTGTTTCTCAGGCTAGAGTGCAATGGCGTGATCTCAGCTCACTGCAACCTCTGCCTCCCTGGTTCAAGCGATTCTCCTGCCTCAGCCTCCTGAGTAGCTCAGATTACAGTCATGCACCACCATATCCAGCTTATTTTGTATTTTCAGTACAGACAGGGTTTCCCCATGTTGGTCAGGCTGGTCTTGAACTCCTGGCCTCAGGTGATCCACTCACCTTGGCCTCCCAAGTGCTGGGATTACAGGTGTGAGCCACCGTGCCCACCCAGACCCTGTCTCTTAAAAAATAAAGTAAAATAAAAATAAGTTTGAAGAAAAGCAGAAGAAAGGACAGAGACACTGACTTGCAGGGAAGAATGCCACATGACCAGAGATGCAAGAGTGGGGCCCAAAGAGGAAAGGCCACCTGGGGCCACCCAAAGAGGAGAGACCACTTGCTTGGTGGTGATGCTGGAACCAGAACCTGAGTGTCTGGTCTCTTCCAGCCCTGCCTGTGGAAATTGTAAGGAGTCAAGGCAGGCACCGGCTTGCAGAACATGAAGTGGGGTCCAGCTATTCCAAAGCATTTTCCTTATCTATTTGCTAAGTATTCCTCCTGTTGTTTAACCCTGAGCTCAGACTGTCTTTATAGGGTTCTGGTTAAAATGGACACAGCAGGCCAGGTGTGGTGGCTCAAGCCTGTAATCCCAGCACTTTAGGCGGCTGAGACGGGAGGATCACGAGGTCAGGAGATCGAGACCATCCTGGCTAACACGGTGAAACCCCGTCTCTACTAAAAAATACAAAAAACTAGCCGGGCGAGGTGGCG
>NW_012116265.1:17314655-17320465 GCF_000951035.1 Colobus angolensis palliatus | reverse complement strand
AGTGCTGGGATTACAGGCTTGAGCCACCGCGTCCGGCCAAAATGGGATTTGTGTTCGATTATTTTGCCCAACACATCCGTAGGCTAATATAAATGTTCTGAGCACATTTAAGGCAGGCTAGGCTAGGCTATGATGTTTGGTAAGTTAGGTGTATTAAATGCATTTTCAACTTACAATATTTTCTATTTCTTTTTCTTTTCTTTTCTTTCTTTTTTTTTTTTTTTTGAGATGGAGTCTCACTCTGTTGCCCAGGCTGCAGTGTGGTGGAGCCATCTCTACTCACTGCAACCTCCACCTCCCAGCCTCAAGCAATTCTCCTGCCTCAGCCTCCAGAGTAGCTGGGATTACACATGTGTGCCACCACACCCAGCTAATTTTTGTATTTTTAGTAGAGACAGGGTTTCACCATTTTGGCCAGGCTGGTCTCAAACTCCTGACCTTGTGATCCCCCAGCCTCAGACTCCCAAAGTGCTGGGATTACAGGCGTGAGCCACCGAGCCTGGTCAATATTTTCAATTTCTGATGCCGCATCGTAAGTTGAAGAACATATGTATTTGTTAGATCCTTTCTGTGATAGGCTGAATGATGCCCCCCTAAAAATGTTCATGTCTTAATCCCCAGAAGCTGTAAATATCTCACTCTACATTGCGGAGGGGATTTCAGAGATGTGATTAAATCAAGGGTCTTTAGATGGAGAAATTATCCTGGATTATCTGAGTGGATTCAGCGTGATCACAAGGATCCTTATAAGAAGGAGGCAGGAGGGTCAGAGTTGGAGAAGAAGATAGAATAACAGAAGCAGCAGAAGTTGAAGCAAGGAAGGGACCATGGAACCATGACTGCAGGGACCATGGAACCATGCAGGCAGCCACTAGAAGCTGGAAAAGGCAAGACATTGGGCTCTCCCTTAGAGCCTTCAAAAGGAATGCTGCCCTGGCAACCCCTTGTAGACTTCTTAAGCCACTACATTCTTGGTAATTTGTTAGAGCAGTAATAGGATGTGCCTTCCGATTCCCAAATCACTGGATTCTACACAGCTCTTAACTTTTAAACCAAACAGACCTAGGTTCAAATCCCAGCTTTGCCACCTATCATCTGTGTGGTCTTTGAATCACTCAACCTCTTTTGGTCTTAGTTTCTTCATGTCTGTATGGCGATAATGATATCTACCTAGGGATCCACAATTCTGGCAATATTAGACTTGATGACATAAAATTCATCTTGTTACAAAATACCCAGAAATGTTTAATGTAAGCTGGCAGTCTTCCAAATGTATAAACTGGCAGGCGCAATGGCTCATGCCTGTACTTCCAGCACTTTGGAAGGCCTAGGTGGAAGGAGTGCTTGAGGCCAGGAGTTCAAGACCAGCCTGGGCCACATGATAGGATTCTATATCTACAAAAAATAAAAATAAAAAAATTAGCCAGGTGTGGTGGCTTACACCTATAGTCCCAGACACTCAGATGGCTGAGACAGGCGGATCACTTGAGCCCAGGAGTTCAAGGCTGCAGTGAGCTACAGTCATTCCATTGCATTCCAGCTTGGGTGACAGAGTGAGACCCTATCTCAACAACAAAAAAAATGTATAAACAAATTTCCAAGAAAGTGAGAGAAACCCATAGGAGCTAAAAATAAAAAAGGAAAACCAGAAACAGTACCACAAAGCACAAGAGCTGTCCCTGTGTTCCCTATCCTACCCCAGCCCCTGCCTAAGGACCCTGGCCCCAGGTGAGGGGAGGACACTTGAAACTGAGACCCCATAAATCCATAACCCACAAAAGGCTACAACCTTAACAAAACTGGGAAAATAAGGAAAACATCCTCTGGCTGGCACAGTTTGATGGCATGGAAACTTGCTGAGGTCTCTCTTTTTCCATAATGTTGAGGAAGCTTGTTTGTCTAGACCAGAGGTTCTCAATCAGGGGCAATTTTGCCCCGCAGGGACATTTGGCAATGTCCCTTAGGGGGCCTAGAGACACTTGATTGTCACAACTTGGGGGAAGGGTACTGCTGGCATCTAGTGGGTAGAGGCCAAGAATGCTGCTGAACATCCTGCCACGTAGGGGGCAGCTCCTCACAACAAAGAGGTACCCAGCCCAGGATGTCCATAATGCCACGAAATGCTATTGAGAAATCCTGATCCAGACCTGGGCTCTGTGCAGGAAAATGTCTTTGGGAATTCATAACCATGATCCCTGTCTCCCTCCCATAGGTTTGGAATTCAAATTTATTCTACTCCCATGGTTTTGGAGCTCTAATCCAATCAACTAACAACGACAACAGCAAAAGGAAGTCGGGCGAGTTATACCTAAGGGCAAATACAATACTCCCTCGAGAGGAACACATTTTCTACCCAATTGATGTAGGATTTCCACATGCAAAGCCTTACCGAAGATGAACTCACAACCTAAAATTACAAAACCCACAAGGAAATAATTCACCATGAGTGAAAGTTGACAGATATAAGAGGCAGTAAGATCAGATCCACAAGAAATTCAGATTTAGAAAGGCTAAGGGTACAACTATGAACAAACTAAAACCCACTAAATTGTACTCTTTAAAAGAATGAATTTTAGGCATAGGAATTGTATCTCAATAAAGCATTTACTAAATAAAAAGGCCATAGGATGAAGACCATAGTATACAAATGTTTAAAATTATTAAAGTCAATTATCTTTTTTTTTTTTTGAGACGGAGTCTCGCTCTGTCCTCTGTTGCCCATGCTGGAGTTCAGCAATGCGATCTCAGCTCACTGCAATCTCTACCTCCTGGGTTCAAGTGATTCTCCTGCCTCAGCCTCCTGAGTAGCTTGGATTACAGGCATGCACCACCGCGCCCAGCTAATTTTTGTATTTTTAGTAGAGACAGGGTCTTGCCATGTTGGCCAGGATGTTCTCAATCTCCTGACCTCGTGATCCCCCAGCCTCAGCCTCCCAAAGTGCTGGGATTACAGGCGTGAGCCACCACACTCGGCCTAAAGCCATGTTATCTTCCTTGTGAGCTTATTCAAGAATTAGAGAAAACTTATAACTGACATAAAATAAGCACTCAATAAGTAGTATTTATTATTATCCCAGTGATTATTAATTTATCCTCATTTCCACTTTTCCTACGCCTCCTATCATCTATCAAAATGTACCTGTGGGCCAGGTGCAGTGGCTCACGCCTGTAATCCCAGCGCTTTGGGAGGCCAAGGTGGGTGGATCACTTGAGGTCAGGAGTTCAAGACCAGCCTGACCAACATGGCGAAACCCCCTCTCCACTAAAAATAAAAAAATTAGCTGGGCATGGTGGTGGGCACTTATAATCCTAGCTACCAGGGAGGCTGAGACACGAGAATTGCATGAACCCAGGAGGTGGAGGTTGCAATGAGTCGAGATCACACCACTGCACTCCATCCTAGGCAACAGAGCAGACTCAGTCTCCAAAAAACAAACAAACAAACAAACAAGCAAAAATGTACTTGTGCTGTGTCCCATTGTGTTAGAGCCTTAATGTCATATTCCCTCAATTCTAAGAGGCCATAAATTGTAACACATACCATCAATCTAATGAAAGTTTAAAAAAAATAAATGGGCTGGGCGTGGTGGCTCATGCCTGTAATCCCAGCACTTTGGGAGGCCAAGGCCAGTGTATCACCTGTGGTCAGGAGTTCGAGACCTGTCTGGCCAACATGGTGAAACCCCATCTCTATTGAAAATACAAAAATTAGCCAGGCTTGGTGGCGGGCGTCTATAATCCCAGCTCCATGGGAGGCTGAGGCAGGAGAATCGCTTGAACCCAGGAGGTGGAGGTTGCAGTGAGCCGAGTTCACACCATCGCACTCCAGCCTGGTGACAGAGTGAGACTTCGTCTCCAAAAAACAACAAAAAACAATTAATGCAATTTATCAAATGTGTTTATTGCATTGTAAGTTGCACTCTTAATTTGCAAATATTAAAATAAGAAAAATACACTTAAATTTATAGTTCATGATAAAATATTTGTGGTAATGTAATAATGAATGCCACTAAGTAGCTGACTGAATGCTTTATGACTCAATCAAGCTTGTCCAATCTGTGGCCTGTGGGCTGCATGTGACCCAGCACGGCTTTGAATGCAGCCCAACACAAATTTAAACTTTCTTAAACCATTATGAGATTTTGTGTGTGTGTGATTTTTTCTTTTTTTCTTTTTTTTTCTTTTTTTTTTTTTTTTTTTTTAGCTCAGCTATCCTTAGTGTTAGTGTATTTTATATGTGGCCCAAGACAATTATTTTTCCAGTGTGGCCTAGGAAGGCCAAAAGATTGGACCCACCTGCTCTAATTCCTGGATCATGCAACTTTGGAACCTCTGTCCAGGCTGGCAGAGAGAGACTGGCAATGTTACAGACTAGAGAATGAGATTAGCATCACAGCCAAGACTGTTTGTCCCCAAGACAGTGGGGCTCCACAAATCTGGAGTGGGAAGGAAAGAACAACATATAGGCTCAACATGGGGGAACTGTTCTCTTAGCATGTAAGCTTGTAAGCATTATCTGGCCCAGTGGTTGTATTTTGTTTTTGTTTTTGTTTTTGTTTTGAGACAGATGACATTCTTGCTCTGTCCCCAAGCTGGAATGCAATGGCACAATCATGGTTCGCTGCAGCCTTGACCTTCCAGACTCAGGCAATTCTCCCACCTCAGTAAGTAGCTATAGGAGTGCGCCACCACACCTGGCTAATTTTTTTATTTTTGTAGAAATTGGGTCTCACTATGTTACCCAGGCTGGTCACAAATTCCTGGCCTCAAGTGATTCTCCCACCTCAGCTTCTCAAAGTGCTGGGATTACAGACGTGAGCCACCGTTCCCAGTCTACATCTTACTAAGGACCAAATATTAGTGTTTGGTGTCATCAGCCTATGTGGGGATTCTTCTCCTTCCTGGGCCTCAATTTCCCTAGCTAGACAATGGAAATTAAAATAAAACGCAAGTCTGTTTTTCTATGGGACACAGAAGTAAGGGCTTTATTTGGCTGAATGTTTGAGAGAATGAAGTTTTCTTTCTTTTTCACCCACTTGGTCCCTGCCCATGAGTGTGAAGCAGACTCATTAATAACCAGTCCCAAGCGAGGCCTCCCCCTGTGTGGGGCATAGCCAAGATCCTCATTATGCCAACTACCAGGAGTAGGAGTCAAACACTTCTGCCCACTGCATCCTGGGCTGCAGAGTTTCAATGCCTGAGTCCAGTGACAAAGAGCACACTCACAGGCAACAGGTTCTGTGAAGCGGGTTTATTGCTTACAGATAGGCAGCAGGAGACAGAAGAAGCCTAGCATCCATTGTGAGCCAGTTCCCCAAGGCTCAAGAGAGCTGGCTGGGGTGGATGGAGCATTTTTTTTTTTTTTTTTCCATTTAGAGACTGGCTCTCATTTTGTTGCCCAGGCTGGAGTGCAGTGGCACTATCATAGCTCATTGTAGCCTTGAACTCCTGGGCTCAGGCAATCCTCCCACCTCAGCCTTCCCATCCCCATCTCTTCCAGTAGTTGGGACTGCAGGCATGCATCACTACACAAGGCTTGCAGGAGATGGAGTCTTTACTTCCTGGGTTATACACCTTGTGGTCATGTGACCCACTGGACTAAAGCATTGAGAACATCCTGCTTCCACAGGAGAGAGAGGTTCGAAGCCTGTAGGGGGCAGTCCCTCTCTGTCTCAGGATGCTGCATTCCCAACACATTGTAGTTATTCTTTTTTTTTTTTTTTTTTTTGAGACAGTCTCACTCTGTCGCCCAGACTGGAGTGCAGTGGCATGATTTTGGCTCACTGCAACCTCCGCCTCCTGGGTTCAAG